>NC_087209.1:23919345-23929345 GCF_015104395.2 Macrobrachium nipponense | reverse complement strand
TACTAATGTCGAGAGAGAGAGAGAGAGAGAGAGAGAGAGAGAGAGATAGAGAGAGAGAGAGAGAGAGGGGGGGGAGAGCGAGAATTTCAATATTAAACGAGGAAACCGTAGAAATTTGTAAACAAGCTGACAGTACTTTTTATATGAGAGAGAGAGAGACCCAGAGGAGAGGAGGAAGGACGAGAGAGAGGAGAGAGAGAGGAGAAGAGAATAAAAAAAAACATTTGAAAATACAAAGAAAAATGAACAAGCAGTCAAAAGCCTTTACGTAAAAGAGCGAGTGAGCTAAAGAAGTTCATCTACGCAAGAGAATCACCCTTTGTGTTAAAGGATTTTCCCCCGACCTAATTCGACCCCTAATGCAATAATAATAGTAATAACATTATTTCCTCCTTCGGCGGATGGAGGGAAGAAGGGATTTTCTGTAGACTCCGCAGTCGCCCTTTCACCCTCCTCGACCCCTATCCCATACGGACTCCCCCCCCCCCCCCCCCGTAACCCACCCAGCCCACGCCTCCCTTCCTCACTTCATGTTCCGTGAATCACCCGGAGGATCGTTAACAGCGGTAATTCCACAAATCTCCGCCGAGGAAATTATGGGTTCGGGAAAATATAGGAGGAAACGTTCACAAGGTAATTTTACAAATTCATAGGGGCCATTTGTACAAATTCCTTAGACACCAAACGTCCATAGGCGTAAATCACAGCGGAGATCTTAGTAATAAAAGCACGAACCTTGACCCTTACGATTCATTGGCTCATTTATCCGATGCTGACCTGCTTACAATGATTAGAGAGAGAGAGAGAGAGAGAGAGAGAGAATCAAGCCTTATCCACCCATAGATGAAAAGATCAAAGACAATATCTTTAATGTACCCTCTGACATTAGTAAGGACCAAATGTCGGTATTAAATCTATCCAAACATCTAATTAGATATTTAAACCTTATCTACACATGTATGAACTCATGACTATTCTCCTGCAATAAATACTTTTAAGCCATAACACTATCCTTATGAAATACATTTAGAGACGCAGTATTTTTCACATACAAACGATCTCGTACCTCATAATACAGTAATTAAAATCGTATAAAATTTTACAGTGATTTACAAAAAATATGTAATCAACATCACCGGCACCACAACCTATCCTAAATATGCTATTACCTAACTTACCTCCATAAAGAGACCATAAAAGCTAAGTAACAACAATACCCATTATCCATTTTTTTTTAAGTATGAGAGAGAAAGAATAATTCCTCAATGACATTATTATCACAAGTTTGCAATAGCAAGCCATGATTATAAATATTTTTTTTTTTCGCCAAACAAGAGAAAACGGCGCAAAATCACACGCACACTATTTTAACCTAATGTTATGTAACCATACACGCGCATTAACATTATATATATATATATATATATATATATATATATATATATATATATATACATATATATATTATATATATATATATATATATATATATATATATATAATGTGTGTTTGTGTGTATGCGTGTGTATGCATATGAGAGAGAGAAAGATATATAAATATCAATGATATTTTACTTCTATATTTTATATATATATTTTTTGTATTGTGTGTGTGTTTGTGTTGTGTATAGAGAGGAGAGAGAGAGAGAGAGAGAGAGAGAGGAGAGAGAGAGAGAGAGAGGAGATGAGAGGGAGAAAGAGGGATTATTAAATATCAATGGTACTCAGAACTACCGTGTGTATTGTGTGGTGTGACGTAGCGAATGCCTTAAAATTATAATGGAACTATTCAAGCAATCTGCACAAAGTCACAATATGTGTAATTTCCTGTCAGTGGAATTGCAGGAAATTTTTGCCCACAATTTATCATTCCTAGATTATAAGTAATAAATCATTATTTAGAACAACTGTTCTCTGAATTTCCATTTGTCGTTTTCTATTATGAAACTCGTTTCCCAAAGCAACAGTAATTATTCGGCGGCCGTGAACTCGATTCCATGATTTTTATTCTCACTTTATTACACGTGCCTTCAATCATCATCCTGCAAGTCTAAATATAAAGCCTAGAATATTTTCACATCACTGAGAAGCCATAAAGTAAGAAAACAACAACAATTATTTTCGAGCTCATATTAACACTACATTAAAAATATTATATATATATATATATATATATATATATATATATATATATATATATATATATATATATATGATATGTAGATGTATATATACAAACGCACACGCACACATATATATCTATTTGTAAAAAAATAGAAAACACACAGAACACACACACACACACACAACATCCATATTCCGTGAACTTTGGAAATATGCCACACATCCCCATACCAAGGATATTGATGTGAAACTGAGAAACAGCTTTCCTTATTATGTAACGAATGTTGGTGTCCGAGAGTTTCTGAGAGGCTGTAAATCTGCCTTGATGAGCTACGATCCTATTCACGTTTGTCTTAAGTTTAGCTCTTCTTTATATTGCTGCTTACTGATTTAAATATTCATTAGTTGTTAATTATATCTCCAATTAATTTTGTGGGTAGTTCCTTAGCAATTTAATGGAATTTTACACTTAATACATATGAATGTACTCATATTTTCACTACTAATAGAACATTACTAAATTATCAGTGATGGCTTACATACGCTAAGCACATCATCATCATTTACTACTTTACTTTTTGCCTTATAAAAAACCTTAAATATAATTACAGTCTGGGGCTTGACAAATTACTTTCTTATTTGATGGTATTAGCAAACAAATGCTAACTTCGGCAATTCATTATGTGTAGGATGCTTGGGATATGAGCATGGACTGGATCTTGATTTCACAAACGTTACAGCGATAAGGGGCCTATGTCTAACAAGTGTAAAATTCCGTGTAAGATGGTAGTGAGGAAATAGTGTTGATAGATAATAAAGTTACTGTGTATGTAAGTGTATGAAGCTGCTAAATGTTATCTGCTGGGAAGATTCATACTTGGTTACTAAAAGCTCTGAATGTCGCTTAATAGGGCTATGGAGCCCTATTAAGGAATAAAAAATACTAAGAAAACATATATATACGAGAGCAATCTTTTGCATCCTTACCTTATTGCGATCCCAATTATCAAAACAATAAAAGTCATTACTGCAAACTCAAGCCGGTTTGCAGAATCCAAAATGTTCTGCAGTTTCCAGTATTTCAGAGATCTCTTTTGTATTTACTTTTCTATGTGAAGACAAATGGGCCACACCCTATACAGTGAAGAAAAATACAGGGAACTCCATAGTTCGTTGTCACAGGAATGGACAATAAACTAGGCTGATAAAAGACAGCGAAAGTTATCTCCTGGGTTTTCGATGCTTCCTCTTTTATTATATATATCGAGTAAAACTAAAATTACGATGACCAATAAGATTTCTTGGATGATTAGCTAAAGGCACTTCTGAAAGCTAAGAGATATAATAAGTCTGATCACATAAGTGACTTTGGTGTCGGGTTGAGAAAAATCTGCATTTTTGAGGCGTCAGAGAACATAAAGAGAATAATATACAAAGCAAAAATAAAAATCATGAGGATGTATCAATGAAACCATCTATCCTTCCTATGCTTCATATAGCGGTCTTCTTCCTGAATGAGGACTACCTCCTTAATATGACCCTCTTCATGAATGTAGCCTTGCATGTGAGGCACATGACAATTAAACACCACTTATCCTATTTGAAAGAAAAAAGCTGACGTAAGTTGAAGAGTGAAATTTATTAAATCATCACATGAAGTGCAAATCTCTATGATATTCTGTACAGACATGACCTACCGGGACTTCAATCATCCTGACTGTTATTTACATAATTACACAAACACACTTATATAAATATATACATAGTATACATATTCACAAAGTTGAACCCACAAATTTCGTTTCTATCCACTGCCACCCGGTCGGGATACGATGAAAATACAGTGTCAATAACTATCGTCTCCTCTGTCATATTTCTCTATGTAATTTCCTTTCTCTAAAGCGTTTTATATAATCCTGAAGCAAAAAAAAAAAAAAAAAAAAAAAAAAAACAACCCTCAAAACCCATTTTTTCGCGTTGCAGATTGTTCACACTTATTTTCGTTATCAACGTACTTTAGTCTTTATGCAATACGTAAGTAAATATAAGTTAACTGGCAAGGAGACCTCTGCGCCAATGAGGCTCGTCTACTACATAAACAAAAGCGGCGTTGCCATTTACAAGTGATGCCTCTTCATCTCAAGTGGTTAAAGGAATCTTTTCCCCTGACTGTACACTAATAGGAATGCAAGAGTTTGCATTCGTATTAGTGTGGAACTAATCGTATATGCGATAAGTGCCTCAACCAGGAGGCAATTGAAATCCCACGGGGGATGGAGCCGATCCCAAAGTGTAATAAACTGGAATCGCTCTTTTAGACTCGTGAAGCAATATCGTGAAAAGTACGTGTAGAAAAGTGGCACGAAAGTCAAACTTATATCGGAGCGAAAGGATGCCTCCAGAAAAGGAAGAGGGCGGAGTCATATTTGACTACTTTACCCGGAACCAGTAAAAAAAAAAAAAAAAATTTATTTGTTGATGATCTTTGAAATCTACTATTACCTCTTAATTATTTTCTTAAAATTTCCCTTAACTGTATTCTCGTCAAACAAAATAGAGACATGCACCACAGTTTTTCGCGTCGTGGAAAAATCTTTAAACACGACCCTCTCCCTTTCGTCCTCTCTCTCTTTCTGTCTCTTTTTCTCCCCTGCCTTCATAAGGGAGGCATTGGAGCCATCACTACGATATCAGAGAGTTTATATACTAAGTACCATTAGGTAAAATTGGTGTACTTCCCTTAATGACGGTATTAGCTCTAACGCTCCCGAGCCGGATGTTTTCATCTGTTTTCCTTGTGGGAACGGGAAAGGACAATTTCGGCCTAATATCTCCCCAAATAAATCTCCTTCTTTATTAGTGCCAGCGCTTTTATGCACCTAATATCTAATATGACACTGACTAAAAGGGAAAAAAAGTATGAGTGCTTGTGTATATGAGTGTGTATGTACGTACGTGTATGTATGTATGTATGCATGTATGTTGTCTGTATGTATGTATGTTATTATATATTATATACTATATATATACATATATATATATATGTAATATATATATATATATATATTATATATATATTATAATATATATATAGTATATATAATATATATATAATACACACACACACGATCAAGCTGAGATGAAGTAAAGACAACTGTTTGTCAATTTGGAATGACAATATCCCTTTCCGATAAATAAACAATTCATGCAAAAAAGTTTTCAAGATGGGAGTAAATCGTGCTAGAATTTATAAGTGGGGAAGTGATTGGTTTGGTGTAAAATTGACTTTGTGCCTAGATGTCTCAGTATGGGATACATTAAGCTTGAACTTGGTTTTATTTTGCATAAATATTTGTGTGCAATGTTTTTCACCTCCCTTATTCTATTTTTATTGTATTTTTCCCATTTCTAGGCTAGTGCCTTCAATGATTTGCAAGAAAGTAGGAGCTACGTCATGTGTTTTTAACATTATCAGAGTAAATCCAATTTAATATCAGAGCCAATCCTCCAGGAGATTCCCGAAGACGCCTTTGGCCTCAGTTCAGATTAGGGGCCGTCTTCCTGTGCTCTTCAGGCGTCCATAGGCTGCTCGCTCATCTACCGAGAGGGTCTCTTGGCTAGAGAACCCACAGGTCCTCGTATGAGTGAGGAGCTTCCTCCGGAAATTCCCGTGGCCGCCACTGAGAACCCCGGTGTTGGGGAAAAGCAATGGTGTACTTTAACGTCACTGTAATCTTGAAGAGTTTATAGAAGAATTAATGTCAGTTAGGGAAGACAAGCTTGACGATCGTAACTCCAATCGATTTTCAGGCCAAAGAGGAAATAAACAAAAGATTACTCATCCCGATTACGGGCTTCTCTATGAGCAAGAGCCCGTGCTGGCATAAGGTCAGCTAAATCTAAAACAACAACTCCTCATCCTTGAACCCTTCGCAGTAGGTATAAATAACTCTTAAAAAAAAAAAAAAAAAAAAAAAGGGGGGGGGGATAAACCAGATGGTTTAAACAACTCGCCAAAGAGAAGTGAAAAAGTTCATTCTTTTCCTGCGGCTTCTCACAAATCACAAGAAATCGGACGAAAGATAAACTTCTACCTTTTTGCCAGAAGGGGTCATTATCTTCGATATTATGCGATCAGTTTCCAGGCACGCCATCGTCCCAGCTCGAAGGTTAAACGACCTTAATTGCCTATGAAACAGCAGTCTGCCTATTAAAGAATACTAAGCCGGTAAAATGATAATTGATATAAGGTGGAATCTGTCAAAAAATAGTTCATCAAACATTGCATAATGCATGCAATGGAACAGACGAATAGCTTAGGTTTTACATAAAAACAATATATCCAAATACGAAATATATGCTTGGTAAGACAACAAAAAAAAAAGTGCAAGACGTCAATGGAAACGCATAATTCAGAAAAAAAAAACTGCCGATAGAGCTAACAAGGTAATATACTTGGACATCCATTTAAAATAGATATAAAGATGACCGCATAACACAAACAAGTCCATTTTCACGAAGCGTCACGTTAATTTTCTGTGGCTCACAGATTTGCTTAGGTTATTAATAATCGTTTTACGGATTGGGGCCGGCGAGTCTGATTGATTCGATAATTAGGGTATTTAAATTTGTCCCAAAAAGGTGATTATTCCCTGAAAACTGTCGCAGAGCAGACAACCATGATAACATTCTCTCTATTCTTTTTTATGATGGTCAGAAATATTCAAAATAAAAAAGTTTATTGATATACATCAAATGGAGTGTAGCAGCATGCTGCTACACTCACCTACAAAATTCAAAAGATCCCAGGCAAAAAAAAGAAATAATAATAAATAAATAAATCACTCCTTAAACTAAGTAAGTAGACAAGGAACGAGGCAACGACGCTTGCCGCCAATTTATATTTTCATAAAATGAATGCAAAAGGAAAATTGTATCAGTAGCATCATTGAAATCTTTAAAGAAGTTGTTGGTTTTAGAGAAATCATGACTTCGACGTGTTTACATAAATTCCTTATCATGTAATAGTTAAATATATAAAACGATGTATTAAAATTTACAGAATTTATGAGTAAAGTACTTTTATCGTAAAGCAAATTATATGATTGAGGAAATTCCTAATCGCAAACATCGAAATATATGATGTCAATGTAAGATAAGTTTGCATACAGATTCAAGGACGAATTTGGTATATTAATTGAAACTGTTACAGAACACCTACGATGGCCTATCCTTACGACACTTACATTTTCAAAGAAGACAAACAGAAAATGATGAAATGAATACAGAAGCTAAATTCTAAAAGCTTGCATATTTTCCCAAATACAAAATTCATGACAAGTTCTGAAACTAAAAATAAACAATCAGAGAGAAAAAAACAGTATTTCCCCCACAAACCAAACAATAAGAAATGACAACACAAACGGCAAAGGGGAGGGGGGAGGGGGAGGGGGCGCTTAAAAGGTATTACTCTGTATTTCGGAAAGGAAAACTAATCAGTCTCCGTCACCTGGTAGGATTCAGATCGTGTGTGCCGAAGGAAAAGGCCATCACCGCATATAATGACAACAGGATATTGGCTGCCCAGCCAAAGGTTTCTAGGATGCCGTCACGTCCTGGCAGGCCAGCCTTTTTTATTCTCTCTCTCTCTCTCTCTCTCTCTCTCTCTCTCTCTCTCTCTCTCTCTCTCTCTACCTATGACTGCTTTATTCAATTTACTGACGCCTTAAAGAAATATTCTAGTATTTGTATTTATTTCTCTACTTTTATTTATTTTTCTACTCTTCAAACAATTATCTAGTGTTATGATTTATTAACTAACTTGTTGTGATTTTATTTATTTTCATTCTTCATCTCATCTAAATTCCTAGACTATACTCTTCACGTAGTTATCAAATGTTTCCACTTATCATCTAACTTCTGAAATAACTCTGTCATATCAAAAACATTTTTGAGTTCTACTGTTCTTTCCTCCTGCATATTCTGTCTAGGCAGAAGTTTATACAGAACATGTAATTTCTATATTTCTTTATCCCATTTCCAATGAGCAGCCTATTTTTCATGGGCTCTTCCTTGAAGTAATGTAATTCAAGTGAACATATAGAAAAATGCTTCATTCTGAAGATGTTCTGAATACTTAAGAAGAGAAGCAAATATCAAGGCTCTGTATTCTTGAGAAAAAAAAAAAAACAACGTTGGACTTTCCTTAGATCAATGAACGCAACTGGTAGCCATCATTATAAGCGCTATTCATTTGTCCTCCTTTCACGAGAGAGAGAGAGAGAGAGAGAGAGAGAGAGAGAGAGAGAGCCATACTTTCTGTAAAAATATTCATGAGCAAACGAACAATACAATATGCTGGTACACTTGTCATATCTGATTAGAAGCGGAGAAAGTGTGTGTATATATATATATATATATTATATATATATATATATATATATATATATAATAAAAGGAGCCCATAAAAACACCAAAAATGTAGAGAGAAAAAAAGTACTATATTTCAGAGACTGCTGTCTCTCTCTTCAGGTATATGAATGAGAGAGACAGCAGTCTCTGAAATATAGTACTTTTCTCTCTACATTTTGGTGTTTTTTTATGGGCTCCTTTTATTAGATGGAATTCTGTTGTTACAGAACATTTTTACCAGTCATATATATATATATATATAATATATATATATATATATGTGTGTGTGTGTGTGTGTGTGTGTGTGTGTGTGTATTGTGTGTGTGTGTAATCCAGGGATTTCGCGAAATCCCTAGAAATCCCTAGGGCATATGTGGAATAACCAATTCGCTTAGGAACATTTGATCCCAGATAGCTAGTACTAGATACGGTCAAACAGTGGTTCATCTACACTGTTTCGCCGTGTTTGGTACTATAGCTGGTTCACTCAAAGTAGATTCTTGGATGAGCCCTACCCTTAGGAGACGTTTGTTTGGCGGCCGCTGATTGGCTGGTATCTGGAGGTAGGCAGCTCCCAGCCAATCAGGCGGCGCCAAACAAACGTCCCGCAGGCATAGGACTCACCCAAGATTCTATCTTAAGAGAACCAGCTATAGACCCTTGGGGGTTAAATGTGTTTTGCCGTGTTTAGTACTAGCCCCTGGGGGATCAAATGCACTTAGGGACATTTGATCCACCAAGGGCTAGTACTAAACACGGTGAAATACATTTAACTTCCCAGGGGCTAGTACTAAACACGGCGAAACAGTGCAGATGAATCACTGTTTCACCGTGTTTAGTACTAGCCCTTGGGGTTGAAATGTTCCTTGGCGAATTGGTCATGTCATATATTACCTAGGGATTTCGTGAAATCCCTGATTTCACATACTCTCTCTAACAAACACACACACACACCACACACACACACACCACACACATATATATATATATATATATATATATATATATATATATATATATATAGTATATATATAATATATACCTAAAATTACATAACTCCTCGTCTCTTCACACTTTAAGGATACGCTTGTCACTACTAGGCCTAGAAGCCAAATGGAAAAACAAATGATAAGGTTCTGTCTAGACAGGACCCAAGAACGCGCAAGAGTAAACAACGTAGTACTGATTATCATTACTAATAAAATCTTTGTTAGTAATATACTGTGTTTTTGTTGGGCTACCCTTTTTTTTAACATTGTACCAATCACATCCTAGTCATGTTTTTACTGATGTTTTTAATGTTTATTTATTTACTTTACTTCCAACAACTCTATTTTGATAGCACGCACGATATCACCTCATCTCGAACTAATCTACCTTCATCTATTGATGGTAAATGAGCGTTTTCAAGACACATTTCTCCTTATACAGGCTACTTGTCTCCTCTCCAGCTCAGTTTTCCTGAA
>NC_087209.1:23906845-23914345 GCF_015104395.2 Macrobrachium nipponense | reverse complement strand
CCCACATATATATATATATATATATATATATATATATATATATATAATATATATATATATTATATATATATATATGGGGATACAATCCACAATGAAGTAAAATCCTCTTGTAGTTTAAAATGTATATTTCTTGACAGGATTAAAGCTTGGTCTTGATGATCGAAAGCTTTAATCCTGTACATGAAATATACATTTTAAACTACAAGAGGGTTTTACTTCATTCTGGATTGTATCCCCATTTACTTAGAGGTACGACATAGTACCTGGCTTCTGCATATATGTATGTATATATATATATATATATACATATATATATATAGATATATATATATATGTATATGTATATATATATATATATACATATATATATATATATATATATATATATATATATATATATATAAGTATATATGTGTGCTTGCATTTAAAATCACACCTACAGCCAGTTTTTCACCATACACCACTAATTTTTACTGGGATTCTCTGGGACGTCGATAAATCCGTCCTTCACTGGTTGCTACCCACTACAGTCGACTAACATCCATGCAACACTTCATAAAAAAGGAGCTTAACAGAGGAAGTCTAAAGCATAATGGTTCTCTTGGCAATCGCTTCCAATATTTCTTTTTTGGGATGAAGTTGCTAGCCCCACGGTCTGTTCCACGGATACTCACGGAGTGGTCACCCGTCCCAGTACTGACCAGACCCAACGAAGATTAAACCAAATTCGAAAAATGAAATAAAAATTGGCGGGTATAAGTGGAGGACGACTTTCCTCAAAAGCGGAGTTGGCGCAGCTCCTAAACACTAATTGCTGAAAAATCTCAGACTCGCGTAGCAATTCAAACTTGTGGCTGCAATAACATCACTTTTCCAGACTTTTCCTCGCTGGACTTGTTCCAGTCAATTTGTACCCCCGGTTTTCAGCACATCTGCTTAACCCGGCACGTACTGGAAATTGACATAATGTTTTATGCTCTTAATAAATACGTGTTTTATTAAGACAAGACTTATGTACCTCATTCGGTAGAATAAGAAATACACACAGCTTATTGTACCAAAAATAATACACACAGCTTATTGTACTAAAAATAATACACACAGCTTATTGTAATAAAAATAGTCACAATATTTACTTACTATACTTGAAATATAAAGGCATCGGTTATGCTTGGCTTATCCACATCAACACTGACTTATATTTCGCATATGAAGGCATCTTTTATGCTGGAAATATACATGCCATTGAGAAATATACATGCCACTGAGTCAAACATGAAACGTGACTATCACTTATGCTTGGAATATACACACGACAGTGACTTATTCTTCGAATACAAAAGTATCTTTTTACGCTAAGAATTTACACGACACTAACTCATGCTTGAATTATAGAGGTATCCCATATAATTCAGATATAAAAAACGCCACTTATAGCTCACTCACTTATACTTAAATATAATCGACACTCGTTCGCCTGGATTGATAACCAATCACTCTAAAGGCTAATGTTCTTGAAAGCCTGCCAAATACGACGATCGATTTAACTTTGTTTATATAATGGCTCATCGGTCTACTTCCTCCCATTATAACTACATAACCTTCATGCGGCCTTTCCCTGCCTTTACAACTAACAATAACTTATAGGTCAGCCTTCTACCTTCGGCCAATATTAACCCACATGCTCCTGTTCATTAAGATATGGGGCTCTAGGCCCAATGCTCGTGGAGTTAATTCCATCTCTTGGCTCTTGTAAATGAAACAATAGATAAGAGATGAAAGTTTTATTTATATATATATAATATATATTATAATTATATATTAGATTATATATAATTATACATATATATATAATATTACGTATATATATAATATAAAATATAATATCTTAATATATTATATATTTAATATATAATATATATATAATTATATTATATATTATATGATATATATATCACATATATGTATATGTTTCAGAAAAAGTAGTCTTAATGAAAGAGACATTATTGCGTTTCAGGACAACCAAGGTTTCAGTTGAATATTTAATATAGTTGCACGATATAATCCGAGCTCATCTTTTTTGAGATAAAACTAAGTGTGTTGCGTTGGCTTACGTGAAACCAAGATAAGTTTTTGGACATAGGACACATATCGTAATTAAAGATTTAATGAACATACAGCATCATAGATTGACTGGTGCATTAAGGGTTAAAATAGCCCTCCACATATTTTGACTAACGTGCTGTTGTGTTCCATTTCCAAAGTGAAGGTACTCATAGAATTGACATGGAAATTGACATGGATTTGAACACCGTTGTACAAGAAGACTTTCAACGATGAAAGGTTGTTTTTTGAAAAATTAATAACAGTTTCATTTTTCTCTGTGGGAAAACTAAATTATTTTCTCTCTCTCTCTCTCTCTCTCTCTCTCTCTCTCTCTCTCTCTCTCTCTCTCTCATTTATATTTGCTTTTCGGGCGTAGTGATTCCCGTACTCACTTAACAATAATGTCCTCTTGGTGCCTGATATTTTGAGACCTTTTCCCAGTGATTTGCACTTGTTATTCTCAGCGTTAATTTTTCTAAATAATGACTGGAAAAAAAAATTGGAAACATTTACCGGCGATTTTCTCCTTTTACTACAGTACTCTGTCTTCCAGAGAAAAAGTTTAGGAACTGGAAAATAAATATATATAATCATCTTCCAGTTCCTAAACCTTTTCTCTGGAAGACAGAGCACTGGAGTAAAAGAGGAAAATTTGCTGGTAGATGTTTCTAATCTTTTTTTTTCAGTCATTATTTAGAAAAATTAACGCTGGGAATAAATAAAGAAAACTGGAAAAATATTTAAAAAAATAATAGACGCCAAGAGTACATCCACGGGAACTGATTACGAGAATCACTACACCCGAAAAGAATGTATAAATATGAGCGAGAAGAGAGGAGGAACGAGGGAGAAGTGGAGAGGAGAGGAGGGAGGAAGAGGGAGAGGGGATGGAAGGTGGGGAGGAGGAGGGGGGACCGAGGGTAGAAAGAGAGAGAGAGAGAGAGAGAGAGAGAGAGAGAGAGAGAGAGAGAGAGAGAGAGAGAGAGAATAATCTAGTTTTCTCTTAGGGACAAATGAAAAAATTATTAATTCTACATTAAATCCGTGTCAATTTCCATGTCAATACTAGGAGTACCTTCACTTTGGAAACTGAACACAAAAGCACGATAGTTAAAATTTATCTATGATGCTGTTTATTCATTAAATCCTTAATTACGATATGTGTCTTATGTCCAAAAAAAAAAGTATTCTGATTTCACGCAAGCCAACACAACACACTTATTTTTATCTCAAAAAAGATGAGAGCTGACTATCCGGCAACTATTTTCAATATTTACCAGTAACCTTGGTTGTTCCTTAAACTCAATAATGTTACTTAAATCTAGAATAAATTTTCTCACGGAAACATAGGTTAAGGTCAACGCAGCTTTGTTCCTTACATTGAAGAATCTTATTATACCTGCGTTTAGCAAACATGAATTAGCCTACCAAGGGCTTTGCTGCAAGGATGACTATGCTCCAGTTACAAAACTTCATTAAGTTGTAGTTAACCTTCATCTGTTGCTCACCAATTTTGCTATTTATCATGTTCCAAACTTTATCTGTCTTTCTATTGGTAGAGAGTTTTGCACAAAATAACACGGTAAAAAGTAGCTCTTAACACATGAAGATCAGTAACTATAAGGATTGATAACTAATACATATACCCTTTCCCTGGTGTATCTGCAAGGTGTTTTGCACATTATTTCATAGTTGCTAAAAAGAGCCATCTCAAAATCTGTGAAATCATTCGTCAAATTTTTCAAGTATCATCAAGAATAAAGGAGTTAAAACACTGATGTATTCTGCAAAATCGTTAATATGACGAGCACAATTTCCTCATATATTTTGAATTAAACAACCTTAGCAGGAAACACTGGAAGCGTCCCATACAGCGAACTGAATTATGCTACTACATTCTGTACATTTTTGCTAATTCCAGGAGGAGGAGGAGGAGGAGGAGGAGGAGGAGGAGGAGGAGGAGGAGGTGTTGAATAAATGTTTACAGACAGATTCTTGGAACGTAATTGCTGAAGTGAACTGTAAACTCTTTTTAGATGAGTTCTGGGTGAGGAACCCTCGAGATGTTCTTCAAGCATCTGTTAATTAGTCGGACAGCCGAGTAATTAAAATTTGCTGGGTTTCTCAGGAAACATAGTTATATATCAAGGTGAACTGGTAATGAAACTAGCAGTGCTCTGCAAACAATTGGCCGAATAGGAGATTGGGGAAAGGACATCTCATACTTTTAAAAAAATGTTAATTTCTGAGGTGGGAGGACGTCCAGTTACATTTCACAGATGTGTCGAGTTTAGTAAACATGTACTGGCTATAAAGAAGTGGGCTTAGCGCTACCGGACTTCTCTAACAACGTAAATGATGGAGTTATCGCTACCGCACGCACTACTTTCAAAACGTACATGATGGAGTTGAACAACTGAAACCTATTATTAAACATCATGTATTTGTAATATATCTGAAAGAATCAACCACAGGAGGGAATGAATGGTCGAACTGTCATTTATATCACAGGTATCAAAATATTTCACCTAATCCAGTAAACCATGCGTAATGAAATTTCTTATTGAAATCAACTACACAGAAATTTACGGCAAATGACAAGATACGCACATACACTATACATGCCCTCAAGCCAGTGTAACAAATTAAAGAATAATGGGATATCCTTCATAGACTATTCAAGCTTGTTTACCTGTTCACAGAAAGTGAGATTAAAATAAATGACGACAACTGCACACCTTCCCCCAGCATACCCTCTACAGGCCTCCTCATATCGGTTAATTAATTTTTTCTTTGTATGCATTTCTTCGTAGCATTTACAGCGAGGTGAATACGTGGAAAATTACATTACCTTATATTTAACGTTTCCTCTCGTTCCTCTCTAACTTTTGATTATTGGACATTGTTAAAATTAATGATAAAATACAAAAAAAAAATCCATGTTAAATTAACACTCAATCAACATTTCTTTTTTTATTTAAATTTTACAATTTCTTCGATCGCATCTCCTTCGTCAAAAACTTTTAATTTTCATATAAAAATTTCATACTTGCCCATATTGATATAATACAACAATATTCTTCAATACTTGCGTTTTACAAGGTAACGTAAAAACAGGAAAATTTATTTCAATAATAATGTCATTAACGTTCATTATTGAATTTAATAGTAAAGCATCGTATAAAACATCCCTTGTTCTTTAACTTCAACACTGCACTTTATTCGTAAATTTTCTAATTTTCCAAATATAAAATAAGGCAGAGACGAGGCCAGCTGAAATGCACAAGTTTCAATTTAACGCTTGTAAAATACTACCATAGTTTCACATTATATATTTTCCTCAACTTAACTTTTAACTTGGGCTGACCTCCATTTATCTTCGACACCTGACTGGTCTAAGAGAAATATTAAAATTGATAACCTTATTTACTGGAAATTGTTTCATAATTTGAAGCGTTATCCAATTCATCCTACATTCCCTCATTTCTAACCTGGTATTTCCTCGTATGTTTTCTTTTGTATTTGCCCCTTATGCTTTACGTGCTCTCTCTCTCTCTCTGTATTGGGATTTTGTCTTTTTATTCCTATCCTATCCTATCCTTCCTTCCTTCCTTCCCCTTCTCTCTCTCTCTCTCTCTGTTCTCTGTCTTCTTCCTCCTCTCTCTCTCTCTCTCTCTCTCTCTCTCTCTCTCTCAAAATAAACTAGTCTTTCTATCTTGTTATTTTTGGATTGGGATCTTGTCTTTTTATTTCTATACTCTCTCTCTCTCTCTCTCTCTCTCTATGGGTTTTCTTTTCCTTTGTCTCCTCGTCAATCGTCTCCTCTCCTCTCTTCTCTTCCTCCTCCTCCTCCTCTCCTCTCTCCTCCAATCAACAATAAACCTAGTCTTTCCTATTTGTTGTTTATTTTTGGAGGGATCTTGTCTTTTTTTGTATTTCTATTACTCCTCTCTTCTCTCTCTTTCTCTCTTCTCCCTCTCCTCTCTCTCTCTGCGTAACATTTTGTTTAATTTCATTTTTGGTTTAGGACCTTTCCTATTTTTCTCTGTACTTTCTACTCAATTGTCCCTCGCTAGCTACGTTTACCCACAAATGCCCTTTTATTCCACACACACCCAATTTCCTACTTCTCAGTTTTCACGAAACTGAAAACGGCTGTTTTTGGATTCCTTCTTTTTTCTCATTTCTGCAGCACAAAATATGGCTGCCGTCAAGAGTTCCTACACAGTACTTTTCTTCAGGAACCAAGGGAGAATGCATTCTTTCGGGCCCACTTCAATTTCCTTCTGCCATTTCTACCAACCATGCCAGACCAAATGCTAAGTTAAAATGACCAATCTAAAAAAAAAAAAAAAAATCCTACGCGTATAAACACACACACACACATATATATATATATATATTACAGTGCATACTCATAAAATTTATGTACAGGCATACATACATACATATATATAATATATATACATGTATGCATATATATATATAAATGCATAAAAAAAATAGACATAGAAAACCTATCACATCTATCAATGTAAAGCAAAAACAAGAGCGTTTGAATTTCCTACCTCACTGAAAACATGCGTTCAATACCGCAGTAGGCTTTAAATCATTTTTTTTTTCTGTAAAGCAGAAAGTTGAAGTACCAGTTACTTTTTTCTGTTCCCATAAAATATTCGACGAGGTCAGAAATCCATAGGGTATTCATTTATTTTTCTCGTTTCCTAAAAAAAAAAAAAAAAAAAAAAAAAAAAAAAAAAAAAAAAAAAAAAAAAAAAAAAAAAAAAAAAAAGGGAATGCGTGTGTTGTGTTGAGTGATTAAAACGTCAGCCTTCAAGACACTAACGTTTCGTGCTAGAAATTGCGACTGGATAAAAAGTTATGTGCGTTAAAAAGATTTTCCTATTAAAAATGACAACATAGGTACCTCCAATTTAAATGCTATACTTTTTTATGTGAGAGCTGCTTATTTCTTAATTTCAAACATATATCTTTACCTCATGACCTATCTTAGTGGTTCTCCGTCAAATAGCCCCAAACCAATATGTTACCCCATTTTTCAACAATTATTTTCAATGAACCTTTCGTTTCTCTCATTCTACATGAGCAATATATTTGTACTTAGGTTTATTATCATTCTGGCCGAGCCTTTGATCAAAACACTGCACCACTCCACACTCCCAGTATAACACTTGAAATTGTATATCTCTAAGTAGTATAACACTTAAAATTGTATAAATCTAAGTAGTATAACACTTGAAAATGAATACCTCTAAGTAGTATAACACTTAAAATTGTATAAATCTAAGTAGTATAACACTTGAAAATGAATACCTCTAAGTAGTATAACACTTTAAATTATATATCTCTACGTAGTATAACACTTTAAATTAT
>NC_087209.1:23894345-23901845 GCF_015104395.2 Macrobrachium nipponense | reverse complement strand
CTGCTATGCAGCTTTTCAAAAATGGATGGAAAGGCGTGAGGGGGCAAGGCAGTGACATAAATCTCCATAGTAAAAAAAATAAATAAATAAATAAAACTATTTTACTTGCTCTTGCTTAATCGGTTTCAAAAGTTGATGAATGATGATTGACACTTGGACAAATATATGTCAGCGTCTAATAGGAAATACAATTTGGCTCTCAGTTATCAAACACAGAATAAAGGTCAATACATGTTAGAATGAAAATCTTTGCAATACCAAACGTCAAAGCAAAGGGACATAATGAAAACGTTGACAAAATATTCCCAATTCCGTCACAAAACAACGAGTGGACTTGACAAATAGAAAACAAAACGCATTGTAAAAACATCAAATCAAAAACTAATTTCGTCCATCAGACCCCCATAAAAGTAATAACAATAAATACCGAACATTAAACAGGGACGCACGAATAGATGGCTATCTATTACTGCACCTAAGTGCAATAGTATATTTGCACGACAAACACTAGAGCCGTTCCCCCGCCATTTAAACCCATTACTTGTCAGTTGTTTTAAAGATTTTTATTCATACGGAAAGGTATGCACATAAAAGGGGAGAGTTAAAATTGAAACATTAGTTCATCTAACGTGCGGATGTAAATTTGCTGAATCTTTTTCGCCCCCCAAAAATATATTTCATATCAAGAGAATGAAGTGGATCCATCACGGAATGTTTTACCTCCGATGCTTTGTCCGACAGAAACGTTTAGTCCTGAGTAAATATGGACAAATTACACAACTGTAAGAGCTGAAACGAAATGACAGAGGAAACGGTAGGATTTCAAATTTCAATTTAGTTCAATTCTATCCAGTCAGAAATGCAGGTAAACCTAGAGCTTTTGTATACCTTGCGATTTCTGAGCTGTCTCAAAATATGACAAGTCTGCGCTTAAACAAATATGTTTTTGTGTATCTGTTATTCAACTTTTACCTTGCCCAAACAAAAGCAATGTAACATGGCAAAGAAAAATCACAAAAACTTTAAATTTTAAACGCATTGCATTGCTTTCCAAAGCAGAGCACATGTGGGGCAACCACAAGTATTGTAGACTACAAACAACATTATATAAAATCCTGTTTCAAAACTGTCATTAGTCTAGTAGGAATTGGCAATTCCGAATGCCATGAAAGGATCAGAAACAATACGCAGATACGGAAAAGATCTCTTCCATTATCCAGACATGCCTTATACATCCTATACTCGGTTTTTTTTCCCCCATCTGTCCACCCGCCTGTGGTGTTTGCGTAAGGTAACACTGCGTCCCGTGCTTTAGATAGTTACATTCAGCTTACATTAAAAAATAATAACAATATCCTGTTTCGAATATTAACGGTGTAATTCGCATACAGTAAATTATTAAAACACTTTTCAGTGGCAAATGTACACCCAGATATCGTTTAATTTACCTAAAACTTTCAGATAGCGTAACTATCTAAAGCCAGGGACGCAGTGTTACCATACGCAAACACCACAGGCGGGTGGACAGATGGAAAAAAAACAGTATAGTCAGTTCTGAAACCACATTTTCGCAATCGTGTTGCAGCATCTCCAACATCTTAATTGACATCTTTGCTTCCATATCTGTCCTTAAAATTCTAAGTCTCCTCTATAGGAACATTTATTCCCCTCATCAATTCCTTCAGGAACATTCCATCAACCGGATATACCTTATTCATCATGATCAGCCAGTCAAATGCACTACCGCTACCATACCACACTACCTTGCTTGAAATCCCATCAACTCCCACCGGCTTACTTTCTTTCTTAACACAATAAAGACACACTTCCAGAACCATTCTCAATCTTATACTAAACCTTTCCATTCTTGGATTAGTTTTACATAATTCTTTCGCTGCCTTGTCTTTAATTTAGCCGATTTGCAAACCATGTGCTTCTTGTATGTTTTCACACATCCTTTTCCCACTTCCTTTTTGTATCAAAATCGCTCGTTCCAGTTACATTTGCTTGGAATTTCACTTTTTAATTAACATTTACATTGATCCCAACTATTTCTTCAACTAGACAATGATCAGTTACATCAAACGCCATCTCCGTACAAGCACAAAATTCAGTAATTCTCTTCCTGGCCATGTGTTCTTTCCCAAGTATATATATATATATATATATATATATATATATATATATATATATATATATATATATATATATATATATGTATGTATGTATGTATGTATGTATATATATATATATATATATATATATATATATATATATATATATCATATCATATCATATCATATTAGGAGAATTACTATTAAAACCTCTCTGTCTCTACCCCATAAAATGGAACAAATATGGTGTATATTTTTGGAACCCAAGAGTCACACTGAATATCGTGCTGAAATAGCCGGCGAAAATATACATATCAAAACAATGATGATGATCCTGATAAGAGGAGCAAACTTCATAAAACTCTCCAGAATATAATGAAAAAGTAAACAATATTTGAGGATTCGAAAACATGCACACTACAAGAAACATAAAGAAAAAAATCCGAAATTTTACATAGATTTCCCACCAGATATGAAATACTGATGAATAATGTATCTGCCAAAATAAGACAGGGTTAAAGCTTGTGGATAATATCAGCAGTGTTGCTTAAAAGAGGCAAAGGAAGATTAATGATGCCAGGAATGAAAAACAGATCTAGACGCTGAAGCGAAATCTTTGGAGTTTTCTTTTACATTTTTTGTAAAGAGTACGTGCGCCCACTCAAATAATTTATATTTGTTTATTCTTAGATGGTTATCCAAGAAGTCAGGCAACCAAAGGTAAAAATAAGATTAAAATGGAGATCAACCAAGTTGGAAGCAATCCACCTTCTTCGAATGGAAGTAAAGATAAATGCTAGGAGAATTTAAACATTCTCTTAAACAAGGTTCTGTAAACAATGACCCAGTGTTCCCCATCAACCAGCCACCAATGGTTAGCTGAAATTCGGACATTTGAACCTGGGAAATAGCTAAATAGTATAAATTCATATGGCCTCCGCTATAAATTTGGATATGAGAGGTCTCATGAGCTGCTAGTGTCAGATCACACAAAAGTCAATAAAAGGAGACAAAGAATATCGAAGCAAAGCAGCAGCGGAGAAAACTCGCTGAACCATTTTATCCGGGGATTACTACACGGTAAACACGAGAAGGGGTGACCTGACAAGTGTTACAAGACTGTCTGAGAGGAGGGGGATTCATTTGCCTTGAGCTCAGCAGGAGAGTGACAAAAAAAGTACAGTAAGAGAGAGAGAGAGAGAGAGAGAGAGAGAGAGAGAGAAAGCCTCATTATATATATACTATAAATATATATATATATATATATATATGTATATATATATATATATATATATATATATATTATATATCATATATATATAATATATATATTACTAAATATAGGAGGATCGAAACATGCAACGGAGGGATTATCGTCCAAACGAACTGCACTTGTTTCAGTGTCATCGAGAATGGAAACAAGTACAAACACCATAAAAATGAGAGCAATGCATTAACAGTGAAGAATAATTTCAACATAAAACTGTAATAATAATACACGCAATATATTTTTGCAATTACAACAACGTTGTAATTACAACACTTGAAAGACAAACCGAACATTCAAAATACTGAGGGTAGGAAAAGATTCAGTTTTAATGTCATAAATAATAATTATAATCGGCGAATTGGATGGACCACGCGACAGAGAAATGGAGTGTTGTGGAAACACTGTATTTGACTTAGTTAAGGAATCCGCATTCCGATTATCTGGCATAATCGGTTAACAGAGAGGATAGGGCAACTCGCGACTGGGTGAGGTCAACAGAATATCGCTGAGAGGTAAATGGACTTATAGTGTATATATATATTATATATATATATATATATATATATATATATATATATATATATATAATATAGAGGTAAATGGACTTATAGTGTATATATATATATATATATATATATATATATATATATATATATATATATATACACACACACTATAAGTCCATTTACCTCTCAGCGATATTCTGTTCACCTCACCCAGTCGCGAGTTGCCCTATCCTCTCTGTTATCCGATTATGCGAGATAATCGGAATGCGGATTCCTTAACTAAGTCAAATACAGTGTCTCCACAACACTCCATTTCTCTGTCGCGTGGTCCATCCAATTCGCCGATTATTATTATTATTTATGACAGTAAAACTGAATTTTTATGGTGTTTATACTTGTTTCCATTCTCGATGGCACTGAAACAAATGCAGTTCGTTTGGACCATAATCCCTCTGTCGCATCTTTCGATCCTCCTACATTTAGTATATATATATATATATATATATATATATATATATTTATATATATATATATCATATATATAGATAGATAGATAAAATCATAATTGATGAAAAAATCACAACAAAATGTTCAAGGGTTTGATAAAAATCATCACAAAACTGTTAAAGAGATTGATAAAAACCATCATAAAATTTAAAGGGATTGATAAAAATCACAAAATGTTGAAGATCTCTTTGAGACAGGGAAACAAATCAATCGTAAATGCGGTACTTGAGGCAAGAAGATTTTTTTTAGAGTAACTAGAAACTCCAAAATACTAACAGCCGACGTAAGAAAGAAAATATTTGGAAATACAGAACCAGTGGGTAATAATCTCATTCTCAACTCAGTCTTATGAGAAATAAGTACGCCAAAGCTGCTGAAAAAATAAGAATATATTTAAAATTTATGAAAACCAGGCACTATCACAAACGTACTTCTACACCATAAAACTAGCAACATTAATAAAAAAAATAATATAATAAAGTACTTTCCATGAAGTGTCTCTCTTTTAAATTCAATGCAGAAATATTTAACAGGAATATTAGGAAAATTAATGCACCTCCTCTGTCAGAACCGTACAACAAAGACAGGGAGGAAAAGAAATAATGGATACGAAATACACGAGAGAGAGAGAGAGAGAGAGAGAGAGAGAGAGAGAGAGAGCTCAGTTCTGATGGAAATGAATGATGAAACGTTTTCAGAGAATATATTTGAAGCTGCGTGTGCCGTTTAAATGTTGTTATTTGAGAGTTTTCCTTTCTGCATTTAAATAAAAGAATACATAAACCCCTTTTTTTTTCTTTCCCTTCTGGTTTCACATGATAATTTAACCGTCAAGTGACGGTTTTTGCACTGGCCCTCGTATGTCCTAAACGCATTTTCGTTCCGAATCTCTAATAGGAATGGAATGGAATATAGTGCTTAGGCCAAAGGCCAAGCACTGGGACCTATGAGGTCGTTCACCGCTGGAAAGGAAGTTGAGAATAGGTAGGTTTAAAAGGTATACAATAACAGGAAAATATCGCAGTTGCATTGTGAAATAATTGTAAGGAGAGGGTGGATAGTAAGATGGAAGAAAGATGATACAAATGGAGGTATAGTAAATGGAATTAAAGGGGTTGAAGCTAAGGGCCGAAGGGACTCGAACCTCTACTATAGCGCTATATATCCAAATTAAGAGCTCTTTTGTCAAAAGAAGAACAACCACTTTCATATCATTCACTACCTCTGTGTTTAGATTCTTTCAAAAATGAATCTTCATAAAGATGATACAGATAATAGCTGTTGTGACCTATCTACACGCAAAGCCTTTTTTGTTCAGTGAAAGTTCATTAGTCGTGAAGATGTGGCCATATATATATATATATATATATATATATATATATATATATATAATATATATATATATATATATATATATCAAAAAGTAACATAACCTGAACAAGTACTAAAACATATATATGCGTGTATATATATCTATATATATATATATATATATCTACTATATATATATATATATATATATATATATATATCAAATAGCAGTAATTACACAAAAACAATCAAATAAAAAAATTAACAGTTATTTCCATTACCCTTTTGGTATCATCTGCCATCAAAATTAAACAAGTAATAAGAATGGTAGGCAATACGGCAACAGCTAAAGAAACTGGTTGATGGTAAGAAGAATTATTAATTAAAGTTGTAAGTGAAGTGAATTAAAAAACCTACATAAATTACTATTGGTTAATAATACAGACAATTGTCATATGCAAAAGCCAGAATAGAATATTAGAAGCATGAGTGGAAGAGAACCTTATATCTGGATAAAAGGTAATACAGAATGGAATAAACTATAGAATTAGCGACAGAGGTCAAGCGCTGGGACGTATGAGGTCATTCCACGCTGAAAGGAAAATTGACAGTTAGAAGGTTTGATGGGTTAGCTGTAGGAAAACCTCGCAGTTGAACCATGAAACAAAACAACCGTTAGAGGGGGTGGAAAGTCGGATAGAAGAAATAATATGAACGGAGGTACAGTAAATGGAATAAAAGAGGTTCCAGCTAGGGGCCGAGGGGACGCTGCAAAGACCCTTCAGTAATGCCTACAGTGCCCCATGTGAGGTGCACTGACGGCACTACAAACCCCCCTACGGGGACAAGTGAATATGGAAAACGGGGCAAAAACCATTCGACTAAGATGAGTTTAAGGTTCCCGATGCTAAAAGCAGATACAGTCACGAAAATGTAGGATTTTATTTTTTTTTTTTTTTTTTTTTTACCCGAAGAATATTCCTACCGCGTGAAAAGGCGATGGAAATAACCGAGCAAAAATATGGGACTTAACCAATAAATATGAGGATTATATAGGAATAATAGAAAACAGGAAACAACGAACCGGAGTGAGCGTACTGCAATGGGTGAAGTGGAAATTCTATCCCAAACAAGATATTAGAAGTTATATACCGTATCTCTTTGCTATGCTATCATGAATATATACATACAACTCTGCATACGCGGCATTAAACGAAACGGTAGGGTAAATACTGTATATTAATCATTTTGTTCTAAAGGGTCCACAATAATACAAAGTGTTAAGAGTCCGTGTATAATTTTTAAGGCTTTTGTAAGGTCTTAAAAATTATACATGGACTCTTAACACTTTGTATTATTGTGGACCCTTTAGAACATTATATATACTCTCGCGATAGAGAGTTTTTCCCTATTAATCATTTTACTAAAACAGGTTTTACTACTTTTCAGTCAGATTCTTCACTCTTCACGACACTTGAGATGCTGACCTCAAGGAGGATAGAGATAAAACTTTACAATATTAATGCAGTTAAGATAGATTGTAATAACGATTACTGCATACTAATTGGCAATTAGAAGTCGCCACAAGGTCAGTAAATTACAATAAATATAAACATACATAACTGACCCATAAAATTAAACAACAAGACAAGGTAAATGACGAAATATATAAAAAATTAACGAATACTAGGAGGATATTTATGATCAAGCACCGTGATTTACAAGAGTACATGGCTGGAAAGCGAGAGAGAGAAAAAAAAGGACACGGATAAAAAAAAAAAAGGCGAGGGAA
>NC_087209.1:23884345-23891845 GCF_015104395.2 Macrobrachium nipponense | reverse complement strand
GGGAAAAGCCGAAGAAATATCGCCATGAAAGTTCAAGGGATAAAAATAAGATTTTGTTGGTGTAATTACAAAATTAATAAAATATCTTAAAAAGGAGCAAAGATAAAACTTACGGTCCCTCCTTAATCTGACCCTTGTCGTCTCGGTAATATTCTTGGTTCGGAATAATAATGCTCGCGAAAAATTCCGTTTAATAAATGTCTTCAAAGGAACGGAACACGAACCTACCTCTTAATTTCAACAACATTCACAGTCATTACTTATGAAGGATTTGCAGAAGTTATACTCGAAGAAGGTCAAATAACACTTTAATTTTTACGAATAATAACGAATACAGTCAGTGGTTTAGAGTTGTGGAACCCTTGGGAGAGGAGTCTACATTTATCATAGTAGTAAAAAGCTACTACTAGCAACTGATTTATTTCGTGTGGAGGATGATTAAAATAAAACAGTAACGTACTTGTCGCAAAACAAGGTTTATTCAAGAAATAAATAACTGAGAAGTTACGTTACATTGTTATCTAAAAAAAATTAATTTACTAAATAATTATTGCACCGAAGACATCTGTCAGATATCATCGAAAGTTCGCTATCATTACATTAATGTCTTACCTCTATGAGTAAAATAAAGATGCAATAATTCCCAAAATCGTGGTACATAAAACATTCAATGCTTTTTACTTAAAATTAACAGATAAACACTAAACATGACTGTAAATAAAAGGGTTTTAGAAAATACTCATAAAAAACTACGCTTACAAAAAGCATCTCTAATTCACTATAAACACAAAAATAGCATTGTGGTTAAAGGCGCTTCACTGTACGTCCTCATTTCTTGGTTCCTAGGTTCGCGCCCGAGAGCCGACGAAGTTATTATACATAAACAAAAATTCCCCTTCAATTAACATATATGAAAAAATATTAATTCCGAGGAAGAGCGAATTAGATATTAAAGGACATTTGAAGCTTAATGCGTATATATGAATCACGGTGATGTGATCAGACTCATATAGTTAAATACACACACACACACACACACACACATATATATATTAATAATATATTCTATTAATATATATATATATCATAATATATATGTGTGTGTGTGTGTGTGTGTGTGTTTACGTCATAAAGAGAATGTCATAAATGTCATAAACATCATAAAGAGAAGGCGGAGAAGTACAACAGAAAAAGTTCATGTATATACTTTACTGCAACGTTTCAAAGCTTCCGGCTTCATTATCAAGCTATAAAAGAACACAAAAACCGTGTAAACATAAATATACATACTCAGTAAATTTCAAAGCAGTGAAGGTTAACATTACATATAATCTAAAATTAAGTTAAAATTACATCGCAAAAAAAAAAACACGCAAAGTAAAATATAAGAAGCAAACGGTTAAATAATAAATACTTTCAGAGTAAGATGAAAATATTATACAAAATAAACGGTACACTCGTAAAGAGGAGAAACTATGAGATATGTTAGAAGACTTACAAGGAAACAGGGAAAGACGTAGTAAGGGCGAGGGGGGTTGGGGGCGCTCGGTGTTGGCCCTGAAGAGAGGTAGAGAGGGAGGGAGACAGACTGCTTGCTTAAGGATACAACACGATACTTAATGAATAATGACTCGGTAATGGCCAAAAAAAGTTGTCGGTTGGATGTCCTGCCTATAATCTCAAAGTCAGGTTTGCATTTATTGGTATGTTTTCTGTTATTAGAGAACTCAGGAGATGAAAGTTTGTTGCCAGTTCTGTACCTGACAGCATCATGGATGTCAATTCTCGATCACATCGAAGTATCAAGTAACAGCTCTGTAGGAACTCCTTCGTTATGTATTTATGTTTGATGATTATATTACACCAAATTTCCAGTCATGAAGAGAGCAAAGACCTCAAAAGTCAATCACTTTTACATTCCATACGAAATATTTGGCATAAAATGGTAATAAACCATTTTATGATACCACAAACACTGATACACTTTGAGACATGACTATATTAGAAAACACTGGATAACGCTATGAAACCTTTGCATCGGAGTAACAGCAATAAACGAATGAATAAAAAGGTATTCTAGAGACTTGCTTAGACATGAGATGTCCAAAGTCGCGAGGAACATGAAGCTGTAATTAGGTCAATAATAACGACCCATGCAAGTAAAAAACTATTAAATTACTATACTCTGTTTTTTTCCATCTGTCCACTCGCCTGTGGTGTTTGCGTATGGTAACACTGCGTCCCGGGCTTTAGATAGTTACGCTATGTATAAGTTTTAGGTAAATAAAAGGATATCTGGGTGCACACTTGCAACTGAAAAGTGTTTTAATAATTTACTGTATGCGAATTACACCGTTAATATTCGAAATAGGATATTATTTAAAGCCCGGGACACAGTGTTACCATGCGCAAACACCACAGGCGGATGGACAGATGGAAAAAAACAGAGCATAGTTTCATCGTAATAGTTGGCACATCCAGGATACTCGGTAAATACAGTCTTACGGTCGGTGTGAATTAAAAATACTACAAAGTACTCATATGCCAATATATTAGCCTTATAACAAGTATAATACCACGCATAATGCTAACTCGCGTGTTTTTGTAAGAAGTTATACAAGTATGGTATTTATATTCATTGCAGAAGTCTTTCATCGTTCATATATAACTTTACCGCAAATAGCAGTCAAGTAATAAAGAATAAACATATTAGTTATAGAGGAAGAGCGAAATCACTGGGGCACTACACTGGTGAATATAAATACATCAAGACACTCCTAAAACGAACAAACGGACTAAAAGTTATCAAGTAGATTCTAATGAATCCCAGCCGTGTTGCTCTCCCGAAATGGCGAATTCTACAGCGGGCACTAGCCGTACATTTAATGCCAAACAGCGCATCCCTTGTTAATTCTGGATTAACTTTTAAAGGGCGGTATTTGTGCAGCAGAAAACCAACTCTGACACAGAAAAGCACTCGCAACCTGAGTACAAATGGACGCTTAAAAAAAAAAAAAAAAAAAAAATCTCCCCTCTGTTATTGTTCGCTGCAAACAACGGAAAGTGCAAGCCCCTTTTACTAGAGTAAATATTTTGCTACTTTAACCTTCACTGGCTTTCGGTCCGAATGTGGATGAATTTGGCCTACATTAAAGCCACGGCTGTTTGGATGCTCCTTTGATAGAAATATGAATGATTAAAACTGTAGATATAAATTTTGAAATTATTCTCATTTATTGAAATCCTTCTTCTCTTCTGCAAGACTGATAAGTTACCATAAACCAATATCAAGTTATAGACAAACGAACACGATAATAAAAGCAAAGGAACATCCTCGTAACTATAGAAAAAATTCTTTGTAATCCCTCAGGATGTAAAATGATATTGAGGAATGTAAAATTAAGTTCGTAAAAATAGTTATGTCAATAAATAGGCAAAACATGAAAACTGAAGCTGTGCAAAGTACGAAATCTGGCGCTGGGCTGAAAATGCAAAGCATAAAGCTGACTAACATTCTGCCGAACAATTATAGAAAGAATATAGCCTTAACTCTAGAATTTACTTATCAACGCTCAAGATGAAAGATATCATTTACACGGAAACCCATGAACTAATACAGAGCTGATAGATAGAGATTCCCGAAAAATTTATGAAACTACAAGCATACAAAAACTTTAAAAAGACGAGTAAACTCAGTGGCCATGACGCCTAAAGGAAACAAACGCGGTAAAGTAAATATCAGAAATGATATTAATCCAGAGAGAAAACTAAATAATTCCGAGAAAAAGTTTTGTAGTTTTCTCTGGCATTTGAAAATATGAGGAGAGAACACCACCATCTACGTTACGAAAAGTTGTTTTCTAAAGCTAATTAAGATCTACTTCATTATTTTGATGGCAATATGCTTCAAAAACCTGGAATATTTTTTTACTAAAATTTATGCTTAACACATTTCAGTATATAACAAGACGATCACTGCTTAGGTTTCGAAATGAAATATTTGCACTGATGGCTGCATTTTTCAACCATTATTTTGTGTTTCCTTTCATATACGCAAACATGTTGGTGATTCAATATTTTGTACATGTTATATCTATACTTTTTGAAGCTGTTCTTATTCTGGTAGCTAGAACATCGTGCTTAAACGTATCTAACGTATCTGCAGTAAATACGAATCTAAACAACAACCGGAAGTCTTTCAGAAAATGAAAAGCAAGTTCGTTCACATTTATACAAAAGAAATAAATACTGCTTGTTGCATTTCCATATATCCTACAAAGTAAAAATATGAAGTGACATTGATGCTTTAAAATACAACTTGGTGCCATCTGGGTTTGAAACGTGTTGCTAGTGACACTATGAAAGCTAGATAAACTAAACAATCAAGCAGCCAACTTATAGCTAGAATGGGAATGACTTGGAATATAATGTTCTTTCTTTTTTTGTCTCTAATTTTTAATGTTTGTGTCAATTTGCCTCTGTGGGAATCGCTTTGAACATTGTGTTCTATTTTTATGCAATGTATGTATGTATGTATGGCATTAAGAGTTAAGAGTTTAATAGAAAGCAGGCAAGAAGCTCTTCATATGTGACTGTTTTCATTCCTAGGATCTAAGCATTTTAATACTGCGTGCAAATATTTAATTTTTGGCCTTATTTTTATGTCGAGCTGTAAGGTTACTTAAGAGCTAAGTTTATCTTTACAAGTTTTACTTTAATTGCAAGTCACTTCATTACCAGCTGAGAAAAAAACAAAAAATATAGAATAAATACCTTTTGAGCTCTGCTTTTGAATGTTACTCTTAACAAACATACATACATGAATAGTAAATACTTTAATATTTACGTGACCATTCATATGCATACATACATGCTTTAATATACACATCACCATTCATAAACATACATACATACATACATACATGCTGACATGCGTCATACATACTGGCTTTTGACATTACATGGCTTTAACATGCATACATACATACATTGCATAAAAATAGAACATAATGTTCAAAGCGATTCCCATATAGGCAAATTGACACATTAAAAATTAAAGAAAAAAAAAGAAAGAACATTATATTCCAAGTCACTCCCACACAGCCACATTGATCTCATACATAGCGTGAGATACACAGTGACCTGACCCGGGCATCACCATAAATGTATAAGTGTGAGAAGGAAATTCAGAAACTCCATAACCGTAAAGAGCGAAGCTTCTTCGGAGAAAACCGCGTTATTTATGTAAATGGCGACTAAACTTTCCATTAGAGAGACATCTCGCCAGAACTTTTAACATTTTTGGGATGTGTGAGTTATAAGGGTTTGCACTTCTCGGTTCTTTTATAGATGCTGAACTTCCCCGGAATGTCTTACGGTAAATATACCGTCAAACTTAAAACTTGTGCAATGAATGCAAAGAATATTTTACCGAAATGTGACGAAGGTAAAGGAAATACATTCAGGAAGGAAGAGAGAGTCAGAACGATCTGACAACATAAGCGAACAAAAGGTTAAGTATATTTTAGTTTAACCAGACCACTGAGCTGATTAACTGCTCTCCTAGGGCTGACCCGAAAGGATTAGAATTTTATTCGCGAACCAATTGGTTACTTAGCAACGGGAGGACCTACAGCTTGTTGAGATTTCTAACCACCAGAAATAAATTCCTCTGGTTTCGTATTGGCGGCAGCGGGGAACGAACCCGGGCTACAAGATTGATAGCCGAGTACGCAACCCACTCGCTCAGTGAGGAACAAGCGAACAAATAAGTGAGATACAGAACTTGCGTGATGATACTGAAAAGCAACTCATTTGAAGAAGCCTTGGAATTTCAAGTAGGAAACTATCTGGAATAGCTCCTTCGAGGGAAACCAAGTGGAGAGTTTACTGATCAGCTTGCAAACGTCTATCTCTCGTTCGATGGAAAATTACATTTTGGTTCTAAAAACACCTGGAACTGGAATGTACAATTTGGGCTAAAGCCCATGCGCTGGGACCTATGAGATCATTCCGCGCTGAAAATAATGTGAAGCAATTGTTAACGGAGGGGGGAAAGGTAAAATGGAAGACAGAGAATTTGAAGGGGAGGTGCAGTAAAAGGTTGCAGCTAGGGGCCAAAGGGACGCTGCGAAGAACCTTAAGTAATGCCTACAGTGCACCGTGTGAGGTACCTGACGGCAATGGCCCCCCTACGGATATACTAAATGCAACGGAAACCATATGTTCTAAATAAACTGGAAATAAAAATAATATATTGTTACTCAATATTCTAAGAAGACTATTCTCTCGTTTTTAAATAAAACCGACATTCGTTTATTATAAGAAACCAACTATGCAGTGGTAAGGAAAAGAAATCAAAGAGCTTGAATACTAGACAGATTAGAAAGTTGGTGAAGACACGAGTTTCATTTAATATTCCGATCCAATCAATTATAATTTACAAGTTAAACCAATTGTTGATATGAAATACAAAAAAAAATCTCTACTAATCAATCGCATTACCGTTCCATATATGATAGAGTCCGATTTAGGCGATGTGATGTGCCAGGGAATTCCTAGCATTATAACCCAATGAATAAATACATATTAAAATGCCGAATTCAACTAAAGTATTCAAGTATCCTAGCCATAAAGTATTAGCTACTCGGTGCCAATGGAATATTTGTTATATGCAAAATTGGAAACTATTTAGAAAGCTTGAATCACAACCTAAAAAAAAAAAAATCTGAATTTACATACGAAAGTTAAGAGACTTAAGAAAGCTGCCTAGAGGACAGAAGCGTCCCATTAAGACCTTGACCTATATATCTCAAAAGACTGAGCCTCCACCGAAAGAAAGTTATTCGCCGGAGAGACAACCTCCTTCCCCCCTCCACAAAAAAAAACAAAAAAAAACTTTCTATATCAGCCTAAACCATTTCGATAAGTTCATAGGAAAACATCCATAATTCCTGAAATTAATGTCGACGTCACTGGACGGGAATTGAACTTCCAGCGATAAAAATCAAGTGAAATATTTGAAAGATGTAGAGATGTGGGGCCCCGCGAAATTTATGTCAGATGTAATTCTGGGAGATTCTGGCCGTCATAATTCTCAGCGGATCTATTCCCGAGAGGGATAAGGCCGCCGAGATTACCTACTCGGCATCATGGCTGTCTTATAACTTTCTTGTAGTTGGAAATCACGGAATTGCTCGTTTAATATGTAATGTTATTATTAAGAGGCAAAGACCGAAAAATTCTTTATCTGAGGCTTCAAAGACTTTACTTTTTTCACTTAATATTCGTACCTAGGAAGACTATGCAAACTATAGTAGATTCACATCAACCGCGCATCTGACGTCTAGGCCAGTCCCTTACGACTCTCCTGATTGGCTGTTGATAAGCCACTCACGGGGCTGGAAACTCTCAGTCTCCCGAGAGTGTTCACATAAGCAGGATGTATTTCCAACTCTCCTGAGGGATACCCCTTTCAAAAGAATCCCTCAGGAGAGATGG
>NC_087209.1:23866845-23879345 GCF_015104395.2 Macrobrachium nipponense | reverse complement strand
TTGGTTGGTTATAAACAATACAGCTATTAAAACCTTACACGTGACACAAAATCTTAATCATAACCATGACAAATAATAACGATAACTGGTCAACGCTTACTTAGAAATGAGAGGGAAAAAATAGTTTAGCAATATCAACACATTCATTATCATTTACCGTTCAAGATTGAATTATTTTTAAAAATCCATAAAAAATCACGTAATTCCTACTGTCAATATTTCTTATCTAATGCACCACCAATGGACCTAGAACTCATATTTTCACTTCTTGTGTAGCACGTGAAGTTGAAATGGGGAACTGGAAACATCAACGCCTTTTATACTGCATCCACTATTTCCTCCCTTCAGCCAAAACATCAGCCTAGACACAGGTTCGTGTTGGTTTCTTATACAGAAACTAACCCTCAATATTAAGAAGTTTCCTTCAAAATTTTCGCACTTAGTTTTTACGCAAAACAGATGTAAGTGCTCTTCACATAATGAACTGACAAACACAGATATTTTTGTTTGTTTTACCATCATCTGCCTAATAAGAGTTAGCTTTTGCTGACTTGCTTAAACAAGAATTTATTGAGAGATCAGTTGATCAGTAGTAACATGAAATCAGTTTTTCTTTCCCTTTTACCTCTCGTCTATATTTGCAATGAACTGGTCATTCTACCTCCTTGACAGCAATAATTAACTCGGATGAACATCATAAATTAGTGGCTTTAATAAATTTCCTATATAAAACCAATTTACCTAAATAAAAAGTCCTCTGGCTACAAACACGTCCATTACTGCCGAAACTACTGCATAGAGTCAATGGAAATACAGCTTACAGTTCTTCTACTCTTCCGCTTTTTATTGCCAAACTGAAATTCATCAACTGAATGAAAGTCGATTTTAGGGAGACTAAAAAAAAAAAAAAAAAAAAAAAAATTGTATTTTTGTTCTCTCTTTAGCGATGGAAAAATGTTGGGACACCCGTCACAGTCCTGGACATCCCGATAATTGTGTTTACCAAAAGCGATTATAAACTCGACCGAAAAGCTGGGTTCCAGGACCCTTTTCCTCTTGCGGCAAAGAGAAATCTTTTAAACTGTAGTGCAAAATTTCAAAGTAATGGTAAAAGAGAGCACTTTTTTACGAATTCCTGAAGCAAGTATCTATCTATCTATTTTTCCGTCCACATTTATACGTACATACCTACACACGCAAACAATATATATGTATATAAAATATATATATATTTATATATATAATAAAAAAATATATATTATAGATATATATATATATATATATATATATATTAATATATACCTCGAAAATGTGTATATATATACATATATAAAGGCAAATGCCACGAAAGGCAAATATTTTAGCGAGCCACAAAATACGACCTAAAATATATCGATGGTCAATTTCAATTACTTTCGTCATTGTAGTCAGATTACAATACGAGGAAACTTATCATTAGTATTAATAATAATAATAATGAGCGTGCATGGTTATAAAACAAGCTGAAACTCATATCAACTTCATTAGAAGCTTCCGAGAAATGGAAAGGGAGCAAAGACGAAAAGTTAAAACAAATTAAATACCAATTAGCTGAAAATACTTTTATGGTTAATAGCTAGTAATGAAGAACAAATGAAAGTGAACGATAAACAGTACTTGAGCGTACCTCAATCAAGGCTACTTATAACTCATTCTTAAATGAGAGGCCATGGCTCAGAGGGTATGATACTATCGTAGACTGAGAACGATAGGTTTACGGTATCAACTGGCCTAATTAATCTAAACAGCCACAAAGTATAGTACGTTATATTCTTCAAAACAAAGAGATTTCTTATTCCTGCTCTGGCATTACAATCTACGCTGCTATTGACTTTTTCAAAATAATTTTTTCCATAGCAGGAATATAACAATACCCAGTATCTCTTGACGTTCATACTCTGAACGGCTCCTCACGTGAAGAAAACATACCTACGTGAAGATAGAGATAAGGAGGAGAGAGGGATAAAGGAATAAACGAAAGGGGGACACATAGTAGTAAGAACTTGACAAGGCTCAAGAAAAGAGCGACCCCGACTGAAGATTAAGATAATTGATTAAACGCGCGCGCATACACACATGCATATAAATATATTATATATATATTAGGTATTATATATCTATATATTATTCTATATATATACACATATATATATATATGTAAATATTATAATATGGGATCTATATATAATATATATTTATATATTATCGATATATATTATATATATCTATATATACGAATAACTATCACACGACGTGATTCATATAAATCATTCGAGCTAAAACATGTCCTTTAATAGCTAATGTTCGGTCTACCTCGGAATTGATATATTTTCATATATGTACCGAATGGGGAATTTTTAGTTGATAATAATTTCGTCCCCTCATGGGATCGAAACCACTGTCCAGTGGACGAGAACGAAATCAGGACGGACAGTGACATTGCCGAATTATTATCAACTAAAAATTCCCCCTCGGTACATTTATGAAAATATATAAATTCCGAGGTAGAGCGAATTAGATATTAAAGGACATCTGTAGCTCGAATGATATATACATATATATATATATATATATATATATATATATATATATATATATATATATATATATATATATATACACGCACAGTGCGTGTGTGTGTAAGAAAATGTAATGTTACCAGTTTACTTCAGTGTAGCTAAAAGGAAGAATCTATATCTTCATAAAAAAACCGTTTTGTTTTCCCATCCAAAATTATGCTTTAGGACCTTAAATTATTCAAGGATACCAGTCATTAGTTTTTAATTACCTTAAGATTTCGGGTCCTCCCACGAGAAATTAATTCTTACAGGGGCTCTTTAAAGAGAAAATTTCATACTGAGCTTTCAATAAAAAAAAAAAAAAAAAAAAAAATCCTACTTGGATTGAACTTCAAAGGAAGAGTTTTTTTTATCGAGTGCCAGAGAGGAAAAAAATGTTATTGGGCATCGCATAAAAAGGAAAGTGGCCAAAAAAGTTTTTTTTTTTTTTTTTGCAAGAATTATGGTTCTATAGCTGCCACAGTGCATATCTAAATTATTTTCTAATAGTGAAGTAAAACTATTAGACTATAATTCGCAACAACTATATGTATATACAAATAGATATATATATATCTACATAAAGTATAATATACATAGATATATTATATATATATAATATATAATATAATTATAATTAATATATTATATTATAATTATCTTATTAAATTACCAATATACATATATATTAACATATATACATATATATATTTATAACTATATATATATTATTATATATATATATAATATAATTATAATATCTGTATGATACATCTACATATATATAGGACATATTATACATATATGCACCATAATATAATATATATATATATATATATATATATATATATATATATATATATATATATATATATATACATACGGAGTGCAAAGTCAAACTGAACATAAAATTCGATGTATAGACTATAATAGCTCAAAAAGTATGCAAAATTAATTAATTAAATTATGAAATGCATAAATGTGTTTCCTTCACCTCCGGTTATTGTTTACTAAGAGTCAGTTGTAGGAAGAGCAAATTCTGAAACGATTTAATACATTTCTGCCATAAAATAAAATTTAAAAGATAGCATTCAGACCAGTAAACTGGAGTGCCAGTTTTATCCCCTTCTGCTGCATTCTACTTTGTGTGTATATTTTACACACTTAATTCTCTCCCTCCACCGCCCGAATGGGTCTTTTCCACTCTTTAAGACTCAGTCTACAAACTGAAACATTCCTAAAGCCATAACTGATTTGCTATATTATTTACACATTATAGTACATTATCTCAGTCCCTATTAAAAGTTCTTCACTGAACTGGAAATTAAAGTTAACTAAGTCCTACGAATCTATGGGTAGACTAAAATTCTCTGAATACTTGGTCCCATTCATCGTACCAGATCTCGGAAATTTAAGCAGGAAAATCTCAACCAATTTAAAGAGCTGAATCGGATCTTCTATTTGGGTCTGAAAGATCAGAGCAAGTACAGGTTGTCCATAAGATCCCAGTACCATTACAAGTATTTATTGCTGAGAATGGTACTGGGACTTTATGGACACCGTGTACTTTCCTTACAGTGATGAACTACTTGTCCAAAGCTAAAACTAAAGCATGGTGAAGCTTAAAGAAGGAGGAAAAGAAATTCGTATCTTATACCCAGTTACTCTCTGTAGCCACTCACGCAGCTATATACCCATTTAGAAACAAGGTCACTGAAGATCTACTAGTGTACAAACTATCAAAATAAGTCTTAAAAAGAAACTTCAATAGCAGAATAAGTAAGTGTTTACTACAAAAGATCATACAGCGCCTGAATTCTTTCTTCAATAAATTTACCAAGTTCAGAAACTAAGCTTGAATTTCACTCTAGCGAACAAGTCGCCGGATGACATGACCTCGTTTCAAAGAAATACACTTTCAAGACGAAAGTTTATCCACTTAAATATTAATGCGTCGAGGTCAGCCTTGTAAATATGACTGAAATTATATAAATCTAAACAGATTTCAACCATAAAACGAAGCTGGGGAGATTATCCGTAGTTCTGAACAAATAAATGTGGCATGAAAATAATGATGTTTGTCATTAGATTAACGATGAAGAAATTAATTAGTAATCAAGGATAATCTTCTAGCAACAGTATTATTAGTTATCTAAACAGCCAGAAAAATGAGTCAACTGTCGGAGAAAATGGCCATGAGGATCATGTAAAGGGAAATTATTGTAATAAATAATACACACAAAGTCTTGATTATTTTGTATTAAATAGTTCGTTATTCACTATTGAAGTTTCGTTTTATGACTTTTTATGACTTACTTATGGTCAACCTATTCGGAGGTGAATTTTACATGTATGGCAAGTAAGTCATATTATACAGCCTGGAACTCTCTGCTTTCTTCTGTGTTTCTTGAAGGAATGACCCTACCATTTTAACAGGCAGATTAGCCGTCATCCACAAGTTAGGCCAAGACGCATTTCATACTGAGTTAGTAAAATAAATTAGGCAGTTTGAACAATCACGGTTGCTTCAATATCCCGGAACAAAAGAGTTGCTTCGTTGAATAAATTAAAATTGTGATCGGTAGACTTGATCAAATGGGACTATTCAAAAGTCAAGTTTTAAAGGTGGAGCGCGTTACACAATGGCTGGAATGCTAAAAGGAATTGGTGCAGAAGTAATGAAATCGGGCTCTGCAAAAAAAAAAGTACAAAAATGGGGGTGGGGGCTGGGGGGAATGCATTAAATTACCTTCACCGAGGGCATGAAGGGTAAATTTGGACAAGGGAAAGAAAAGGGGAAGGGGTGGCGAAAATCTGGGAAAAATTATCTCTCACTTATTTCTTTTCTCTTTAGTTACTCTTAACTTACACTTGACAATAAATAAAGTGAAATCTAATTGAGTTACATCATTCTCATATCTACACAAAAAAAAAATAAATAAATAAATAAATAAAGTCTAAGACACTTATTGCTTTCGTAACATGTGCTACGGGAGTTAAATATAGATTGCAACGAACTGATAAATGAATTCAATTGTTAAAAAATATGTAACACTCGTTAGCAATACGCTATTATTCAGATGACCAAATGAATACCACATGGACGTTGGTACAGGCTGAAGCCCTAATACAAAACAATCACTCCTTAGAATAAAAAAACAAAAAAAATATAAAAAAAAAAATAAAAAAAAAAGTGGGGGTGGGGGAACGTCTGGTGTACGCACACTGAATGAAAGCCTGCCACGTGTGTGTGTGCGTGATGTACTTCTTGTGTTAAGTTCATTTAAATCCAACGATTCAAACTGCTTCTTTCAATTACATTCAAAACGATTTTTCCTCATGGAATCATTGTGTGAGCGAGTACAAACCTAAGCTTTCAGCTGTGCAAATTCCCTACGGGTTTACTATCGAGCAACGCAGTGTTGCATCGTGTGCCTAACATTGCCACCCTAATTAAGCAACTAACTCTTAGCAATTCAATTAGCCCGTTCCCTAATTGCCTACGCTCCCTCTGCGCATTTCAAAGGGTTGCAGAGCTACCCTGGATAAAATCCAGTGTTCAAAGGCACTTCCAGAGGCGTCACGAAGCCTGCTAGATCATAGGGACACGGCATCGACGTCTTTTGTTTTGAATGAATATGACATAAGGGAATTTATGCATATTATCATCACTCAATTAACATGAAAAATAAGACATTGAGTTGTCTTAAAACAAAGATCATAAACTAAAAATAATGATGTAACTAATCTCCTTGTCACAGAAACTAGGGACAGGCTAACAATTGAACTGCATGAAACAAATTTATACAAAGTTTGCTAAGCAGGTTTTGCATTAGTGAAATAGGTAATGGCTTTTACTATCCTCTTTTTTTTTTTTTTTTTTTTTTTTTTTACTGAATCACTTGAAAGTTTAGTTTCAGATGTAGTTAACTTGATAATCCTTTTCAGCAACTTGACACTAACACTTCTGTTTGTCAACTGCAGGTAAACACTTCTCGGAGAAGTGTTTACCTGCAGTTGACAAACAGAAGTTTTAGTGTCAAGTTGCTGAAAAGGATTATCAAGTTAACTACATCTGAAACAAAACTTTCAAGTGATTCAGTAAAAAAAAAAAAAAAAAAAAAAAAAAAGAGGATAGTAAAAGCCATTACCTATTTCACTAATGCAAAACCTGCTTAGCAAACTTTGTATAAATTTGTTTCATGCAGTTCAATTGTTAGCCTGTCCCTAGTTTCTGTGACAAAGAGATTAGCAACATTTTTACATGGAAATATCATTGCCTTTAATTGAATCATTATTTTTAGCTTATGTTTTTTGTTTTTCTGGCTATAAAAGATGGTACGCTTTTAAATTAAGAAAAAAAAGAATAATTCAAGATAAAATGAATGAGTAACTTTTAGTTAAAAAAAAGAAAGACTACAAGAACTGCAAACTGTTCTAAATTCAAGTTTTGTTCACATTAATATAAAAGATTAAAATGTTCTACTGTATATATTTATTTTAGATCAGTTAATACGAAAGCTTACTGACGAGAGAGCCGTCCTGCGGCTTCGTCGTCATTTTTTTTTCCCTTTTTTGCTAGTAGATCCGACGCAGTATTTTCTCCATAACCATAAATCAGAAGAGAACCGAAGCGTGGTGTATTTTCATTTCATGGATTTTCACATCGCCTTTTTCTTCAGACAAAGACTGCACTCTTCTTATCGCTGTATAAATCTCGGCATCTTCGAAATCTTCACGAGAAAATGTGTGGCGTCAGGTATTTTATTTCATACACCGTAAAGACGTAAATACACTCTATAGCTGAATGAATAAGAGACTTTGTTTTCCGCAAGCTATTAAAGCTTTTCACGCGAGATATTATTGGAACAAAAGAGCACGAAAATATTTTTTCTTATTTGGTGAGCTCATTCACCTTTCAGCTAAATCAATGAATAAACAAATACCGTGATTTCTAATACTTCAAGAAACCTTAGCTTCAAGAAAGACTATCTAGAGTAAAAGCTGTTGACATTGGGCGACTTCCGTCTTGCGAGTCTCACAGACTGTCATGATGACAGTTTTGGCCACAGAAAGACTGTATGCGTATTTGCTTTTATTGGAGAAACATCCTACGAGGTGTGGCTTTGGCAAGATGGAGTCCACTTCTTTACAGTCTCCCTCAAAATGTCAAAGAATCAGGAATACGATTTAATTTTATTTTTGCACGGCAACAATTTCTTATATAAGTTTGGGTATAATCATCAGCAGTGTAACTTCTCACAACTCACAAGGTGAAATTGCTCTTATAATGACGGTGAATCTTAATTGAGTTATTGTTTTGTTTCCAAGACGTTGATAGTTGAATAACAGTAGTCTTTAAAGGGCGAGCTTTAAAAAGCAGTCAATATTTAAATGCATATATGGCCAGTTTTTATGGTCGGATGGAAATGTGTAGTACCATGTATATTTCAAGGACAATAACAATAACAGACACTATGATACTAGAAATAATATATGGCCATTTACAAAGAAAGCTCAAAGCGTAATGTCCAAGTATGAGATATTATTGAGGCTATAAGCTATAAGCGAGAAATATTTTGCAAAGTGGATGATCATGGCAAATATTTCGGCTTATCTTTATGGAGCCCAACAGCCTAATATGTCAATATCGTTTATAATTCTATCTTGATGGTTTGCCTAGAAATGTATACATCATTTATAGACATATTTCACCCAATGCCGTTTTTCTTCAGAGCCAGCGTATATAAACATGCACATATATCATTTTCTGATGAGCAGTTCAGTCTAATAAAAGGTGCTCTAGAAACAAAATAAAGTAACAGGCCTATAGCCATATTTATCCAATACCTAAAAATCCATTTATACTGGATATGGCAAGTCTGTATATTAACTGGAAAGAACCGGCGCTAACCGGATACGCAGAGAAGCTTGAACTCTTGTCGAGACAATTCTTGAGTGAATGAATGAAACTGGAGGAATTATATAATGAGGAAAATAAAATACTATGAATTGACTTCCTCTTCATACTTTCTTTGTTGAGCTATTCTACTCTGAGAGGACAAGAACTAGTTTCTAACTGAAGACATTGGGTCTGGTTAGATGTAAACATTAGTCAATTTTCGAATAATTGCAAGTAATTGCAGCATCAGTAAATGACGTGGTTAATGAAATTCAGGATTTTGGTAAATCAGAGTTATCTAACTATATCTCGTTTTTACTCTTCATTGTTCTTTGAATAGTCGCATGTATTATGAACAGATTTTGGCAGTGCATTACAATTGCTAACTAAATTCAGTCACTACAAGCTATAATATGCTTATTACTATGTATTTCACTTATCATTATTAAATGTAAATCATTTAACGCAATCATTTTTTCTGTCAAGGTAATATGTTTCCTTAAAAGGCAATAACAGCCATTAGCACAGATCGCCAGATTAATTAAAAAACCTATCAATATTAAGAAAAATGGGTTTGAAAATAGATATATAGCTATTTAACTTCATATTACATTAAAAGCCAAAACTGTTGTGTTTTGCTTAATTCTTTATTACCTAAAAAAAAAATCTTATCAAAAAGAATGGAAAATACATAAATTTACAAAGGTCGGAGCTGCTGTTACCGTACAGATATCCACAGGGCACACTTCAGTTTTAATGAGATTTAATAACGGGAATGTAAAACAAGCAAAATATGGACAAATTTTTTTTATATGGTTTCAGTCAGCCAGGGTTAAGAGTTCGCTTTGCAATGAAAAATAAAGCGTAATTATTTTGTGTAAGGGCTACACTAAGAACATTGCTCCTGCGTTCTAGTCTTTAATCAAGACTTCAAACTGTTGTCAGTGGTACCTGTGTACAATGTTATGAGAAATATAACAAATTTTGTCAACAAAATACCTTACAAAACCAACAGTAACTATTTTACAGACTCGCTGGCCCCTCTCATTACATTCCAACCAAATCAATCTGTGGTTAGCAAAAGGAAGGCTATAGCCTACTCCAAAAAAAGATATGTCCAAAGGGAGGCTTGATAAACCCACGAAATGTAGCGCAAACACAAAGCTTCAGCTGAAGCTCGATAAAAGAACGTAATGGGGTCGTGTCGATGACATCGAAAGACAGCAATCGTGTCGTAAAGTCTCGTAAGGTTTACTGTCACCTTTATCAGCATCGCTGGAGTACGAGCTCTCCTGGAACTGAGCTGGCCGACTAACTGGGAATTCCCCGGGGCTGGAATTAATTGCGCTGGTTACCCAAGATGTTAGTTAGTTCATTACAGAACAAACGTTGCGTCTCAAAATGTCTAATACTGTACATACTCGCATTAAGGATGGCGATGCTGGACCCATATTCCCGACCCATTTCGGATGGCCGACAGGGGTTGACCCTTCTAGCTTCTGGCGATCAATGGTAGTTACTCTAAATACACACACACTCATATATATATATATATTATATATATATATATATATATATATATATATATATATATATATATATCCTTAAATCCACAGTAGAAAGATGAGTGAAAATTGGGAACTTGGAACAAGTACTTTCGTACTCTATGTACAATAAACAACGATAGTACTTGTTCCAAGTCCACAGTTTCCACTCGCCTACCTACCGTGGATTTAAGCAGATATATATATCTATATATATATATATATATATATATATATATATATATATATATATATATATATATACATACACACACACATATTTGATGACTGTCTGTGTCTGTTACATACCAGCCCTTATTTCCTTATTTCTTTGACACTCTTACAAAAATTCTATATTTCCTCAATATTTGGTTAAATTTAAGTCATGAAATCCACTATACTCATAATTCCAAAGAGTAAATTGAATTTCACGATCAGCCTCAAAATAACACGATCGACAATAATAGTAGTCTTGCTACACGCATCCCCAATTCTAACCACTGCCACGTCTTATATTTAGCTTATATGTGAAGTCCCGATACCATCGGTTATACGTATTATTTTGTACATTGGTTGCAGGTCCACAATAATATTGTATGTGAGATTTGGTCTTTAATGGATATTAAAAGCTTTCGAACCTTGTACTAGGTTCATCTTCAGTCAAGATGAACCTAGTACAAGGTTCGAAAGCTTTTAATATCCATTAAAGACCAAATCTCACATTCCACAATAATATTGTATGTGAGATTTGGTCTTTGATGGATATTAAATGCTTTCGAACCTTGTACTAGGTTCCTCTTCAGTCAGGATGAACCTAGTACAAGGTTCGAAAGCTTTTAATATCCATTAAAGACCAAATTCTCACTTACAATATTATTGTGGACCTGCAACCATTGTCATCATTTTCGACACGGAAAATTGTGCCCACCATTTTGTACATTGTTGCTTTCATCCAGAATATTTTTCCAGTTAAGTATTACAGACTTATACGCAATTCCATTACTAAAAGCACTTACGTAACTGCAAGGCTACAATACTTGATTCATTTAAATAAACAACCATTGCACGCCTACCTCGGTGGGAATGTTATTGTTTAATTCCCAGGATGCCACAAGCGATCGCCCTGAGAACCCACTGCCAAGTTAGGAGGAGTATTTTCGCTCTGAAGAGGTCCATTAATGTTTGTTTACTCAGAGCCCCAGGCGCCTCTAAAGGTATCAGTGGACAGGCTGTGGCCATTACGACCAATCTTGTGCGGACTATAATGGTGATCCTCACAATTAAACGAATAGGATTAACGCAATTTATTTATATATATATATATATATATAATATATATATATTACACACACACACACACACACACACACATATATATATATATATATATATATATATTATATTAAATATATATATATATAGAATAATATATATATAATTTCGCTGAAGTCAAACGTACTGACCCTAAACGGTAAAATGAAATCGCGTCTTAAGCATAAAGTACTGCCTTTTCATCTCTATGTACACACTGACGTTTGCCTTTGCGTTAACTTCCGTCTCTTGCATCAAGAGGCCTTGGTAAATAAAACACTGAATATTTAGATTATGTGTGCTGGTCAATGTGTGAGGAAATAATCTCTTCCATTATCAAAGTAAATCCTTTAAAAGGCTTCTTATTTTTTTAAAAAGCTGGAAGCGCCCAGTCCCCCAAGTTCTTATGACCAATGGGAATTAAGTTTATTACATAAAAATAAGTATATTTAAGAAGTGGTTCCTTATTACAACAGCTGTTGTAAGTAGTATTACGATTTACTGGTTCGTAGTTAAGAATCCAGTACTGTTACCGAGACAGGAAGGTTCGTTGCTTATACAGAATAATTATTCAATAATCATCAAGAAGGCCAATAACATGATTAGAAATAAGAGAATAACGCAATTTTTGCTCACTGATAAGTCCTTTTATCTAACCCTTCACTATTTAGCATCCTGTATTAAAAAAAATTTTAAAGTTTCTTTCTCCTGCAATAGAAAAACGCTCCAACTTATTTCCAAAATCAAGGAGTAAACACAAAACGATTAATAAAAAAAATCAACATTAAATATACGAACTAGGCAGAATTGTATTAAATCATATTAAAACTCCCATGATGTACTAACATAAAGGAAAAATATTTGCAACAACATTGTTCAATTTCAGTATTAACACAAATTTTCTATTAATATCTTACTCTTTCCTTAAATATACAATTCAGCAATAGAAAAAGAAAACGACTTACCATTTTTTATTGTAATGAAATGTATCCCTAATCGTAAATGTGTGAAGACTAGTAAATTACAAACAGAAAAATACAAAGCAACAAATAACTCTCTAAATATAGTTCACTGAGAACCAAAAAAACGAATAAATAATTTTCGTCAGCACTTTAAAACACCACCATGATTGCATATATGAAACCT
>NC_087209.1:23829345-23861845 GCF_015104395.2 Macrobrachium nipponense | reverse complement strand
TTTTATTGAAAATATCTAGATTTATACGAAATATATACGATGCCTAAAAAACAATAATAATCATGAGATACTTCGGGGGTCATATATTTAGAAACTTTCTAAAATGTCTTAAGCTTTTCTGCAACAACTTATTAAAGAAAAAAATGCAAGAGAGATAACAATTATTACACAATATTGCTCATATTCTGCTTTAAACCAGTAAAAGAAAAATATCAATATTACCAAGAAAGACCATTACATTATCAACACGACCATCGAAGAAGATATAAGAAATAAAGATGATTTACAAAACTCTGTGTAACGTAACCGTTCGACATAAACAAAATCCATATCTAGCTAGACTCGGTAATCTTTTTATAACTGAGGAGGATCGCTTGCCATAATTGCGCAAATTTGGAAATATGGAATAAAAGCTATCCAAATAAACCATTATCATCGTAACTCTCACAGACGTTTCTTGAAATATCTTGAAGAACATTTAACGAAATCTCTGGGTATTTGATGCAGAATGTAATCAACCGCCTCCTTTACAAGCAACCACGATTGCAAATAAAGTAAAGTTATATTTGTCTCTCTTGTTATCCAGCAGTGACCAACATTTTTTTTAATCGATGTGTCAGTCATTTCACTAATTTTTGTTGGCTCCTAAAATGTAATGTGCAGATTTTAATTTCCAAGTTCCAAGGCTATTAGCTACTAATTTTCATAAAACATGTATATCTACTTTACTTTTTTTGTGAAATCTTCACTCAAATTTAATGATCTTTCAAAAATGAAATTTTAAAGGGAATGAATATTAATATCCCGACATCATGCTACAGAAGATAAGCTTCCATTAAAGGTATTCCTAGTAAGAACTTGGTCGATACAATACTAATTCAACCAGATATTCTTTTCAGGAAAATGTAACTGCTGTTAAAGAGAAGAACAAAAAATTAAATTATATAAGATTTTCGCATTTACACAATATAGTACTCCTTTCTGTGCGTCCTGTCCATACGCATGTACGTTTCATTTCAGTTCACGAGAGGCATGCACGGAAAGAGAGAGAGAGAGAGAGAGAGAGAGAGAGAGAGCTTTCCCTGCCTTCTGTACGCTGACATGTATGTTCCACAACGGTGCACGAGAAACATGGTATTGCTGAGAGAGAGAGAGAGAGAGAGAAGAGAGAGAGAGCAAATTCTCAAGGAAGCATTTCTATAATTGGACGTGGGGTCCAATCATATTATTGGTTTCAGGAAAGGGATTCGAACAAACTTTTTCTTTCCGGAAGAGCAATCAATAGAGATCTGCTCTCCCTCTATTTGAATAAAAAGATGTTTAGTCGCTGCCAGTTTTCTGTACCTCCGAATGTTTCCTGAGATGGCCCTGACAAAAATCCTCAGTTTATGAGGTTTGGTGATTTGCAGTGATTGGAAAAAACAAAAACAAAAAAACAGGAACGCAAATATAACAGGTAAGAAACAGTTTGAGATACAAGCGTCTATACAGCCCCTCATCTAATAATTAACATACAAAACTACATACCTCTTTAACGTAACCATTTAACCGTGAAATAATATATCATAGTAACAATGACTGATTTTGTTTTTGGTTGTAATAAAAATACAGCTTCACTTAGAAAATTATGCATTATAAAGTTTTAAAAAACGTGTTACAATACCTCTTAAAGAGGGGTCCAATTTTTCTGGCACTGGATCTGAAATCTAGATAAGTCTTAACTGAGGCCAAGAGCCAATCAATATATGGAAAACACCTTTAATAAAAAATAATAAGCATATTAATTTCATTAAAATAAACAGTTTATCGTTAACATCCACAAATAACTGAATTTTTCATCCAGGAAACGTTTCTTGTTTTTATATTTTCTTCAACAACAGCTGCTGTTATGCATTATCCAACTAGCCAAGAAATTTGACGAATACGCAGCAATAACTTTCCGACTCGCTATTGTCACTTATATTATTTCTATATCGTTCAGCACGAACACATTCCCGCGGAAAAGGCCAAATTTTCATCTTGGTGATTTGAAAAGAAAAAAAAAAACCGCAAATACATAAAGACACTTAGCAAAATAGCAAGGGATGAAAATATCAGCAATGCCCGCTAAGATTACTAAACCTCCACAAACAACGCACTCAGTATACATTTTATAACTTTAACTCCACTACGAAGGTCGCCCACGTATCTAACCCAACAGCTTAAAAGAGGTCATTGGGAAATTCCTGCCATTAGTGCCAGCAATTGGCGACGCAACTCTGGATTACGGGAGTCGAAGGCGCATTTTCGCAACACCAGTCAAAAGAATCCCGTCGCTTTCTGGACGCTATTTCTTCGCTTATTATAAACAGGTTAAAGCTGACCAAACATCGGACACGACCCGATAATGATCTGCTAGCGAGGCCTTCCATTAACGAGTTGAGAGAGAGAGAGAGAGAGAGAGAGAGAGCAGAAAACAGAATAAAGTAAATTATCAGCGGGGAGAGAGAGAGAGAGAGAGAGAGAGAGAGAGAGAGAGAGAGAGAGAGCAGGAAACAAGAAATAAAGTAAATTATCAGCGTAGAGAGAGAGAGAGAGAGAAGAGAGAGAGCAGGAAACAAGAAATAAAGTAAATTATCAGCGTAGAGAGAGAGAGAGAGAGAGAGAGAGAGAGAGAGAGAGAGAGAGAGAGATCCAAAAACAATGCAAACTACTGATCGAGAGAGAAGGAGGTAGGAATCCAAAGGCAATGTAGTTAGTGAGAGAGAGAGAGAGAGAGAGAGAGAGAGAGAGAGAGAGAGAGAGAGCAGGAAACAAGAAATAAAGTAAATTATCAGCGGAGAGAGAGAGAGAGAGAGAGAGAGAGAGAGAGAGAGAGAGAGAGAGAGAGAGAGAGAGAGAGAGCCGATTTTAATCATTAAAGAAATCTAATATCCTGTAAACTTGAGGATAATACAGTACCAATTTATCACCTCAAAACATATACAAATGGAATAAGACACGAAAAGGGCGACACTGGGGTATAACCCAAGAAGCGACGACAGAGAGAAGTTACGAAAATCATGGCAAAACTGCAGTAGGGAGAGAAATTGCATCTCGGAGGCAGAAATGAAGAAAAAGGCACTTGACATACCATTCAGGGCACGTTGAATGCAGGAAAAGGGGATTGCTGGATTAGGGATTACTGAGAGAGAGAGAGAGAGAGAGAGAGAGAGAGAGAGAGAGAGTATTTTAGGACTGCTATTACCATGGAGGAGTGGAGATTACCTCATCGAGGCACTCACGTTCTTAAACGACGATAAGGTGGCCTACCTAAGATGGAATACTGGTTATTGGATTTTAATGGAAACATTTCGATTTTGATTTATATTGATTTTTTAGGGTATTATGCCACGCACTGGGGCAACTGAGGCCATTCAGCGCTGAAAAAGAAATTGACAGTAAAAGGGTTGAAAGGTGTTACAGGAGGAAAACCTCGAAGCAGTTGCACTATCAAACAACTGTTAGGAGAGGGTGGACATTAAGATAAAAGAAAGAAAATATGAACGGAGGTACAGTAAAACGAATGAAAGTAGTTCCAGCTAGGGGCCGAAGGGACACTGCAAAGAACCTTACGTAATGCCTACATTACACCGAATGAGGTGCACTGACGGCACTACCCCGCTATGGGGGGAAACATTTCGATGACTATTTTCATTTTCATTTGGTAAAATTATGAGCGCGACTAAACTTTTAATTACGTGGATTAAGGTTTACAAGACCAATAATTATGAAAACACCTATAATTCTAATTTTTCAGAATTGTGAAGCAACGGAGGCAAGGAGTCTGTTCAAAATGAAATTTATCACCAGATAATTTTTTATTTAAACGTGTTAACGGACCATCATTACTTGTTATTACAAATTTCAAATGAAATTTATCACCAGAGAATTTTTCATTTAAACGTGTTAACGGATCATCATTACTTGTTATTACAAATTTCAAGAATAACAGAAGACAGATCAGTATAAAAAGCATTGCATTAATACCAATAAATCACACATGTTTCATAAAAAATGCCCAATTAGGCCTTTATGTAAGATTTGGTCAAGCATTTTGAGACGTATTGCTCAAGCTATGTGCGTCACCAACTAAACCTCGACCAAAATAGATGTGTAAAAAGCTGTGAAGTAATACAAATAAATCACACACGTTTCCTAAAGAAAAATAGCCTTTACGTAAGTACTGCTCAAGCCTTGACCAAATTCTAAGAGTATTCAGACTGAAGCAAGATGAAAGATTACTGCATTACCGTATTACATACCTTACGAATTTTTCTTCAACCATGATGTGCTCATGAAAAGCGAATGACCTCGTGGTAGTTATTTTAAGTCTGAAAGTCATAGTTAAGGTGACAAGATCGCTAACACAGATGTCATAAGGGTTTATTAGTGGAGTAATACATCATATTTGCCTCCAAAATCATGGACAGTGAAAAACGTGCATAATAATAATAATAATAATAATAATAATAATAATAATAATAATAATAATAATAGTAATATCTGTTCAGCAGAGTAAAAGGAGTTGTGGCGATAGTGTAAGCATGACAGGCATAAAAACATAAGGACAGGCGGTCAGCAGAAAGATATCCGTTCACGGACTTGGGTGGTAAGGGAATGATAAAATTCTAGAAACAAACAGCAGCCATCCATCAGGTAAAATGAATTAATTAGTAGCGTTAATTTTTCAAAAACCTCTTCTATGACAGACATGATGATCTTACCAGAGTCACGTAAACATACGACAATCGGATCACAATGACGAAAGAAAAAATAAAAACATACAAACAAAAGCCACGCAAATTCCTCATGACTTAAGCCTGAATTCACGAGATCCGATACAAAAGTTTACGCAGAAAATGTGAAGGTAAGACCTAACCATAGGAAGGTAATCTATGATGATCAGTCTGGGTACTCAAATGACTAAACAAAGGTAATTACAATACCTTACCTTACATTACCTTACATCTTGTTCGGGTTGCCCCAGGTCCTCAGCATGAGGCACCTCTAAAGTCTACCAGAGAGTTGCTAGTACATAGAAAAGAATAGGGAATTTAGGCCAAAGGCCAAGCGCTGGGACTTATAAGCTCATTCAGCGATGAAAGGGAAACAGGCAGTAGAAAGGTTTGAAAGGTGAAACAGGAGCAAAAGTTGGCAGTTGCACTAGGAAATAATTGTTAGAGAGGTAGGAAAGTCAGAAGAAAAAAAGAATATTTACGAAGGTGCAAAAGAAATGAGAGACGTTGCACCTAGGGGCAGAAGGGACGTTGCAAAGACCCTTAAGTAAAGCCTACAGTACACCACGCGAGGTGCACTGACTCCACTACCGCCTGCTGGGAATAATTACAAAGTGGTTGACGATGAACCAATCTTTTAGTGATAAATAAATAAATACATATATATATATATATATATATATATATATATATATATATATATATATGTGTGTGTGTGTGTGGTGTGTGTGTAGTTTACAAATAAAATAAAAATATTAAGGGGTGAAACTACGATAAGGGAAGGGTTTTTTGAAAAAAAGAAAAAAGAAAAATGACACGTCGTTACTGTAGAGAAGTGAAATGTGGTTTCAGATCACAGAAGGAAACGGAATAGTACTCGGTAATGATGACAATTTGAGTCGGAATTTCCTGGAGCCGATAAGAGAGGATTGGAACGAACTGGAATGGTAGGAATACCATTCCTTCCTCTCTCTCTCTCTCTCTCTCTCTCTCTCTCTCTCTCTCTCTCTCTCTCACACACACACACACACACGCATGCGCTCGCACGCGCACGCATTTGTGAACTGCATTTAATGGAAATAAACAGCCACTGTTGTTGGAAAAGTAAATTTTTGAATATGAAAAAGCACCCAAAATCGGTAAATACAATAAAGTCTTGAGAAATATGACTATCGGAGACGTGAGAGGCTGAGTAATGAATAGTTGGATGGTTAAAAAAAAATTCGAGAAACAGAAAAAAAATATTAATCTTGAAAATCAGAAATCTGAAAAATTCGAAAAAAATTGAAAAATTGTAGCAGCTTACTTCCCCCTTATTCTTTCAGTCTATTCGTATGAATAAACAAGAAATAATAAGAAATGAGATGTGTGATGCAACCTGGACACTTTGTCCTAAGGGCAAGTTGTTGTATCCAAATTACATTTTTATACATATTTCTGCTCATAGGTCATATGAACTAATTAGGTTAAATTGACTGATTGGAACGGAGGGTGGATACTTTCATTTATGATTATTCGAGACATAACAGTTCAAATCATTTCAAAATTAATGAGTTAACATGTCTTGGCTAATTAATTTCGGATCTTTATTTTTCACAGTAAATTTTCATACCAATTAATTCACTTTTTTCCCTTTAATTGTCCGTTGTTTTTTCTCTAATGACGTATTTTTGACATCTGAATCTACATATGCATTGGCATTCCACTTTTTTTTTTTTTTTTTTTTTAATAAACCCAACAGTACCTACCATTCTCCCATTTGCTACCCATAACAACATACGTCAAAAGTAACAAACTGATCCTACAGTTATGTGAACATATAAAGAAACCCACATGTATATAAGAACCGAAAAGGGTATTTGTAAATCGCCTTAATGTTTCGCTCTCTATAAGGTTTATATTTTCTTTCAAAGTGTGAAGGAGGCGGCAGACATTGATGGTTTGGACGTAAAAACAATAAAGAGACAGACGGATCAAGCAAGCTGATACATCCCAAGCGAGAGCAGACAAATATAAAGAGAAAGCAAACATAATTCAAAGGTAATATAAGTATAAAAAAAAAATCAAGAAGAATTATTAATTTGGCTACCCCGAATCTTTCACTCCCGCCATCATCTAGCAGTGCATTTCTTCAGGTCAGTAAGGAGCACAAAATGTTTAAGAGAAGATTATAAATATTCAAGTAAAATATCCTCATGTTCTATTTTGATTAACGTTGGTATCAGTTCAATTTCTTGAAAGAGTGATCCTTCAAACAGGAGGCAATTTGCATCCGACTGGGGGAGAGAAAGGGAGAGACAATTTATGTCATCACAAGCATTTATCTTGACAAAAATGTCGTAATATTGCATATAAATATTATCCATTAGGTTTAGACTGAGGGGTTAAAATCAAATTTAACTGAATTTAACATTCCAAATACTGGGCATGATCAAAACGTCCTGAATAATATAAATAGAATAATAAAAACTTTGTGAAAAAAAACACGTTAAAAAAAGTAACAGAACCCAAAATGAATTGCTAATAATAACTTTCAAACAAATCTTTGTTGTCCGGTGATATAGTCATGATAATATTCTTTTTCTGTTCTTTTACCTATTTCATAAAATCTCCCCTGATCCCCCAGATCTGTAACGCATCGCTAACCGAACCAATTACATTTTTATCCAACGGTCAAAGCGACAGCAACCGTGAAGTTTCCTGTTCAAAGGTGGGACGGTCGAGGCATTGCAAAACTCGCCACACACACACACACACACACACACACACACACAGAGAGAGAGAGAGAGAGAGAGAGAGAGAGTAAAAAAATGAGCCGAAGAAATCGTGTTTTCTGTACTCTGTACAATGTTGTATGAGCCGTTGCCCATGAAACGTTCAGCCACGTTCCGGTGGGGGCCTGTCTCATAGCGATGCCAGATGCATAATCATGGCTAAATTTAACCTTAAATCAAATAAAAACTACTGAGGCTAGAGGGCTGCAATTTGGTATGTTTGATGATTGGAGGGTGGATGATCAACATACCAATTTGCAGCCCTGTAGCCACATTAGTTTTTAAGATCTGAGGGCGGGCAGAAAAAGTCCGGACGGGCAGACAAAAACAAGTCTATGTTTTTTTCTTTATTTTTTATTTATTATTTATTTTTTAATTTTTTTTTACAGAACTAAAACTGATATAATTGGTGTCTCGTGCAGCAAACACCCGATCACAATGATTCTCTCTCTGTGAGGGCCAATTAAACAGCCACTTTTAATCTCTGTATCACTGCCGAAGGCAACTAACAATGCCTCTGGCATAACAGACGCGACAAATTCATCAGGGTAGACAATAGGCAATAGAGGCAACAGACAGACGGCCAGAGAGAGAGAGAGAGAGAGAGAGAGAGAGAGAGAGAGAGAGAGAGAGAGAGATGACTTCCCAATTATCAATATTTTATCATTTACTTAAATTCTTATCTATTTATTTATCAAGCTAATTTATTGTTTATAATACTTATTTATCTCTTTTTCTCTATTATCTATTACCCTCTGCTACTTCTTTTAAATGATCACCATATTCTTCCGATTCTTGAATTTCATGGCTTGTTCCATATGGATAGGGTCCAACTTTTTAATAATTTTATAATAATAATAATAATAATAATAACGTGACATTATATTGTTCGACTAACATTTCTTGCAACAAAAAAGATTTAAAACACATTAATGACTAAAAAAAAAATTATGATTTTTCGCGCATACAAAGCTATAGCTTAAAAGTCTGGGAATGCTAAAACAGTGCAAAAAAAAAAAAAAAAAAAAAAAAAAAAATATTCAAAGAGAAAAAGGAAAAATCCACGTTCACCTGACAACGAAATCGACAGTCGCAGAGAATGTCGAAACAGTGAACACAACACGCCTGCGTCATCGGAAGAAAGAATAATTTTCCCATTCACCAAGAGAGCGACAAGTTGTATTGTCGACGCACACAAAAAATCAATCTCGCATTTGACAAAAAGTGACGGGTTGTACTGTTGCGAAACACAAAGGCTCCACCAGTAAGGACGATATCATACGGATTTGACTGCAGTTTGACAAAAAAAAAAAAAAGATGTGGTAGAGTGAAAAGGCTGTTTTAATCATTACAGCAACGATGGATGACTGAGCATGATATATTTAATGACGATTAATAATAATGCAAACAAGGACAATCCGACCTCCAGTTTATCAGGGGCGCATGCTAAAACCTATGGTCAAATAGAGCGTTGTTTCACCAACGAAAATTAAAATAAATACGCTATATCTTATTAGAAATAATTGTTCTGTACTGTTTAACTTGCACATTATTTATTTTTTACATTTCCATTCTAATAAATAAATCATAAACATCCTATCCTAAAATTCCTGTATCTTTTAACTCAACTTTTTCAGACCTTTTCAGGCTTTTTCAAAGGGCTTTCTTACCCCCAACAAGAACAACAACAGCAAGACAAACATCAGCAACAACAACAAAATAGTTTGTAGGCTTCTTCCCCGAGTAAGCAAAAATTATAACCTCTTTAATATAACCTTTGATATTCAGAAACACTTGTACACAATATATCTATATAGTACTGATATATCTATATAGTATAGATACTAAATTTATATATAGAAGTTATCAGTATGTTAATGACAATCAAAGAGGAGATTCTTTTTACAGGGTTCTTAAAGTCTAAGTCTTACTCCTTGGAGACTTCAGTGCCTCAAGTTCAAACATTCATCAGCCATAAAACATGTCTGGCATGTGAGAAAATCAGCCTATATTAATGTCTTTTGGGCTGATATTCGAACGTAATTTTTCTTTCTCTTCTCTTGGCGTTGTCCATATAAAAAGAAAATATTAGAGGTAAATATTAACAACTTATGACCGTTGCTTTTCCTAAAAACACCAGTCTTTTGGATTATTTTAAGAAATATCGTTCATAAACAGCAACGGTACAGAACTCGTAATAAGATAAGTAATTGAAATGACAATATTTAAGCCTCCTGAGAAATAATAATAAAAAAAAAAACTGAAAAACAAAATTAAGCTAAAGCCGCCTTAAACCACATACTATTCTTAGGGAAAAAAAAAACCTGATATCTGAATAAGCCGCATCCAGACGGACCTGCCAAGGACTGTCAAGCTGGACATTTTTATGCATTCTGCACCAAAAGACGCTTTGGTCCCAAATCGCTTTTAAGTGGCCTGACCCGCTGACCTTTTCGTCGACAAACACTTTCCATCGCCGTTAAGCTACTGTCACTCCTCTCGTCACGTGTGCATTCAAAGCTGTGTGAGACTGAGTGAAGCCAATGGTGTAATTTTTCGTCAGATAAATTAACAGTCGCCTACGGTGGAAAAGGCGAAAATAAAACAATTAAACTCTTGCATTTAGAGCGAGCATCGTTTGTGGTGGCTTAAAAACCTGGTTCAATTTGTAGTAACTTGAAATTAATTGTTACCTCTTTTGAATATAAACTATATACATATATATATGTAAGTATATATAAAATATATTTATGTATATATATATATATAAGATTATATATATATATATATAATATATATATATATATATATATATATTGATTTAGCAATGTAATGACTGAGGCAGTGGCAGTCATCTTGCTTCCTTGGAATCTTTATACATAGATATATATGATATATATATATATATATATATATATATATAGAATATATATATGATTAATTAGAATGGGCTCTTAAAAATTTATCTAGTTATATAATATATATATATTTTAGTTATATATATATATATAATATATAGTATATATAACTAGATAAATTTTAAGAGGACCATTCTAATTAATACATTGTTTCTTCTACAGACAATGTTTTTGTAGATTATCTGAACAAAAAGTCTCATACAGCAAAAAAAAAAAAAAAAGAATTTAACTAAAACAGATCTAAACCATATATTCTAAGATAATTAATAATAATAATAATAATAATAATAATAATAATAATAATAATAATAATAATAATAATAAAGGATGAAATCTGAATAAGCGTATATCCAGAGAGCCCTGTCAAGGATTGTATTTTTGTTTGTTTGTTTGTATGGTGTTTTTATGTTGCACGGAACCAGTGGTTATTAAGCAACGGGACCAACGGCTTTACGTTACTTCCGAACCACGTCGAGAGTGAACTTCTATCGCCAGAAATACACATCTCTCACACCTCAATGGAATGCCCGAGAATCAAACTCTCGACCACCGAAGTAGCACGCCAACACCATACCGACCACGCCACAGAGGCGCGTCAGGATTATAGAGCTGGATACTTTTCTTTCGTGCATCCGCACCGAAAGAGGCACACTGGACTCGGAGAGCTTAACTTGCCTGACCCGCTGACCTTTCGGTCGACAAACACTTGCCATCGCCATTAACCGTCTGTCACTTCTCTCATCACGTGATTTCAAAGCTGTGCGAGACTGAGTTAGGTCAATAGTGACATATATTTCTTCATTAAACTTTACAATCTTCTGGGTGAAGGACGGGGAGGGGGGGTATTGCCCAAAGTGGCTAAAATCCTTTGTTTAATGAGTTCATGCTGGAAATGACTGGTTACCTCTTCTTTAATAGAAATAAAAAATGAAAAGTCATCGTTTTGGTGTTACAATGCAGTGCAATAAAACTTGTCCTTCACTGCTTAGTTATGAGTCTAGATATTTAACATGAAATAGTAATAATAGTACACGATACTTCGATGAAGATACAATAATAATATAAAAAAAAACAACGTATTACCTACCTCTTTCCACTGAAATCAAAATTCCTAACTTGTTGCAAGGGTCACATTTCACTATTTTAATCGGGTAATTCCCCATTCAGAGGTCCAGTGGTTATCAGTCTCACACAAAAATACCTTATCCATTCAAATCTCAAAGTTCACTAACTCCAGTCGCCGTCTCTAACTTCAACATAGAGAACAATCAGTCTATCACCCCAGGAAGCCTTTTATGATAGCTGACTAACGGAAACCTCAAGCAAGGAGGTGGTTCCTGAAGACTCTTAGCAAGCGCCTTGGAGAGTCCGAGGATCCTTTACTGGATGAAGTGAGATACCAAGATGCACAATTCACAGTCAAGGGAAAGCTTATACACGAGATAACTATTTCAAATATTTATAACATTACAGCTCTAAGAAAATAGAAAAATTAATTATTGTACTGATAAGATATACATTACTAGTTTTCTCAAACATATTTTAAAATCGTAATTCTTGCATAATATCCTTAAATTTACATAATGATTTCCTAACCATATTTTCAAGATTTCAATTCTTGCCAGGTATCCAGCTGAAATCTACTTTCACGTCGTCTTCTGGGATTCCCTGGGAACTCTCGGGTACCAAAGTTCGGCAAATCTGACTCGCTTTCATTCAGGTAAGTTTCTTCCTAAGTCTAGGGATCACCTATAGAAGTCCATCCTGATATACAGCATACCCATTACTTACTTGTGGCTCCTGAGGGCTGCACTTGGCACTTTGCTCTCCTATGGAGCAAGAACCGATTCCTGATGTGAAGACCTTCGCCGAAGTGTTGACCTTCAGGCGAGCTCGCCGAGTGATCCCTGTGTTCTTCATCCTGCATGACCATCTACTTTCCCCCACGGCTTTCATTTTCAGCTAAAGAAGTGGTATCTAACTGGACCACACACGAAAACCAGCGTAAGTAGTCCTTCAAGGATAAATCATAAAATATTTCTTGAAATTTAATGAAAATGTATTTAACACTTGCATTTACACCAAGCACGGGTTCTCGTTCTGTAAATGTCCTGCTCAAATGGAATATATATATATATATATCTATATATATATATTATATATATATATATATATATATATATATGTATATATATACGAGTGGCCTATAACGAAAGGCAAAATACAAAAAGGGAGAAGGAACTGCCCATGAAATATTTAAAATAGAAAAAAAATATATATAAACAAATGTCTGCAAGACTGAAAAAGTGGTCGTTTTTAGTCAAATGTAATGTGCAGCAAAAACACACACACACACACACCACATATATATATATATATATATATATATATATATATATATATATATATATATATATTACATAAATGTGTTGTATATACATATATGAATATATACATAACATATCATGGAAAGAGAGTGAGAACGTTGGGAAACTTAAGCAAAGCAATGGGTTCCAGCTGTTAATATCTTTCAATGTATGATAATGCATTCATTTATGGAAATAGGTGCGAGGAGTGCAGCGTGGTGGCACAGCCTTCATACCGTTTTCTCAATTTGTTCATTTTTAAATGACACAAACACTCTCTCTCTCTCTCTCTCTCTCTCTCTCTCTCTCTCTCCATATACACCCAACTCAGTAAATAATAAAAAGCTATACTGAAGAGTACCACATAAGGAATTATATAATTATAAAAAAAGGTTTTAGACGATATCACTGAGTCATACTCTTAGGCTTTTAAAAAGTTTGAACGAGAGATTCATTTATATATGAGAAGTGAAATGGAATTTTGTAGCGTTAAAGAAGTTGAACAGCTGAGCGAGAAACGGCCAAAGGGGGCGGATAAATGGTAATAGGCTGAGAGCAATGCAGCAGAGACTCAAGGGATGGTCAGAATGCTGCAAACATTCTTTAGCAATGGCGACGGTTATACGTATATCAGAGACGACTCTCTTTCATAACTAAACGATTCTTTCCTTTCCTTCCTCAGTCCTCTTTCATTTTTTTACTTTTCCCTACATTATCCGCCAGAATCTGTTTCGTCTTTCACAGATGTGACCCAGTTGCTACCTGCTCAAGGAACAAGGGGCAGCACTAGGAGTGGGACGGCTTAATTTAAAATGACAACAATCAATTTTGGTACCGGCCATAGTGTGATGGACCATAATCCCCTATGCAATAAATAATAATATCCAATGATATGAAATAAAGATATTCAAGTATGTAAACAAGGATGTGTGTGTGCATAAATGTGTATATATTTATATAACATTATAATCACCTTAGCACGTGATTCATTTATCACACACATCCACAGGTGCAAAATAAGTGAAGGGGTGTAGGTCCTGACCAGTTTTGACTTTATTTGCAAGCCATTGGAAATAAGTCGAAACCGGTCAGGACCTACACCCCGTCTCTTATTTTTCACCTGTGGATATGTGTGATATATAATAAGCACAGATATATAGTTAATATATATATATATCATATATATATATATATATATATATATATATATATATATATATATATATATATATATATATATATATATATATATATATATATATAGTTAGTTGACACACAATTGTCTACTCAAATTACCTTCATTATTTACACATCAAAGACATCTCTCCTTACACGCGGGCTGACACCAAGCCAGTTCGTTATATCAACATTTCAATTTAGCTGAAAAATTAGCAAATCATCCGTTTTCTCGGGCGGCGAAGTAGTAGGTATCATTCTCAAAAGCCATCTGCACCAAACAAACCTTGACTTTCGTAAAAAGTTAAGAATAACTTTGATCTTACTTTCCCAGACTACCCAAAGGGAGGTTTCTTTACACCAATCATACCCTGACAGCCTCATTAAGAAGCTAAACTTTCCCTTGACGATGTATGCTAGCTAAAAATAAGAAAAAAAAAACCGCGGAGATAATCCTCTTCCTTTAAAAGGGTCAGACAAATTATATCACCACGATATTTATTGGTGGGGGCTTCAGTTTCCGGTCATTGGCCGCCAGAGAATATATACTGCAACATATTCTCCAGATATTTCTTATTAGATATTTCGTTTGAAAACTAAAAGAGCCAATTAGGATGTTTCGTCATTCACTCTTTCATGTCGAGAAAGTTTTTCTTAAGTAAATAAGTATAAAGCAAGATGTACTGGGAGTGGGGAAACGACCAAAACTCTTTAATTTAGATAAATATGTAGCGAGGAAGGATAATTAGGTTCAGGGTCCACTTAAGAAATTACATATTAAAAACTTCTTGTAAATAAACTGTAAAGAAACAATTATAATGTCTTTTTATGACGATATTAAAGACCGATAAGTTTACGAAGAATATTAATATACAGTATTGAAGCTAAAGAGGATTATTGTCTTTAGGATCTTTTTCAAGCAAGTTCCTCCTGTAGGACGCTACGCTTGCTTCATGTATGGATACATATATATAACAACCCGAATCCTACACACTATAACTATTATAATTATCGAGTCGTTGGCGAACCATCGATCCACGGAACATTTTAAATATCCAAAATTTAATCACTTCATACACTTATACAAAGGAATATGAGTCGTAAATCGCACCTGCCTATTATATATATACAGTGGTACCTTGAGATACGAAAGGCTCAACTTACGAAAGCAAATATGAAAAATTTTATGGCTCTACATACGAAAATTGCTCAAGATACGAAAGGTTGTTGCTGTAAAGTCCGAGATTCGCCCGGACCACCGATAACAATTTTGAAACTCGCGCGCCGCCAACTGAGTAGACTTGCCACCATCCTCCTGCTCTCCCATTGGTTCCTGATGCTAGTCACCGCCATGAGATCCTTCTCTCCTATTGGCCAGCATCTCTCCCATGATGCATCTACGTAGCGGCGTGCTTCTTCGGCCACTGCACGGCATCGTCGGTATCGTAAGCACGCGGTATTCGTTTGTTCTAATGATTTTCGGCGATTTGATTGCCCAGGCCGAAGACGACGAAGGAGAAAGGACATCAACGCCAACCCCAGACTTCAAGGCTTAGAATGGGTGGTTCGAGAAATTCTGTAAACGGACTGGCATCCATTCGGTGGTGCAGCATGGGGAGGCGGCCAGCTCGGACACAAAAGCGGCCAAAGCCTTTAAAAAGACGTTCGACGAGATGATGATCAAGGAAGGCTACACTTCTCAGCAAGTCTTCAACTGTGATGAGACTGGCCTTTTTTTTGAAAAAAAATGCCTCGTCGGACGTAGATCACACAGGAAGAGAAGAAGCTATCCGGGCATAAGCCTATGAAAGACAAGCTTACGCTCGCACTTGTTCCAACGCCAGTGGGGATTGCAAGGTGAAGCCCCTATTTTTCTATCATTCAGAGACTCCTCGAGCCTTCAAGGCCCACAAAATGCTTAAGGAGAAGCTTCCAGTGATGTGGAGGGCTAATGCAAAAGCCTGGGTAATGAGGCTTTTGTTCACGGAGTGGGTAAATTTGTGTTTCGGCCCGACAGTGAAGAAATTCTTGGAAGAGAAGCGCCTCCCTCTGAAATGTCTGCTTGTGTTGGACAATGCCTCTGCCCACCATCCTGGCCTCGAGGAAGATATCCTAGCGGAGTATTCCTTCATCAAGGTTCTTTATTTTCCACCTGACACCACCCCTCTCCTCCAGCCCATGGACCAGCAAGTGATATCAAACTTCAAGAAGCTGTATACGAAACATCTTTTCAAGAGATGTTTCGACATCACCATTACCACAAACCTCACCTTGCGTGAATTTTGGAAGGAGCATTTCAACATCGTCATATGCATCTGACTCATCGACCAAGCTTGGCAGGAGGTTTCGAGGAGAACCTTGAATTCCTCGTGGAGGAAACTCTGGCCTGATGCCGTATCTGGCCGAGACTTCGAGGGATTCGACGTGGGCGAAGCTGGTGCTGCAGATTCAGGAACAGTTGACGATCCTGAATCTGTTTCACAAGCAGATCTTGACGAGATCGTTGCACTCGGCAAGTCCATGGGGCTGGTCATCGGCGAGGATGACATCAATGACCTTCTCGAGGAGCACCAAGAGAAGCTTAGGACGGATGACCTGAAGGAGTTGGAGGACATGCAACATAACGTCATTTAAGAGGAGTTCTCTAGCAGCTGCGAGGAGGAGGACGACGACTCTATGACAACGGCAGAAATTAAGGATGCTCTAGCTGCTTTTCATAAGGTGCAATCATTCGTAGAAAAGAGACACCCCGAAAAGGCTTACACAGGTCGTATGCTTGCACAGTTCAATGACATTTGCCTGAGTCATTTCAGGAACATTGTCAAAAGTAGGCAGAAGCAATCTTCCTTGGATAGTTATTTTTTAAAGAGGCCTTTAGTAGGAGTAGTAAGCAAAAAGGAAGAACCAAGTGATACAAAAAAACAGAAAGTTGAAAGTGGTGAAGAAGAGTAAATTTTGTAAAATAAAAATGTAAAGTATAAAAAAGTAAAAGCAAAAATGTAAAAATAAAAAGACAAAAATTTTTTTTTCTTATTTTAAGTTTTTTGTAAAGTTAAGTGTTTACAGTTTTGTTAATGTGTTTCGTAAAGTTTTCAGTTTATGTTTTCCTTACATTTTTTTATGTGTTTCGTAAAGTTAGTGTACGTACGTATCTGCCATTTGTCCTTCCTCCTCTGTCCGCCACTTTCGGAGATAGCCTCACACTCGAAAAGGTAAGCTTTCCCATTTTATTACATACGTACGTATGTACGTGCAGTATTTATTGTATACCATGTACACTAATACATTTATTTACAGGTATATAGCAGTACGTATTAAGTTAGGTATTGAATGGTCCAAATTGTTGTAGAATTTCATTGTTTATAGGTCAATTTAGTAATATGATATACAGGTTGAGGCATTAACGCTGCTTCCACAGCAAATTCAAAAGCTTGCCTCGAAAGCCCACATTTTGTTTTTTTATTTCTTTCAATATCCGCTTTCATGAAAAAACACACATATATATTATATAGATAGTATATGTATATATTGATATATACATACACACATACACACACACACACACATATATATATATATATATGTGTGTGTGTATGTGTGTATGTATGTATGTATATCAATATATACATATATATCTTTTATATATATAATATATATGTGTTTTTTCATGAAAGCGGGTATTGAAAGAAATAAAAAAGCAAAATGTGGCTTTCGAGGCAAGCTTTTGAATTTGTGTGGAAGCAGCGTTAATGCCTCAACCTGTATTTATCATATTACTGCTATTTATTACTTTACAAACATTTACTAACGAGAAACACCCGTTTTGAAAATGCATTATGGTTTTCTTTTCCACCTAATAAATAAAGGCACATCTAATGATGCGATGGAATTCGAAATTCTTTTTATATAATAACAGAAGAAATAAAGAAATAATTCCCAAGCACTGAGATTAATTCATCTAAATGCGAGCGAGAACGTCATATCAATTCTTGGCGAGCCAAAACCAGATGTAGGAAAAGCCTTAAATCTGCATCTTCATACTACAAAGAAATCAGCGGCCGGAAAATATATGCATTTAATGCCACGCGAGAGAAAGGAATGGGAAAGGGCACTTTCCCTTCGTATTTCCTCAGAGAAAGATGAGAAGAGAGAGGGTATTGGGAAATGAAATGTATGGTCATATTTGAGACGAATGGAATGCGAATTCCAGCCTACACCCCCAACGCCCCTGCCAAGGGGCAACTCCCAACCCTACTCTCTTTAATCCTCAATTCCTGTTCGGTATTCATTACTTTAAAATGTGATGCAAATAATATAAATAGTCTTCTCTTGTTTTATTTCCGTGTTCACACATGAGCATTTTATTTTGCAGAAGCTCTCTTACCAAGTTTAGTGCTTCCACAAAATTCATGTGTACATTACTTTTACCTTCAAGCTTGCAAAGAATATGAAAAGATTTGTGCAGCCAAGGTTTGAGAGAGAGAGAGAGAGAGAGAGAGAGAGAGAGAGAGAGAGAGAGAGAGAGAGAGAGAGAGGTTGACTGACCTCCTTCAGGACTGGATATTTTTTTTTTTTTTGTACTTTTTTCCGTTTAAGTCATGATTGGAAACTTACAAAAAACAACAACTCTGTTAGATCACAGCACATTTCTTACTACATGAAAATATCAATAATCTCTCTCTTTCTCTCCTTTTTTTTTTTTTTTTTTTTTTTTTTTTTTTTAAATATCAGCACCTTGGTAAAACTTACCACGCAATTCACAGCAGGCTAAAGAACTAAATCTTCAATACATACCATCTCTCTTTTATATTTCTCCTAAACTTGAAATATAACAAGGATCCATCTCACACTCCAATTCTCTTTCCAAGTTGGAACTTTGACGACACAAATCGTCGAAATCAAAGCCACTGGATATTAAGACAGTATCGACGAAACATCAGGAGCATTTGTGCACGGAGATTAATCGGGCAATTTGTGCCAACGCCTTATTGAAAACTTGTCTTCCCACAGGAAGTGAATCGGCAGTTGGGTGTCATTCAATTTGAGAATGAGGACAATAGAATCTTACTTGAATTTAATAGTTTACTGCAGTAAAAAATCTGATCAATTACAGCAATGTCTATCTACTCTCCGAATTTCTTATGGATAATGAAATCTAACAAATAAAACGTGCGCTGAAGTTTCTTCGGCGCTATCAAGTTTTATGTACAGCGTATAATGCTGTATAAAACTCGGCCACAGCCCATGAAATTCTAAGCCTGCCGTGGTGGCCTTGATTGGTGCGGTGTCAGACGCACGATTATGGCTAACTTTAACCTTAAATAAAATAAAAACTACTAAGGTTAGGGGACAGCAATTTAGCATGTTTGATGGTTGAGAGGTAGATGATCAACATACCAATTCGCAGCCCTCTGGGCTCGGTAGTTTTTAAGATCTGAAGTTGAACAGAAAAAGTGCGGACGGACAGGCAAAGACATCTCAATGGTTTTCTTCGAAAGAAAACTAAAAATACATGATAATTGTCTAGAAAAAAAATTCGAATGCTGGTAAGGTAACTTAAACATGTATAATTCTGTACATACAACTTTGAAAACAATAATAACTAGTTATTCCTATTAACTTTGAAGGAAAAACTCCATCTGGAAAACTTTCACAATAACGATGTATTGAGAACATTTAAAAAGCTTGGGTCATTAAAGTTAAGCTATAAAGGGACAAACGAGAAAATTTTTATGGGAATAGATTAACAAAAATGTATAAAAAACGGTGAATAATAATAATAATGAAGAAGAAGAAAATTATTGAAAAATGATGGCGAAGTGGAAGAGGACGAAATACCATTAACAAAAACGACATTTTTTGGCCTGCAAAGGACCTATACGGCGTAATGCAAAGACCACAATTTTGTCGCACCAAAAAAATTATCAAACACCAAACTTACTTTGATGAATGAAGCAAGAAGAGGCTGCCTACGAGCAAAATTACTTTCACTAGATTCATGACTCTCTCTCTCTCTCTCTCTCTCTCTCTCCTCTCTCTCTCTCTCTCTCTCTCTCTCTTTTATTATTGCACGACAACAACTAATATTCACGCCGACCTTAACCCTGAACAATATCTCAGAAAACATTCGATGATAATCCGCCCTTTTTATCTTAATCTGTTTAGCCACTTAAGTCAATCCTTACTGTGTAGAATGCCTTATCTTACTCTGTTGTTTCATAGGAGACAGCATAATCAAACGAGAAAATTTGGCCGTAATTCTAGGTGATATACCATTTTCGTTTGTGGTGATAAATTTCTTTTCTTAGCAAAATGAGAGAGAGAGAGAGAGAGAGAGAGAGAGAGAGAGAGAGAGAGAGAGAGAGAGAGAGAGAGAGAGAGAGAGTTTCTCTTGAGGCAGAGTTTCGAATGCACTTTTTATCTGAAATACATACGACGAAAATCAACCTCCTCATATCATAAGGAAATATGTTACTATTTTCGAAAACTGTTTTTGCTAAGCCACTGCCATAAGTCAAGGAAATATCCGTGCAATATAAAGAAAAGGCAAAATTTATTACCAGTTCGACAGAACATTACGAAAGTGATTAGTAGAAAACACGCACGAGTCCTGAGTCTAAATTCAATTTTTTTTTTCAAGTGTCACTTTTTTTTCCTACGAAAAGTCCTACAAAATAAGAAATCCTGATTTGTATCAAGTGGAAACTTTTAGGAATAAAGGTTATTGTCTTTTCTCAAGTGATAAAATATGCACCCACGCGATAGATGACTTCTGAAAAACAGCTCCCGTTTCTTAATTTCTCAAGTTAGCTCAGCCTTCAATATGATGATATCATGGAGGACCATCGGGGAAACCTGACTGCTGAAAAAATGACCCGATAATGGAAGGGGAAACTTCTTAAAACCTCTTCATTACTCGAAGTTAGCGCTAAGGACGACGACATCATGACTCCTTTGCGGAAGCCGAGTCATGCGAGTTTCATCATCTTTTAGTACTACAGGATTTTGTCCTTTCAAGTGGAAAAATTCAAGCCTGATGATCGTGATCATTTTTCTTCCTTATGGCTCACTTTGAGAACGAGAAATTCTCCTGAAAATCTTAAATCTTCTAATTTTATCACGGAACATGGGGCAAAGTCCATAAATTAGTTTTACTGTTTGTTTGTATGGTGTTTTTACGTTGCATGGAAGCAGTAATTATTCAGCAACGGGACCAACGGCTTCACGTGACTTCCGAACCATGTCGAGAGTGAACTTCTATCACCAGAAATACATATTTCTTACCCCTCAGTGGAATGCCCGAGAATCGAACGCCCTGCCATGAGGTGGCAGGCAAACACCATACCGATCATGCCAATGAAGCGCTTATAAATTAGTTTTAGAACAATACTGATTGTTAGTCATTCGGGCCCGTCAGACGGCAAAACCAATTGACTGACACGGAATCGCAAAGATTCGTGCGTGCAATACAGGTTGCCATTTCATGAATGAACATCAAGTTTGGCGTAATTAACCCTGATTTTGTAAGATTTCTCTATTTCCTCTCAATTTCCGTGGAATTGAAGACTGAACGCCCTGAAGTGGGGGTGACTTTGGTTAAGCAGGTCACAAAACTTCAATTAACGCCATTCACATCTATTGCTAGCAAACAAAAACAGGACAGCAGTCTCTAGTGTATTACCTGTCTCTCTTGAATAGCCTTATTACTAAGATATATATATATATATATATATATATATATATATATATATATATATATATATATATATATATACATATGTGTGTGTGTGCGCGTGCGCGCGTGTATGTATCTTATTAATATAAATGCTATTCCAAAGAGAGAGAGAGAGAGAGAGACAGAGAGAGAGACAGAGAGAGAATTAATACACTAGAGGCCAGGGTCCTGTAGTTGCTTGCTATCAATATATATACGTACATACATACAAATCAGACGCACACACACAATATATATATATATATATATATATATATATATATATATATATATATATAGGGCAATATACATATGTATGTATGTACGTACGTACGTATATATTAACTTTACACACCCTATTCAGTTCAGCCTGCCTCTCATTCTTCACGAGTGACTTCACTGGAATAGAAATCCATTTATACGCGCACCAAGCCGTGTTATAGTTTCATTGTGACGGAGTAATTCCAATCCCGAAAGGGAAGGGCGAGGAAGCAGAGGAACAAATGGAGCGGAATGGGAGTGTGACGGAAACAGGAAACAGAAACAAAGAATTCAAAGAAGGGACTCTTTGCTTGATACGTGTGCAGGCTGATTAACGGATCGCTACGAGGTAACGCAGTGATGGATAAGATGGCAACAAGGACATGCCAACTGACGAGTGGATTTACGGGAAAATGGTATAGAAAAAGAAAGGGGAAAATGTGGAAGTAAACGAAACTGCATTTAAACTATATATATATATATATATATATATATATATATGTTATATGTATATATATATATATATAAGTAAAAGCTAATAACACAGGAAAAATTAAAAGGTAGAAATTCGTAGCCGAGCGCTTTCCTCATTTAATAAGGCATTGTCCAATGTCTTATTAAAGGACGCGAAACCGCTTAGCTACGAATTTCTGCCAATTACTTTTCCTATGGTATTTGCTTACACACACACAAACACACACACACACACACACACACACACACACACACATATATATATATTTATATATATATATATATATATATATATATATATATATATATATATATATATATATATATATATACGTATATATATGAATCTTTATCACATCACCGTGATTTCTATACATACATCGAGCTACAAATGTCCTTTAACATCCAATATGCTCTACCACGGAATTAATCGAAGGAAAATTTTTTACAGTGATAATAATTTCGTCCCCTTCGGTTAACATATATGAAAATATAATAATTCCGAGGTTAGAGCGAATTGGATATTAAAGTACATTGTTGCTGGGTGCATATATATTATATATATATATAATATATATGTATATATATATATATGTATATATATATATATATATATGTATATATATATATGTTCATATATATATATATATGTATATATATATATATATATATATATATATATACATATATATATAACATAAATACATAATATGAGATAGAGAGAGGAGAGAGGAAGGAGGAGGAGGAGAGAGAGACGGAGAGAGAGAGAGAGAGAGAGACTAGAGTAAGGTCTCAGGCAATATTAAATATTTAGATTTTCTCAAAAAAAAATGTAAGTTACAACTAGCTCAATACAAAATAAGATCATATAAAAAAAATTATACTAAAAGCTTTCGTTCACAAGTCTTCACTGGGTACTTGAATTCTAATTTCACTGAAAAGTATAACACTGAATACTGTCCACTGCCTGTGGCGTTTGCGTATGGTAACACTGCGTCCCGGGCTTTAGATAGTTACGCTATGTGTAAGTTTTAGGTAAATAAAAGGATATCTGGGTGTACATTTGCAACTGAAAAGTGTTTTAATAATTTACTGTATGCTAATTACACCGTTAATATTCGAAATAGGATGTTATTATTATTGTTAAATGTAAGCTGAATGTAACTATCTAAAGCCTGGGACGCAGTGTTACCATAAGCAAACACCACAGGCGGGTGGACAGATGGAAAAAAACCGAGTATAGTTCACAATACTCATAAGACCACCGCCGTGTGCCTAAATTCATAATTTACCTAAAAACTGGGTTATTCTCAAGATGGATAAAAAACATTAACCTTATCAGAACGACTAGTCTAAATATCCAGTTGGTTACAAAAGATCACTTTCTATTATATGCAAAATGCCTCTAACCAGGAGCCATCACGAAGAGAGAGAGAGAGAGAGAGAGAGAGAGAGAGAGAGAGAGAGAGAGTCATGCACCCCATTTCTTTTTCACGGAAAACGCTGTATATATGGTATCTGGAATATTGGAATATATCACATCATGAGAGCTGATCTTTATCTGAAGATAAACATCAGAGCTTCCTTTATTCATAAGATGATTTCCCCTGCTCAGGGGCGTGAATTATTGTTCCCTTGTTGAGTGTATATGCTTCTGTTTCTTCATCAATTATAAAAGTGTTTTTAACACATATTCTTCATATCACAACGTACTGGAAATTATGACATGTCTAATCACATGAATCTCAAAGGAATCATCTACTATGAGATTCAGGGTCTCTGTAACACGGTTTTTTGGACTTTGCTCCTTGTCAAAGCATCGGATGTAGCTGAAAGTTGACATATGTATATTTTACAACCACACACAAATTTTGTCAGCATTATCAATAACCTAAACCCGATAGTTTTAATTTTTATAGAGTAAAAATGATCTAGCCGACGCCATGGCCAATGATTACGAGCCAATAGTCGAAAAACATTCATTACGTAAGCAAGGTAAACACACCTTTTGACTAGATGTTGCCCCGCCCATTCACCAGACAGAAATTCCATCGGCTCTGAAGCCCAAAGACTTTATGAATGGCGGAACGATACATAGATGTGTGTGGGGTATCAGTGTTAGCGTAGTATTACTACTGTAGCAGTAGTGCTGCAACAGTATAGCAGTAATATACATGAATTAAACGTTTAGACCAACTGCTAACTGCTGGGATCCTTGAGGATCATTTAGCACTTCTTACAACTACTCGAGAAATTAGTTTTTATAGCCAGAAGTTAAATTTTCTAATACAACAATGCCCATGGTAGCCTTCAGTGTTATCCTGAATCATAACGAGGCGAAAGTGGGTGGAGCCTCATGAAGTCACCATTCTGACGATAATTATTGGTGAAGGTTTAAAGCCAATATACGGTACCGGCTATTTTTTTCAGTAAAATAGTAGATAGCCAATAAATAAAAATTTGCTTGACATTGGATATAGACACTTATCAAATCAAGCTTGTCTACTATGTTTTTGGTATTACCAACTATTCCCTACATCTTGTCAATCTGTTTGTGACCTATAAAGTAGACTGTAATTTCTTTGGAAACTTATTTTGGGAGTTGGACTAATAGTCGAAGTGTTTTTGTATTTATTAACATATTTTGTTGGTTTGTTCATTATGACAATTATCAGTGGAGAGGTTCCAGAGTTCATAAAGGTGTACTGCTTTGCTTGTATTTAAATTTGTATGTCATTGTTGCCAGAGGTTTAGCCTTCGTTACGTATAGCCAATCATCCATCGAGAAAGAGGGAAGAAATGATGTCATAAGTTACGTAACGAGTGCGTTCGAAACCTTTTCTCTGAGTAAGTTGGCCCGTCTTCAAAAAAGGTCACTTTTACATTGTAAGTACCAAATTTATTCAACCTACGTAGTGCAGAATACACTCAAAATTTACGTTGATATAATATGTATTCTGAATAAGCGTTATATTTATGAAATGCATAGATAAAAAGATATTGCGAAAAAACCGTGTTACAGAGGCTCTGAATCTCATAGTAGGTACCCAATCTCTTTTCTTAAATAAAAGAACCAGAACAATTCGTCAAATCTCTTAGTTCAACGATTTTCATTCACTCAATAGTTAATCATGGTCTTGAAAAAAAACCACAATGTTGGAAAGTGAACAAACAAAATTTGCCAAAACCCGCATAGTTCAACGAATTTTATTAATTCAATAATTAATCACGTTTTGTAAAGGGCAACTATATGGGAAATAAACAGATCTTGGATGATTACAAAAATTAATAGTAATAAAAATTATACAGAGCGGCAATTTCATCGCATACAACTTCTCACAATGTACTGCCATGTACACACGATAAAAGTGTATTTCTAAATAAGATTTATTAGATATCTAACTAGTATTAATGACACCTTTCTATATACTCCAATGAGCAACTTATTTTGATCCCATGACACTATTAAACGTTTCCTGCTTTCCAATGAATTGTAATAACCCCATTTCAAAAACATTAAAGAAAATTTCCCTACACTACAAAACAGAGAGAGAGAGAGAGAGAGAGAGAGAGAGAGAGAGAGAGAGAGAGAGAGAGAGAGAGAGAATTCCTAAACTAAGTTTCATCAGAAGGACAACACAGGGTTAAAAGATGGACAGCGATGCTGCAAACGGATTAAGCCATTAAGGAAATCGTCTTAAATGCAGATTCCTTAGAAGGGATGATATCTAGCTAGAGGCTGGAGGCAGGCTTCCCGTTTTCTTTACGGGGAGAGACATATTCCAGGGATGCAGGAGACGAGACCCGCGATTCCGAGAACTCTATTGATCTTCATAAAAGACAATATCGACCCAATAAATCCCTCGTTCAATTTTTTACATTCATTTCCATCTTCTATCATTCTTCAAAAAAGAAAAAAAAATCCCGTCGTCTTATGTACGTCCACAAAAGGAAGACTTTAGATCAAGAAAACTTTCCAGTCTTTTATTTTCATTTATCTTCCACACGTCACGAAAGAGTTTTCCACGTCCCTGGAATTTGCATAAGAACCCTTTCAATGATTTTTTGGGAACTCTCTCTCTCTCTCTCTCTCTCTCTCTCTCTCTCTCTCTCTCTCTCTCTCTCTCCTTCTTCACGTTTCATTTCGCCTTTACGAACTTCGAGACATCACTCTTGATATTGCCTCATGCTTCATTTCCTAGTAAGTGTCCGCACATGGCTTTCAGTCCGAAGGGTAATTTACCTCGTGAGTGCCCATGTATTTTTTGTATTGGTGTGTTTGACACAGGTGTATGTATACATTCATTCATTCATACATACGTGTATACGTGCAATTTATATATATATTATATATATATATATATATATATATATATTTATGATATATAAATATATATATATATGATATATAATATATAAATTCTTCTCTATATATGTGTGTGTGTGTGTGTGTGTGTGTGTGTGTGTGTGTGTGTGTGTGTGTGTGTGTGTGAACACACGACCTCAGTGATATTGGAATGTTAAAAAAAAAAATTTTCCTAGGCCAGTCTGTGTACACCTTCAGGTAGCCAAGTTACTTGTTCCCTTCAAGATGGAGGCAGACTGGCCTCGGAAAGCTTGGAAATAAGAGATTCTTCTTCTCTGACCTTTTCGCAACATTGGAATTAATTAATTTGCACACAATTATGGTTTTTTGGCTTTATACACACACACACACACACACACACACACACACGCATACAGACACACACACACACATATATAATATATATATATATATATATATATATATATATATATACGTATATATACGTATATATATAATATATATATATATATTATATATATATATATATATATTACACATATACATATACACTATATATTTATATATATATAATTCTATATATATATCTATATATATATCAATATATATATATAATATATATATATATTATATATATATAATATGTATATATATGTTATCTTTGCACACACACATTATGTCTGTGTACATGTGTGCTTGTATCGTGCGGCATTGAATGCAAAGCCAAATTCTTGAAGGATGTAAATTCTTATACCGAAGGAAACTGAGGATCATGTTTATGTTACAATAAAAAAAAATAAAAAAGGTTTAGTGGAGTAGAGGCAAAAAAAATACATATACTGCAAACACCCTTGAAAGGCAATTGAAAGGTGAAAAAAGGAATATTCATAATATATAATTTTGAACATTTCCTACTGAGTAAGAGTTGGTGCCATTCAATTCGATGGTAGTATTACTTTGTCGCAGAGAATGACAGAGGAAGTCTTGAACAATGTCAGTAGAGAGGCTGCTGAAAGATTAGGAAACTGGAACAACAGCACTTCATGAAATGGTGTTCGCAGGTCAGACTATATAAAGCCGATTATTGATAGTCCCTGATTAATATGCCACTATGGCTTAATGAATCATCTATCACATACCAGTCACAACTGTCAGTGTAATGGATGACAGAAACTGACAACTCAAACAGATATCGACCATTTCGAACTGCCTTTGTTTCTTTAAGCATAGCTATAAAGACACACCAGGTATAAAATTCTACGAATATATTAAAATTATGAAATAAAAAGTTATACTTATGTAAGATGAATCTTGACAGTCTCGAAGAAACTTACCTGAAAAGAAATAACTTAAATAAATAACTGTTATTAAATTCAAACACAAAACTTACAAAAGTCACAAACACTAAAAACTGGATTTATAAAAAATGATACTGCTAAAATGACTAAGTTATCCCCAAAAATGAGGAGGGAATATTTCTTAAAAACTAGAAAATAAAAAATATGTCAGACCTAATAAACAAAAACTTGCCTAAAGCTTTAACTTCCTGAAACGCCCTTTGTTGGGAATTAAAATTCCAGCCGAGTCCTGCAATTTGTCAGACAAGTTAGTAAATGCGTAAAAAGATTCTGTTAAGACATGAAGGGTCGGTCCCGGAGAGTTCAAGCCTGCGAGGCTAGACAGCATCTGATGAATACTTATGAAAGGAGACATAATGAGTTGTTTTTCTTTCTTATAAATTGCCATTAAGAATAGTAATGTTTGGTACAATTGTTTGTTTGTTTGTATGGTGTTTTTACGTTGCATGGAACCATTGGTTATTCAGCAACGGGACCAACGGCTTTACGTAACTTCCGAACCACGTCGAAAGTGAACCTCTATCACCAGAAATACATATCTCTGACCCCTCAATGGAATGGTCGAGAATCGAACTCGCGGCCACCGAGGTGTGATGGTACAATTGTTGTGGCTGGTTCACGGCGGACGAGATTATATTTCTACAATAACAGCTTCAAATCCTGTAAACATTCAAACTGTGCGTCTCGATGTTTACAAGCTTTTGATACTACTAGGCCACAACTAACTAGTTTATTGAACACCAAGGAATCGACATTTTACAGATAATGTTAGCAAATTTTCTTTCCTATGAGGTATATGATTGAAAGATTTCATTTAACAGTATCAACCACGAAAATATTATGTACCTGAGAAAATTGAATAAAGTCTTGCATATTATGCTTCAGTACTAATCGAATGACGTCACACATAAGGAATAAATCGGAACATAAAATGACAGACAAGTGAAAGAGGATTATTTCTAATCTTCCAGTCTCCCATGGATTTCATAAAGAGGACTATATGCGATGAAATTATTAAAACATTACGTTTATGCATATACATGTATATATATATATATATATATATATATATATATATATATATATATATATGATAGATGGATAGATAGAGACATAGATAGATAAATAGACAGATATCATCTTAATCTATATTTCACAGTATTACAGACAACAAAGAAAGTGTTCTTTGTTATCAACCGGGGTATGAGTGATTCACAGTTAAAGCTTTATTCTCGTACACCAATGGCCATTTCAAGAAATAGGAACGCACTGTTCTGATTTCACTTCAGTGATTTACTGGCTCCATATTACTATTCTACAGGCATACGGTTTTTAACATAAGACTTGCGGTCAAAAACTCAATGAAATTATGACTAGTGCCCACGATTACCAATGAACATTTCAAATGTAATGTTTAACATAACTTTGAGAACAATGGCTCTAATAGGAGTCCATTTATAATCTATTGTTTCATTCATGCATTGTATAGCATTTAAAAAAAATGCGGCCACGGCCCATGAAACTTTCAGCCCTGACCCAGAGGTGGTCTGTCCTATAGCATTGTCAGATGCACGATCATGGCTAAATTTAACCTTAAGTACAATAACACAAACAACTGCAGCTAGAGGGCTGCAATTTTGTATGGTTGATGTTTGGAGGGTGGATGATCAACATACCAATTTGCAGCCCTCTAGCCTCAGTAGTTTTTTAAGATCTGAAAGTGGACAGAAAAAGTGCGGACGGACAGACAAATAGCCATCTCAATAGTTTTCTTTTACAGAAAACTAAAAAGTGCTCGTATTTTAAATTTAAAAAAAGAAAACATTATATTTTTCTATTGAATATTACGTCAACAATTATTTATCTTACGTGACGATCCAACACGTTTCCAGCTTGCAGTTCATTCATTCAATAATAATGTTTAAATCTCGACGTATCCCTTATATAAAACTGAGTATCTTATATAAATCATTATATCTTATAATTCAAATAATTCTAGCTTCAGTTTCACAATGGAATTGTAAATATGGGGACAATATAAACTACCAAAACTTCACTACTGCACTACAATCCATAGTAATCTCATGTATAAATCTTAACCTAAAAGTTACTAAGCACTACTGGTTTAAAAATGCGATTCTTTCGAGCTTTGCTTTATTTCCAGTAATCACTCTCAGCGGCTTTATTATGAGCCAATGCTTCTCTTGGTATTGATAACTATACAGTAAGAAGGGACAAAGGTATAATGCATATGCTGACGGAAATGAAATTTACAACTGTTGTAAGTTACGTCAGATACAGCAAAATTCAGGCATACTAATACTTTTATTATTATAACTAGACAGAAAAGTAACATTTAATAATAAAATTAACGAAAGTCCTTAAAGTTGATAACGAAGACAATCTGCGGCAAGATGCAAAAACTTATTGTAAAACGACAAGAACGATCTCTCTAGGCAAGTTTGGTAATGAAAACCATCCTTCCGTGATAGCCCAGTCGAGCGCACGCAGGCTTACGTACAGTATGAGCCAAGTCCCTCCCAAGTTTACATAATTTTCTCCGCAGCTCAGTTCATTCTTGCAACGAGCCGTTTTAGACTTCCTCGTTGATGAAATGCTCCCTACAAATACTACATTTGGAAAACAATGACTGATTTATGGATGTCTTGCATTCAAACTATGACGATAGCAGCTATTTTATATTACTATAATATTTCAGGATTAATATAGGTTTCTCTCATTAAATGTCAAACAGTCCACGGACGAACAACACATTGCAAATGACTTACTTATTGACCCAGACCGTTAAAGGGTTCATTCTTACATATACTAAAACACAGTGGTGGTGCACAGCACATAAAAGAGATGAATTGTTCACTTGCTAGAAACTGCCACTGCATATTATCCGGAGTCAGAAAATAATCTGCCAACGAATGAGCCACGAAGAAAAAAATCTATGCTGCACAACGTGTTACCGGCTCTCACTGTTTCCCTTTCATGGTCCGAAAAATACTGATGCGTGGAGAGGGAGTTTAGGGGGTCGGGGGGGGGGGGGTGTCAGGTATATGGGTAGGGGAGGCGAGTGGAAACAAAATCTCCCGAAAATATGCAGCGTCCACAGCATAAATATTTTCGGAACCACCCACCCACCCACCTTCATCCCTACACCCCCACACTCGTGCAATCCTCCACCTCCATATCCAATCCATCCTATCTTCCCACACCCCCTCCCCATCCGTTGCCCATCCCCCCCCCTCCCCTTGCCCTTACTGCCCATCCACCGACCTACCTTACCAATTTATCTCCGGATATGGTTGATGAAAACTGATTTACTGCAACTGACCACACAATTCCGTCCGAAAAGGGTTCGAGCATTTTCCGGTAAATGATACCTTTTTCAAGCTTTCCGATTCGCTTTTAGACATTATATGGAATTGCATGAATTCGATGTCTGGATCCGAATGACTAATGTTGTTCCTCGTCTCCCCCATTCACATCATTCCTGCCCACGACCCATCCCTCACCTCACCCTTTTCATATTGGCTCGCTCTTTCCATCTCTCTTCTGGAGGGAAGGGGGTGGGTGAGGGGGAGGGGTCCATAATGTAATATTCCGCCTCAATTGGATGTGAATAATTTTCAATAAATGCATCAACCACGGAACAAATCTCATTACGCTTTAATGAAGATGAGCGTGTGACAGTACCGTATTGTACAGCTGCTCTTTTCCCCTATTTGCATTCTAAAGACCCATTTTCCACCAATAGGTTACCATATCTATTGAGAAGAAGGAACGGTGGCGGTGAACGAATTAATTAGGACGAAAGGACGAGTTTGAAATCCGTCCACTGTATAAGTTTATCAATTGCCACAATTTAAGTACTCAATCAATCTAAAACAAACCGGATGATAGTTCCGAATAATAGCAATTACAAGTAATAGTAACAACCTTAGAGAGCAGTATGGTAGTAACTGCTAGTTTCTAAACATGATAGTTTTCTTAACATAAACAAATTTAGCCTAAATTCGAATAATATGAATTCAACACAGAAAGCCCAGCAGGAATACAAAATATATCCTTTGTTATATAAAGATTATTAAGAAGGTAAATGTTTCATGATTCTCCGAGATAATTCTAAACCAAAACAGACTTGGAGGAAAACTACCATCACCGGGTGATACTGTGAATAGTAACCGAAAAATGAAAGGAAGAACACCAGAGGCGCCCAAATGGCTGAAACGTTAATCCCATTATTGAAATGACAAGTGCTGACGAAGACATGATACATGCGATGGGATGCCCTACTATATGACTTTGAAAACTACTTTCTTCATTTGAGAAAAAACGAACAATTATCAGTAGGTTTTCTTTTATC
>NC_087209.1:23799345-23824345 GCF_015104395.2 Macrobrachium nipponense | reverse complement strand
AGGTAAGACTACTAAGATATCCTCGACATATCGGTACCATTTTACGGGGATAAGTGTGATATTCGGGAGGTGTTGTCTCTCAAAAAAAAGTTTGAAAGGAGAGGTGATAAAGGGTTACCCATGGCCATACCAAATATTTGTTGGTAATATTCTCCATTAAAAATAAATCTGCAATCACAAATACATAACTTAATTAAGGAAATTATGTGACTAACGGACATAGGCAATTCATGCAGTACAAGTTCATTACTAAAATATTCTAGCACAGAGTCAATAGGGACTTTTGTAAACAAAGAACATACATCAAAACTGACAAAAATATCGCTGGGGTTTAGTACAATGTTATTTAATTTTTCCACAAGATCAAGAGAATTCCGGATGTGTGAATTAGATACAGTTCCTAGTAGCGGGGATAACAGTTTAGTAAGATATTTAGATAGTTTATAAGCAATTGATCCTACAGTACTAATAATTGGGCGCATAGGTTTCTTTTCCTTATGAGTTTTGACTAGGCCATATAAATAAGGTAATGAGGGACACTTTACAGTTAACTTACACAAAAGTTCTTTTTTATCTTTAAGAATTTGTTTGATATTGATATTAAAATTTTTTATTACTTGGTCCAACGGATTTTGTGCTAGTTTTTTGTAAGTTATTTCATCCTCTAGTAAAGTATGCATGCGTGATATGTAGTCAGTTTTGTCAAGAACCACTAAACTATTGGATTTATCTGCCTTGGTAATGTGTAAGCTATTATCATTCTTCAATTCTTTTAAACTTTTTCTGTAGCGGGGAAGTTATTTTCATGATAGGCATGCGTAGCACTATATGTCATGCCTTTGATAATGTCTAAATAATTTTGTGGTAGGTCACAGTATTTTTCAAACTTATATAGAGATGTCGCTATTGATAAAGCTGAGGGTTTGTTACAAATGAAGAAAGACAACCCAAAGCCTAATGCGCGCACTGCATTATCACTTATTTGTTTGCTCGATAAATTCACCACACAATCACTTCTAGCATTATTGGTCCAATCACTGTCGTTGATAAGGTTGTTTAATTTTCTGTCCAGTTTTCTAATCAAAGTGTCTGTAGTTCTATGAAGTTTTCCATATATTTCTTGCCTTAATGCGTGTTTCCAATATTTGTAAGATGTTTATGAAGGACCTTAAAATAAATGAACAACTAATAAATTAGTCCCACATGTATGTAGTTATTATTTCATTCTCTCTCTCTCTCTCTCTCTCTCTCTCTCTCTCTCTCTCTCTCTCTCTCTCTCTCTCTCTCTCTTTTCTCTCTCTCTCTGGTTCGATATTCTCTCTCCCTCTTTCTCTTGCTCGATATACCTATATATATTTATATTTCTTTCGTCTTTTCATTAATAATAATTTTTTGGGGAAAATTTGTGTAAAAATTCATGATATTAAATTGTATATGCTCCCGTGTTTTTTCAAAATGTACTGTTTTTCTGGAAGAATCATTTGTTTACTGCGTGTATCCTTCAAGGTGTGGCTAGCCTCAGGCGGCTCCTCCCTTCTGTAGAGTGAAAATCGCCCTTATGGCTAATATTGTAGTGTCAGTTTGTATATTAAGCCTTCTTTTGACTATGTTGTTCTCTGTAAAATCAGTTTGCCTCAGTAAAGGGTCCGAACAGGACCGAAAGTACTTGGCTATCTCGCTTTTTCATTTTTTTCCTTCGTGGCAAAAAAAACCTTTATACATAGCATCACGTTTTATATACTTCGTAATCAAGTTATTCATATATATATATATATATATATATATATATATATATATATATATATATATATATATATATATATATATAGTCTCAGTAATTGGGCGGCTACTTGGAAATCTTAGATGGATGATAAATAATAGTGCCAAGACTAGGAAGAACATTCTTTAATATTATGAGCTTTCGAGGTTTAAAACCTCATCTTCAGGCTGAAAAAAATGACAAGGATGAGAAATCACTAAAAATTACATTAAAATGAATTGTCTTACTAAAAGTTTCAGTAAAAACATAAAATAAAACGAACATCACATATAAACTAAAATAAAAATTACGAAAAAACTAAAACAAACGCAACATATACAAAAACAGAATAAAAATAAGATGAAGGTAAACAAACTACCACATTATGCTACAATAACCGCCGATGGGAATATATATATATATATATATATATATATATATATACATATATATATTATCATATATATATATATATGTATATATATATATATATATATATATATATATATATATATATATATATATATATATTTTCCCATCTGCTGGCTTATTGTAGCATAATGAACACACAAAAAAATAGTATTAATATTAAAAATGCGTGATACTGACTCAAATTTACTTACTGATAATCTCCCAAGACAGAAGATATATGTGTCGACTTCATCGGTTCCAGAAAGGAATACAAATTTCAAAAACATTGCACAATCGAGCCCAACTTGTCAACTGGAGAGACTTCCCTTGTTTTTCCTAAATAGAAAGGAAATCACATTCTCCTCGGCTTAACGAGCAAATGATTCAGCTCCTTTGCGACCGTAGCAGGTTCGCTGGATTTGGTTCAGAGAAACGGAAAAAAATTCCTCGCGTTTTAATAATGAGCGTTGGATTTTAACGACGAACTCGGAAAGAAAAACTAGGATGAAGGAAGTTTAAGTTAATAGACACAATCCCTCTCATTTACGTTCTCAGAGTAGAAAATTTCAAGGGAACTGCTTCATCTCGTGGAAGTACGTGTTCTCTAGTATTTTTTTTTTACTAACAATGAAAATATTCAAGCATTTCGTAATCAATACCTATAAGAACTTACCTATAATAAATGCAATTTCGTGCAAAGAGCCATCATACCTCGTCTTGATATAAAATATCCCTGAATGCTTGTCTCGTAACATCTAGCTCTAACGATTATAGGCCAGAGGCTTCCCTGAATATTAAAGCATAAATCCAAAATGTAATGTTGGTCAGTTTCATATGCACGTAAATGTCCAACAGAGCCTCAATTTTAGAGTAGTGGAGATTATTATTATTATTATTATTATTATTATTATTATTATTATTATTATTATTATTATTATTATTATTATTATTATTTTATTATTATTATTGTTCTAAAGGGTCCACAATAATAAAAAGTGTAAAAAGTACGTGTATAATTTTGAAGACTACAGAAAACTTCCGAACCCTTCCCTGGGTTCATCTTCATTTTGGACTGAAGATGAACCCAGGGAAGGGTTCGAAAGCTTTCTGTAAAGTCTTCAAAATTATACACGGACTTTTTACACTTTGTATTATTGTGGACCCTTTAGAACATTATATATACTCTCGTGATAGAGAGTTTTTCCATATTATTATTATTAGGAAAAACAAAAACTCTATCACGAGAGTTTATATAATGTTCTAGAGGGTCCACAATAATACAAAGTGTAAAAAGTCCGTGTATAATTTGTAAGATTTTACAAAAACCTTTCGAACCCTTCCCTGGGTTCATCTTCAGTCTCCCCAACACCCCCCCCCCCCCCACCCCCGACAAAAAAAAAAAAAAAAAAAATGAACCCAGGGAAGGGTTCGAAAGCTTTTTGTAGTCTTAAAAATTATACACGGACTCTTAACACTTTGTATTATTGTGACCCTTTAGAACATTATTATTATTATTATTCAGTAGATGAAACCTATTCATATACAAAAAGTCAACAGGGGCCACTGACTTGAAATTCAAGCTTCCAAAGAATATGGTGTTCATTTTGAATGAGTAAGAGGAATTCAAGGGAAATACAGAAAGAGATGCCACTTATTAAAAAAGAAAAAATAAATTAATAAAATGGAAAAAAACGCATCAAAATGCGAGAATAGCATTAGGGTATTAATGCACTGCATTTTCGCTAGAACTTCTGAATCGCACATCCTCTGGGAGGCAATTCCACAGTCCAATGGAGTGAGGAATAAAGGACACCTGGAACAGAGAAGCTCAACAGCGATGCATTTTTACTTCGTATTGGTGTTGCTGTTCAGTAAATCTAGTTTAAGATTTTGATGTTTTTCCTAGAAGGGGTTTTTATTCACAAATAAATAAGCATATGAAAAAGAGGACACGTGTTTTATTTATTAATTTTTTTTTAATCACCAATTCCCTGTCTTACCGAGCAACTTCCTCCGAAATGCAAGTGGCCAAGGAACCCTGATAGCGGTATTACGTCAACCAAATCTACTACACTAAGAATTCAATTCTTGATTAGTATCCAAAATAGTCTACCTGGTCTCAACTCAAGAGAGCAAATATAGGCTAGTTTTGGGTTCGTACGTTTGAGCTTTGTTGGCTCACAGTTGGCCAATAAATAATAATTGATAATATTTTATATTCAAACACATACATAGTACATACATGCATACATACATACATACATACATACATACATACACACACATATATATGTATATATATATATATATATATATATATATATATATATATATATATATAATTTACTTGCGAATATAAAAATTTGACTGAAACTGTAGAATGAAAATAAATATCTTGAAAAAACACAGAACTGTGGTTTTGTGCTAAAATATATCCCCACGTGACAATTATGAAATTGTAACGTAGTACAGAGGAAATAATTCTTATCGAAAATAGTGGTCGACTGCCACAGCGCGCAAAGCTCCAATTGTGATTCAATCCTGCAAATGCTGCGCGCACAATAAAACAAACAGCGGGGAATTTGCAAGTTCTTTTTATAGATGGGAAAATTTCCATAGGTGATAAAAATGACCTTTTTCTGTGGGCTTTTTCTGGAACAGGAAGCCTGCACGTTCTCACAGCCAACTTGATCTTACACATTAACAAGATAATTACCGGATGTTTTCTTGGAATTATCTGTCCCTGGTAATCGATTTTATGATCAAATTTGCTTTACAACACTTCCGCCCTTATCCGGGGAGATATGAGAGAGGAGAAAGAAGGTATTTCGTTGCTATCAGAGAAATTAGCAACCTAACCATCTGAATTTTTATATATGAGAAGTCTTACCATTACCGATAATGGGAAAAAATTTCTGTTGTACAACAAGACGTAAAGTCTTCCATATATTGAACCGCATCCAGACTACAACCGCCCACATTTAAGAAACGAGATCATTAGTACCAGGTACTCGAAAAAGGACATTCCAAATGAGGAATGGATAAGTAATCACAGTAATCACACAAATGAATAAAAGACTAAATTTTGCGTAAGTCCTACAGTACATGCAGAATATACAAAAGGAGAGAGAGAGAGAGAGGAGAGAGAGAGAGAGAGAGAGAGAGAGAGAGAGAGAGGTTATACTTTGGTTGCACATTTGATGAAAACGGACAGTCGCCATTACCCGAATATTAAAAAATATAACCTTTCTTCATTTGAGCTGCATTTCTAGTAAGTGCAGTATTCATTTTGTCCAAATAGCATTCCATAACATAAAATATATATATATAAACGCTAAAAAAATACCTAAATTGAAGAATGCAAGCCAATTATCATTACGAGCACAAAACTTTATTAAGGAATTAGTTCAATCAGCCCCGTTTCATTTTCACCCTATGTTCAAAGTACTTGGCTCAAATACACACACACACACAGAATATATATATATAATATATATATATATATATATATATATATCTATATATATATTATATATATATATTATATATGTATATATATATATATATTATACATACTACGTATACATACACCCTATAACACATACGAGAGAAAGCTGATGAAAAATACCTCGTTTTCTATCATTTTAAACACCATTTTCTACATCCCATCTCCGTATCACCACTCTCCTATCGTCCCTTATACACCATCTTCCTCTGCCATATTTCTCTCTCACTCCATCTGATTCTGGACAGTGTTTCATCTTCTGTGTTATGGTCGGCGACAACGCGATGGTCCTCTTCGATATTTACCATCAGCGAACAACCGAAGCTAGAAAATATTTTCAAGGTTTACAAATATTTTTTTTCTTTAAGGAAAACGTGATGCAACACTATATGATAGTTTTATTTGCCATTAGCATCGTCTCACTTTTTTTTTTCTTGACTATAATAGGTTTGCGATTAACTTTAATAATTAAGTATGTATATATCTTTGTAATGTACATTTATCATAGAGGCCACTGAATTATATTTGGTGTCGTAAATATTAACCACCTTTGATACGGACGGAAGGAGTTCCATAATATAAAAAAAGAAGAAATGTACATTAATAGAAAAAAAACAATGACGCTAACATATTACTTAACATTCGAGCTTCACTACTGAAAGTAAACAATAAACAAGGCAAAAAAAAAAAGGCCAGAAAAACCCACTCCAGAATTTATTAAAACAACATCCACAACCCTCACGCGAAATGAATTACTCGCACCATTACTATCATTTTAGGTTGGCGGAGAGAGAGAGAGAGAGAGAGAGAGAGAGAGAGAAACGATAAAATGTGCCTACTCGGCGAAAGGAGAAGATGTGAGAACTTTTCAGCTGACCGAGTGGCTCGGAGAAAAGATGAAGGCAATCGCACGACATATCTCGGCCCAGTCGGCGATTCCTTTTCCAGGACCTTATGCTGAGGGCGTTGATTCCAGGGATTGATAATATGGATGGCGGCGGCGGCGGGACTCTCCCATACGTGTACTAATCGCGATAAGAGCAGCCGGGGTTAAGGAGTCGCCGGGCGAGGGAGAGATGATTTTCAATGGGATTGGGAAACCGGAGAATGAGAAGATAGAGGTTGGATTGGTGTTGAGAAAGTTTACGCGAAAGTTATATTGATTCGTAATAACGAAATCATAGGTTTCAGCTGCGTTTCCTTTTAGTGTTAATACCGAGATTAATTCTTACAACTAAAATTTCAACGCAAGACATTTATTTTATAGGCTTAAGCAGATTTCCTCTTTCTGTAAAATCTTTCTCCAAGTATTATCTCAGATTATTATCGTGATATAATCATCAATATATGACACACATAATAAGAAATGGCTGCACAGATGCTGAGTGGAAGTGTAAAGCAACATTTAAAATTAAATTATGAGGAACAACAGGGAAGTAAAATCATTCTTTCCTTTGAATTGAAATTATTAATTGAATTTTTTATATCACATTTCCAAAACCAATAGCAGAGGAGGGTTAGGGAATGTGCGGGAAAAATAGAAAATAATACCTTACATTACTGTTTAAGATCAGTCTTGCTAATACGAAGGCAGATTGGTTCAGCTTCAAGGTACGGCATTCGAAATATTTAAAAAATATTTCTTATTCCGTATAAAAAGAGTAAATAAGCAACCATATCAGTTAATACCCTATAAGAGGAAGCAATCCTATCTCTTCTCGCCTCTCTACTATGGCTTCGCTGCCTTTTGGTACAGAGTGCTTTTATTTTATTGTCGGTCCCTCCTTTATAAAAAAAAAAAAAATATAATAACTAAATAAATAAAACACACACACACAATGTTCCATTGCCTTTTAGTAAATTAAAGCATTTATTTTACGTTCTCTCTCTCTTTCTCTTTCTTTCTGTCTCTGTCTCGTAAATCGGAAATAAAGCTGCCCCTGCCCTTCCCAATAGCTTAATGCCAGCCGATTTTTATCGGATTACGCTACGCCATGATTACGCCCCGCGTGAAAGCAGCTTCCGCTATTCTGGCAATCAATGGAGGGACTTCCCTAAATCTGCAATGCTACAAAATTTCCCCACAAATGAATGGCTTCGTAGCGTTGGTCATTTTGGATTAGGAAATTCCTTTCTGGAATACAAAAATGCAATGATCTAAACGGAATTGTTAAAGCAAATAGGTTCAGTTTCTTCACTCCTAATAACTGCCACGCAAGTTTATAGACTAAAGCGAGTCCGAAGATCGGATGATTATAGCTATTATTTTAGAAAATAGTCTAACAAGGAAACTAAGCTTAAATGGTGAAAATTCGAGAAAGGTAACGTAAATAAATTGGACAGTTTACCAGGACAGAAACGATGGGAACTAATTATAAGCAAGACAGGGCGGAAGAGTAAGGTTGAATGCGCAGTTATCAATATCTTTGTAAAAGCGTTACGATAATGTCAATGACCCTTATAATTCTGGTGCGAGTTTCAGTGGGTCTTAGCACGGCTGCAATAGTTCAAATACTCATCGATTAATTCCGAGTCATAATGATAACATCTGTCTTGATGAATTTTAAGCCACCACTCTCAGTACTGTTGGACACGTCGGGTTGTAGCTGTTAATAATAAACCTGACTTTATGCCAAAACAGGCTCTTGCTCATAGAGCAGTCTGGCACCTCAGGAGAAACCATTTTGAAGTTGGGAGCTCTTGGAGCACCCATTCTGAATTTGGGAGCTCTCGGAGCAACCAATCTGAATTTGGGAGCTCTCGGAGCAACCATTCTGTAGTTGGGCGCTCTTGGAGCAACCATTTTGAAGTTGGGAGCTCTTAGACCGACCATTCTGAAGTTGGGAGTTCTTGGAGCAACCATTCTGAAGTTAAGAGCTCTTGGAGCAACCATTTTGAAGTTGGGAGCTCTTAGACCGACCATTCTGAAGTTGGGAGCTCTTGGAGCAACCATTCTGAAGTTAAGGGCTCTTGGAGCAACCATTTTGAAGTTGGGAACTCTTGGAGCAACCAATCTGAAGTTGGGAGTTCTTGGAGCAACCATTTTGATTTTGGGAGCTCTTGGAGCAACCAATCTGAAGTTGGGAATTCTTGGAGCAACCATTCTGAAGTTGGAAGCTCTTGGAACAACCATTTTCAAGTTGGAAGCTCTTGGAGCAACCATTTTCAAGTTGGGAGCTCTTGGAGCAACCATTCTGAAAGTGCAAACTCAACAGTCAGCCAATGTGGATGTAAAAAAAAAAAAAAAAAAAAAAATCCAAGGAAACCAATCCGAAGATATAAACTCCAAGGCAACCAGTCTGGAGATGAAAACTCCAAGGTCAACAAGAATGAAGATGCAAAATTCATGGACAATCATTTCAAAGTTGCAAACTCAAAGAGCAACCAATCTGAAGGCAAACACCCCAACAGTGACCAGTCTGAGGTTGCCAATTCCAAAGCAACCAACTCGAAAGAGCAAGTTCCAACAACAAATAATCTTTAGCTGAAGTAGCACATTCAAGTGACAACCTTTCCGAATTTGCAAACTCAAGTGGCAATCAGTGAACTCCAGGAACAACTAGTTTGAAGTTCCAAATTCTTGGAAAACCAGTCTAACGTATAAGCTCCAAGGGGAAAGAGTATGAAATTGTTAACACCAAGAGCAATTATCTAGTATGGAATTCTCTATCACCTAACGTATTGCTTCGTAAAAGGCAGGTTTCTTGTCATTCAAGTAAGCCCATTTACAATAATTTTTTCTGTAATAAGAAATAAAACAAATGATACCTACGTCAGTAAATCGACCAGCCAGTTAAATCACTGTAAGTTATGGTATATCTGAAATAGTCATGCAAATCATTTTCTGTAATATTTTGATATCTCCTCTATAATAATATATTACCGGCGGCTGTCTATTTTACTTAATTTCTAATACTAAATTGCAAGAATTACAAACCGGCAAGGGATCATTTCCACCCACCAAGAAATGTATTACTTGAACATGTGGGTTCATGATATAGCATTCACTTATATAATTTAAGAAAATAAAATATAGAATATATACATCCTGAACCCTAAAATCTTGTAATATAGGTTTTAAGCGCATATTCGGCAAAGCTGAAGCAATTTAACCGAAACTTTCAACAAACAATGGACTTAATTATAAAACCAATAATCCTTCTATCTCAGATATTTGCTTAAACTTTAAATATTTTCAAATGCTGTGTGTGTGTGTGTGTGTGTGAGAGAGAGAGAGAGAGAGAGAGAACAAGCGCGGTGACGCTTATGCCTGATCAAGAGTTCAATAAAGCATTAAATAATTCAAAATTCAACCTGAAGTTTTCACATAAAACTAAATGGCTTTTTTTTCCATACCATCTTCTACTGATTTGATTTGTTTTATTTCATCAACAACGTCTCATTTACGTCCTCTCGCCTACTTAAAAGTCATAACATACCAACAACTGTCTCCACTGACATGGGTACTGCTTCATAATAAATTACTATCATTTCCATAACATTATCTGACACTGGCAAAATCTCACCGAGAAATAAATCCGATACTTTAGTCTGCAGTCCTCTTGCAAATGTTGCAACAATGCTGCGATCACAGAACATAAATGAATCATTACCATTCAAACGCGATCTATGCAAGTATGCGCAGCATCCAGGCAGCAGTGCACCGGCAGCTTAAAAGTATTTGAAATTGTAATGTAATTGAAATGTTTTGCTATTCATTGCTGCATTTATCCAGTTACATTTAGCACAAGGCATCACCGAGTAAGCCGGTGCGGATATTGGCATTACCCCTAAAGGGAATATTTGCTTTAGCCCAAATGATATTGTCAATGGCTCATACCTTCAAAAAAACTATCAATCATCGCCTAATTATGTAACCCCATAATTGAACCATAGAAATCGGTATACATTGTGTGCATTTGTGTGTGTATATAGATACACTTATCCATCTGTCAGTCTTTTAGAAGAAACGAAACTGCAGAATCTATTGTTGTCGGTGTTACGCAAATGTTGAATTCGAGATGAAAACCTTGTGGCCCAACCAGACAAACGAGTGACGGTTACAAGACGGACAATTCAAATTTCAGCAGCACTTGTCGTCATGAAGGAAGCGCGCGAGGTTTTCCTCTGACTCGTTGCTGTCAACCAAATTAGAAGCGTTGAACTGTAGGAATATCTGGACTTATGACATAACTTTAGAACAGGAGTGGAGAATATGCAACACTCTTTCATAAGTTACGACAGCATCCAGACAAGTTTTTTTTTATATATTGCCGGATGCCGCCAAAAACCTTTGACTTAATTCACGAGGGCATTATATCTCGAATATAAAAATTTGATACCAATTACAGAAGATCAATACCAACGTAAGAAACTTGTAGTACCTCTGAGGGAAGGATTACTGATTTCGAAATTTTATTTTATTTAATAAAAAAATTAAGATACGTAAATTGTGTGTGAACCGAACACTGATACAGTAACTTCTGAAACAAAGGTATTTATATATATAAATGTATCCATTAGAATATAATAAAAAAAAACTACTTGAATCCTTTCATAACCAAAGTTGGGCAGGTGGTTCAAAAGCAGGTTGTTGTAGGTCTACCACAAATTCTTCCTTCATGCGGACCCCAGCTCGGAGACGCGCGTCCAACTGCGGCTAAAAACCAGGGTATATAGAATCAAGGTATATATACTGGACGCGCAAGGAACAAAACGTTCCTTGCGCGTCCAGTCCGGCAACTCACCTGGCGCCAATCACGCTCATGCGCCGTGTGGGGCCACTCGAATTTGAATTATGACAGTTGATCGTAACGCACAAAACGCTATAATTACCGGGTAAAGATACGCCACACACAATGGACCTCTCACCAAAGTCTTGGTAATTCATTTGGTAGCTTGATACTTTCCTTTCAATTCCGAGAATTGTTAACCTCTCAAGTCTTTCCCACTACTACAGTCCTCGCCCTTGATAAGAACGCGTTACCGATGTCGTAAGTATTAAGCCCTTTTTTTTTTCTCCTTATCCCCAACCGCCTTATTTTGATTTCATTTAGTCCTCGGTGTCAGGTTGTCCATTCGAAAAAGGACTTCGTATTATACCTTGTTCATTTTGCATCTGCGGCAGAACATATTAAGTACCAATATGAAAAATGCATTGCATATTATGTACCAACATGAAAAATGCATTGCAAATATTTATGCAATAACCGCAATATGCCTAAATTTCAAATACTACTAGCACAATCTGGAAATGTTGAAATAAGTATAAAATAAGTAAATATATCAATAGAATTTCAATCTGTAAGCATTATGTGTAACATTTTATATAATTATCAGGTCCTTATTGAAAGTGAATAGTGTCTAGATATTTATTCAGAAAAAAGTTACAAGTTTTTCAGGACTAATTTTCCTCATTGTCATTGTATTAACAAACAGAACAATTGAGTAAAGTGATCTTGTTTATATATATATATATATATATATATATATATATATATATATATATAACATATATATACAAATATGTGTATAACCAAAATGACAAAACTAACCCAGAGTCATAGCTTAACAGTCAGCGACTCGTTTTATCCTTTCATTACTTTGTCTATTCAGTCTATGATGTATACGCAAATTCTTTATTGTTCCATTTCAGTTGACTTAATGCAAGAGTATCCTGTACTCCGAGATTTGAAAGGTGAAGAAAAAAATATTAACTGAGTAAAGTGCTCTTTTATGGTTGTGGGCTCCCTTGTCAAGTCGTTAGCAAGGAGAAAAAATGTTAAAACTGAGTTGAATAAATAATGCTTTCTTCAAGTTTTTCTGGATTAAAAGTCTTATTTTTTATCACTAGATACCATTATTATTCTCAACTTCTGACCATGTAGAAAGATGACAGGAAAAACCGGGCTTCAAAATCCATCGTGATGCTCATTCCACCATGAATCGGATTGCTGCAATAAGGTGAAATTAACACCAAGCAAGACACTGGAGTCCTTGTTCCCTTCCCTTTCATCATTTTTGACTCAACAGTGAGACATCGGCGCTTATCTGTACTCAAATATTTTTTATTAAATATTGTTGATGTTGGATACTGCAGGTCGTCATGAAGAGATTTATAAGTATTATTAATACTGTCGACAATAAACATGTAAACAATAAAAGGTATAAATATTCACTTGAGAGTTTAATGAAAGTTGTGAAAAATTGAGAAATTCAGACAACATTCAGTAGTACGACCTACACTGGGAGTCTTTCAAGATTCGTTTTTCATATATTGTTCTCTTCTCAGATTCTCTGGAATACAAATATCTAGAGTTTTTCGTTTTAATTTTAATTTTCGTTTACAACTTAAGTATAGATATTATGCTAAAGAGGATTTCCAACATCATAACATCATTCAGAGACTCCACCCGACTTATAGAGACTGGATACTCCTTCACTTTATCAAGAACAGTGATGACCTTGGTAATTCCATAGAACTCATAGTTTTTATTCGACCACATCTCAGCGATGCGACTAAAGCTTCCAAGCCGTTAAAATGTTTCATAGTAATGGGGAAAGTTTTTGAAACAATGTGTAATTCTCTGGTCTCACTAAATCGTTTGCGCAAACAAGGTCAAACCAACATACACCCAAGCACACAAATAAAAGCCCAAACGCTCGACATTCTTTCGGAAATGAAACCGGCAACAGAGACACTTCGAAGGAACGAAAGCATTCCCCCCAATGAAAGAGAACCCTCAAAAAAAAAAAAAAGAAAGAAAAAAAAAAAAAACTCGCGAGAGACCATTATCCTTCACCCGTTAACGTAATCAAAGGTTCTCCGGTTCATCAAAGGCATCTGTGAAAGAGAGATAAAAAAGCAACCTGTTGTTGCTTCCTCTCCAAACATCAAACAACTCACGAAGAAAAAGAAAGGAAAAGGCATTAAACGCAAAAGACTTCACATTTTTCTCCGTACGCGTATTGTACGAGGGCGATTGACCGACTGATTTAACGTTTATGAAGCGTTGCGACAATATTTAGGGGGTAGGAGACAACCATTTTTGCTAAAAACAGTATTCTTAAATTCTCATTACTTACAAAACACATTTACTAGAATTCCGATCTAGTTAACATGTTCAAACTAACAAATTTCGAAAAATGACCTTTTTACCTTTAGTCAAAAATATGTAGATGTGACTGTGTCTACAGTATATAATGATTTTAATTGTTTTTGTAGGGCTGCAAAAGTCAATTATAAAACTGATCGTAAGAAAGCTATTCTGAACTTTAGGTAGCATAGATTTCATTTCAGTATCGTCTCGCAAAATTTCTTTCCAATTTCAGGAATATATATCAGGTTGCACGCACACTGGTATTAATTATTGATGCACTATATCCGCACGATAAGCCTCTTGGAGTAAGTGTCATAACCTATAGTAGGTAAGCCTCTTGGAGTAAGTGTCATAACCGATAGTACGTAAGCCTCTTGGAGTAAGTGTCATAACCTATAGTAGGTAAGCCTCTTGGAGTAAGTGTCATAACCTATAGTATGTAAGCCTCCTGGAGCAAGTGTCATAACCTATAGTACGTAAGCCTCTCGGTTTAAGTGTTATAACCTATAGTAGGTAAGCCTCTCGGAGTAAGTGTCATAACCTATAGTAGGTAAGCCTCTTGGAGTAAGTGTCATAACCTATAGTAGGTAAGCCTCTTGGAGTAAGTGTCATAACCTATAGTAGGTAAGCCTCTTGGAGTAAGTGTCATAACCTATGGCAGGTAAGCCTCGTGGAGTAAATGTCATAACCTATAGTAAGTAAGCCTCTCGGATTATGTGTCTAACCTATAGTAAGCGGTTAAGTCTCTCGGCAGTGAGGTGTCATAACCTATTAGTACCGTAAGCCAGCTTGGAGTAATAAGTGTCATAACCTATAGTAGGTAAGCCTCTTGGAGTAAGTGTCATAACCTATGGCAGGTAAGCCTCGTGGAGTAAATGTCATAACCTATAGTAAGTAAGACTCTTGGAGTAAGTGACATAACCTATGGTAGGTAAGCCTCGTGGAGTAAGTGTCATAACCTATAGTGTGTAAGCCTACTGGAGTAAGTATCGTAACCTATATTTAGGTAAGCCTCTTGGAGTAAGTGTCATAACCTACATAATGAGTAAAGCCTCATGGAGAAAGTGTCATAACCTATAGCCGTTAATTCAGAACTGTTTGTTGTTACATAGATTGCTTGAAAAATTAAAACTTTTTTAATGTATGAATATACGATGCAACTCGACAGACAAAGTACAATGAATTCTGAAATGCTTAACCTTCTGCTCTCATACTAACCTAACCTCGGACAAGTATCAACAATAGCAATAATGAAAATCAGTCTGCAGAGGATTGTTTTACCATAGCGTGCAATTAAGTATTTCGGTAACAGTCTCTCTCTCTCTCTCTCTCTCTCTCTCTCTCTCTCTCTCTCTCTCACACACACACACAATCAGCCTACTTTGCCAAATAAGAATAAGTAGAAATCAGAAATAATAAAAGACCGGAATACTTGAAAATGGTGCGTGATCAAAGAAGAGTTGATAAATCATTGAGCTCAAGAGGGCAAACAGCTCATGATTTCTGAAAAGTTGTAAAGTAGCTGTAACTCAATTACTCTTGAAATAATGAACGTGTTACTTTTATACTTGAAGGACAGGAAGCTGGGGACAAGAACTGAAAGTTTTGTTGCCACGTTTACCATTGAGAGAGAGAGAGAGAGAGAGAGAGAGAGAGAGAGAGAGAGAGAGAGAGAGAGAGAGAGAGAGAGATTTTCAATAAGAAAAATAAAAGTAAAATTTACGTTCTGGCAATTCGAAAGCTTGACTTCCTTCAAGAGAAAAATGGTGACCGAAATTAAAATTGTATTCGTTTAATGAATATTAAACCGTGTTAGAAACATATTACCAACACTGGCATAAACTAACCTATCACAATTACACCAATTTACGAGACCATTCTAAAAAGGGGGGGGGGGGGGGGGGGGGGGGGGGGGGGGGCGGGGTTCGTTTTGGAAGGGAAGATCACTGCTACTAAATTTTTTTTATTTTTAAGTTGTTGGCGAATAGTCGATTAAGTTGCAAAAAAAACACCTAAAACTACAAAACAGTAAAGATGCAAAGCTATTGAAAACAACTGTCAGTGTGAAAACCGTTGTACTGAAAATACCAGTGACAGTGAATCTTCACAGTAACCGTACTAAGCAAAGGAAAGAGAAAACTACTAATACTCTTTCCTTAAAGTAAGGCATTGGAAATTTCCCAAGAGTTAGGTAAGCTGGCATTAATTGTTGTGGGGATTAGACTCCTTCCTCCTGAAGAAATTCACTTGTGGCAATTTCCCTAATGTGAGGTTGCAATCCATTATCGATACACAAAAAGCATAATTCCCTCTAATTCAACCAATGCAAAGTTGCCTTTAATAAACAACAGTGGATAACGCCTCGCGTAGTTCCCTCTTGTAAAAGATGGAATCCATTAGCAATACGCAAAAAAAAAAAAAAAAAAAAAAAAACGAGGGATAATTTTCCCCTGGCAAACATTTAGCTGCACTGGCGACTTTGCAGTCGCCCCTCTGTCTGCCAAAAATGGCAACCCTCAAATGACAGACAACAAAAGAATGAAAAACCAATCAACGTTTATTGAAAGGAAGAAAGAAAAACTGACGTGCAAGGTTGGAGAAGAACACGCGGGAAAAAAAAATAGTGTGATTCAATTTCAAAGTTTTAAACGGAGGGAGAAAAGCAATTTTAACCTTTACAAACTTTGCTAATTGAACTTATTCTCTCAGATTTTCTTCTTTCACGGGAACAAACTTTACACCGAGTACAATCTAATTAGGAAGGGAAGTGTGAAGATGAATGAGAGGCCGATCGCCAATCACCTGCCCAGAATTGACTTTGGCTCACACAGAAAATGAATTGGGACATAATGGGCAAAATATAAGAAATCATTAGGGCAATCGAGATCATCACTGCTGGAAGAAGAAGTGTTTCGGTCTTTAAAGAAAGTTTGTTTTATAAGTAGAAAGGTTTGTGTAAGAAGTTTAAGAGCAAAAGGAAAAGCTGTGTGTGGCATTCAGGGAGATATAAAAACTTCATGCTGGAACTGATGGAGACGCAATGTGAAGGGCGTTTAAGATGTATGGTACGGAAAATAATTTGTAATGAGGGTTTGTGGTGAAAGCAAAGCTAGAATATGTAGATAGAAGAATGACCTATTTCATGTGAGAGTATAGTCCGAGATTATAAGGTTGTTAAGTCTACGTGGCTGCTTGATGTCTGTATGGCTTGAGTGATGCGAGAAAAGTAAAAAATGTGACATTAGATTACAAAACTGGACGAGAAAATTAGTCATCAATATAAGATGGAAGGCCTGATCTTTGAAGATGACACAGTACTAATAAGGGATAGTTTACAGAAGCTGAAAAACTAGCGAAAGAGTTGGATAGTGCAAAGGTTAGGAAATGAAAAGGTTAAGAAAAGTAAACAAAAGTAAGATTAGGAAGGTAAATAGAAACCAAAATGAAGGAGATATGGATATTAATGTGGACAGTAAAAGAACGGAAGAGATTGCTTTATCCAATATCTGGAATGAATTTAACAAATAACCGTAGGATGAAAGAAGACGTAAGTAGGAAAATAACTAGTGTGATCAATTTTGAAGACTGGAGTGACTGTGGAAAAAAATGTTAGGAAATAAAAAGGATAATTGAGACAATTTTTCATTGAGCCAAAACGTGGATGTTAAACCTGTATGAATTATAAATAGTTGGAGCCTTTTAGGTGAACAGGTTGCGTAGTAACAGTATCTTAGAAAAACTGACAATTGAAACGTGCAGATGAGTAAAGAAGTGGTCAATATGTCAGATGGATGGATAATTGTGTTCTGAGAGAGTTAGATCATATATATTATGAGAATATTGGAGGAAGATGGATAGGGGAAAATAGTGTATTAATTCGGAGACGTCAAAGGTTAGGGAGTGAAGAAGTATTGGCGTATTGGAAAAGAAGTAAATATATGTGTAACACACACACGCATACAATCAAATGTCTGAATACACACACACACACAACACACACACACACACATATATATATATATATATATATATATATATATATATATATATATGTGTGTGTGTGTGTGTGTGTGTGTCTGTGTCTGTGTGTGTGCGCGCGCGCGTTTATATCCCACTAAGGATGACTCTCAAACTTGTCAAAATATATAAAATAAATAATCGAGTAAAATAGAATTCCTACATATCTACCTGCAGTTTATCAAGTCTGATAAATCCAGAAGGGGCTCTGTACTAAACTCATCAAACATTTCGCATCGAGGGAGAGAAAAATCCACGGCTACGCGAACTGAAATATTCAAGACAAAGGGAATAGAGTAACAGAGCCTCTAACATGGGCTACCGAGAGCGATTTAGACAGAAATGTGCAATGGTCGTGAAATTGCAAAGCAAATAATGCTGCGCCTGTCTGCAACATTTCCAAAGGTGTTTCACTGACCGCATTTCAGCTCATGCTGTTACAGACAGCTGAGCACAATACTGACAAGAAACTGAAGCATCAATTTGTAATGTACTTTCCCATCCATTGTTTTTTTTTTTTTTCTTATAATAAAAACAAGTAAAAAATACGCCGAAGTTCCTTCGCCGCAATCGAGTTTTCTGTATGAACCGCGGCCTATGAAACTTTCAGCCATGCCCCAGTGGTGGCTTGTCCTATAATGCTCCCAGGCGCACGATTATGGCCAACTTTAACCTTAAATAAAATAAAAACTACCGAGGCGACCGGGTTGTAATTTGGTATGTTTGATGGGCGGATGGTGGATGATCAAAGTACCAATTTGCAGCCCTCTAGCCTCAGTAGATTTTAAGATCTGAGACAGAAAAAAGTGTGGATGGATAGACAACCCGCCACAATGGTTTTCTTTTACAAAAACTAACATTAACTAAACAAGTAAAAAATGCGTCGAAGTTTCTTCGAGTTGCTGTATAAAACCATTAGCTTTGACCCATAGCTCTTCAGTCTCTCAACAGATCCGATAGAGTGAGGGTGCGTCCCATGCTTCCGGAGAGTGCTGCCAGATGAATGATCCACAGCTAACTTTACTTCAACCTTACATGAAATTAAAACGACTGAGGCTAGAGGGTTGCAATTTGATGTGTTTAATGATTGGAGGGTGGATGATCAAAATACCAATTTGCAGCCCTCTACCCTCAGGTGGGCGGACAGAATAAAGTGCGGGCGGACGGACAGACAACGCCGGCACAATTTCTTTCTCTTATGACTGATATTAACAGAAAACTAAAAATGAAATCAACACTTCAGGATAGATGTTTGAAACAACTTCGATTCTTACACTTTCCTGCACTAAAAGTAATAAACTAACAGCTTTCAGAAAACAATCTTTTCTTTTTCAATAGAAAACAATCTTTTCTTTTTAAATATTCTATACTTTTATAATATTTGAGGCATTTGTGAAACCCATACCTGATTGTGCACCCTTTTAATATATTATAATATCAAATAATTAAAAAAAAAAGTTATTTCTTTCTCTTATGACTGATATTAAGATGTGTTAAATATGCGATAAAAATAACAATTACAGTACTTCCAAAAGATCATTATCCTACTTCAGATGTTAAAAACTGATGATGGATTATTCCTCTCTGTCTTCCATACAATTCTTACGAAAAAAGGGTTAGTAGAGGAGGTAGAGGGAGATGGAAAATGAAAGAGAGAAGCGGGAAAGTGTTGGATAAATAAAGCTAGAAGAAGAAGAAGAAGAAGGGAAGAGAGAGAGAGAGAGAGAGAGAGAGAGAGAGAGAGAGAGAGAGAGAGAGAGAGAGCCTAAAAAGTTGCCCTGTTATACTCTGCAGCGGTTGAAAGTTTGGGTTCAAATTATCGTGGTATTAAAACAAAACCGTTGCGGAATCACAGATGAGGCTTTAAATCAACTGTCCTTTATGCTAATGTCCCTTGCCTCATGCAATTCTAAGTAAGGCAGATAGTGAGGCTGCGACAATAACCACCACCAAGAGAAACTAGTAAAAAGGATCCTGCAATACATTTGGGGACATGACCACTGTTTACACATCCGGGTAGAGTAGCATTTGTAATAATGGTGTTTCTCGATTTCTTGCCTAAGTTTGTGTATACAGGAAATATAACAGTAAACGGAGTTCAAGGAAAGATGGATGAGAGAAGGAAAATACCCGATGTAACGGGTATTCGCAATGAAAGAAAAGCCACTACAGCTTCACTGTTATTGGACAAAAGACGACACACAAAACAATATCGCAAAAACAAACTTTACCTGACTAAAAGACAATTATATGCCAACAAAGACAAGCAAAAGGATAAAGGATAATTGCCATAAGCTTGAAGAGCAAATTGACCTCATAAAATCCAGGATCCAGCAGGACGTAAAAAAAAAAAAAAAAAAAAAACATTCAAGATAATTCTTGCTTTTCAGGACAATTCTCTAAACATCGAAACTAACAACGAATTAGTTGGTCAAGTTTTCTTACGTATGTTTTCTACCCTATCAATAAAAACATGTCGTTGGATACAAATTTAAAAAAAATGTCCGCTAAAATGCATTAAAATTAGCAACTGACATTATAATAGGTCACGGATTAAGCAAGAGGCAAAATTGTAATTTTTCTATTATCAATTTCTCTTTGACAAGTCTGCTCCAGTCAAAAATACCGCAGACGCAAAATAATTAAGATAAATATGCGCGACGCACAAAATCTTTGAATATGATTTTCCTTTTATCCATCTCCAGTGAAGTCTGCATTACCACATCGTCAAACTATTTTTTATCCTCCAATGTTGTCTTTATTTTCGTTTAAAAATGTACGTCTTCGGGGAAATTAAGATCATAAATTCTTCTTTGTAAACTTTCTTATGGCTGTGTATATTGCATCTGGAAACTATAATGACCAAAGTTCCATGGATATTGTACCCATATACATTTTTTTTTTTTTTTTTTTGCTCCTTTCGCGAAGCGTGAAATATATTTATTGTACTCTGAATACCTTACACATTCTGGTAGATTGGGCACTTGTGTAATCGGCTTTATGGAGATTTATAAGAACATAAAATTTATAACAGATGAAAATGGTATATCAATTAAACACGAAATCTACTCTAAGTTATCAGATTAAAAATGCAATTTTTAGTCATAATCTTATGTCCACTTAGCCATAATTATGCTATATTTGCTAATCTCACATAATTTTCTTGTTAATAAGCACAATTTGCTATATATATATATATATATATATATATATATATATATATATATATATATATATATAGATATATATATATTATACACGATGCTGTACATTATGAAATCAAGTGCATCTAAATGCTTCAATAATACACAACGGGTTGCAGTGCATTAAGATCGGTTATTTATGACCTAAGCATCTAGGATTTTCCTTTTAAAAAAAGCGAGGTCACGCTAACTTTTCTCGTGGGGAATAAATGGGGTGTTACAAAAAAACAGTGGAAGAGCAATTTAATTACTTTATAATAAAAGTATTTGAGAGAGCATATTGCAGTCAATGACTCAGGTGGAATGAAAATGGAGAAGGATTGCAACTGGCAACTTCGTAGCCGACAAAATACGACAAAATATATTTACATAATATATCTACAACTGTTATATATATATATATATATATATATATATATATATATATATATCATATATATATATACAGTATATGTATATAGTATGATGTATGTATATACTATATATTTATATGTATATATATATGTTATATATATATATATATATATATATATATATATATATATATATGCACACTCCAAAGAAAGGATGGCTACAGGAAATCGTGGACGAATCCCCAGGGCAAAAAACTTCGACATAAGCCGCTTCATACACGAAAACATTCACACACATAAGCACACATGACTCAATGCACATTCATAAAATCTTGATTTGCAAAACAATCAAGACACAAAAAGTTATTGACTTTTATTGACTTTTAACAAGTAATAAGTGTGTCTTTCAGAATATTTCAAACCTCTGCAGAAGGCTTTTATTGGGTAAACACCAGCTTTTTTTCACAGTCGTGCAGTATTAACCCTTGACACTTAACGAGACCTAATTGGCGTTTCGGTCCTAAACTAAAAGTGGGCATGACTGGTCGGTCGGTCATGCAGCCTCTTCTTGCCCTTCCATCCAACACCATCCTCCCGCCCACCACCCGCCCTCAAAAACAATGCGCTACCTATAACCTCGAAGGAGACGAGGGAGACACGAAGACCCAAACGGGGGGTGAGGGGTGGGGGAGGGGTGGGGGAGAGGGGAGACCGAGGTATGGGTGCGCGTCTGCAGTAACATTGTTGCCACATGGGTATCGATTCCATCATCAAATTATCCTCGGCCAGGACAAGAGACAACTTTCGGCGTCTCTCTCACTTTCGGCGGAACTTGCTGGGAGATGAATCTCTTGGCCAAGACCTCCTCTGCAGTCCGACAGAATGGATTTGATACGTTGAAGGAGAGATTAGGATAGGCGAAGGGAAGACGCAATAATGCTGGTATAACATAACAGGATTCGGTGTGTAGTCATAAGAGACAATGGGTCGGCAATGAACAAGTTATTCATTATTATTCTACGTAAATCGTCAGGCGTATTTGATGTTGTTGTCTTAGATTAAGCTGACCTTATCCAGCAGGGCTCTTGCTCATAAAGTAGCCCCTAACTTGTAACGGTTGTCCATTAGAGGACTTAAGACTAAGATTTTTTTTAACCTAACCAGATAATCTAATAGTAAGAATATCAGTTCCTGGAAATCTGCACAAGAGACGCTTTGTTCTTTACTATGTAATTAAATAAAAAAAAAACTCATGAATCATAGCTGACAACATGCTGGTTCTCTCCACCATGAGGAAAAAACTCTCCAATATCTTTCTTCCAATCCAACTCTCTCCACTCAAAAAATTAGGGGCGAAAAGATCTATGGAAGTCTATCGCCCCCCCCCTCCCACCTCACTAAATCAGAGTAAAGCCGTTTACGCACCTGACTACTCCCCCGCCCCCTCTTCTCTCTCTCTCCTCTCTCTCTTTTAGACTTTTCCTCCACCTCAGAAACACGACATCACCGTCTGCGAAGACGACTTACCAGGAGAGTGTCATCACCATTACGACGGCGAAGAGGATTGGGTCCCGGGGAGAAGGGAGAAGGGAGGAGGAGGGGAGGGGGAGGGGGAGGGAGGAGAGAAGACTGAGCTGGAGGTCTGGGTAGGTGGGTGTTGGATGGAAGCACGGGGGAAGGGAGAAGCACTCTCATCACGGAGGCTTTTAAAAGATCCGATGCCATCACCGCTGCCACTTCCAACCGTCATTAACAGTCATTACTCTTACCATCATTCATTGAGTAATGGCATCATGGTCGTCGCTCAAGGCGCTGCTGCACTAGCCTATTGCCCTCATCTTCTCAAGAGATAAAAGCAATTTACAGTCGATCCAGCTCGCTCTCTCTCTCTCTCTCTCTCTCTCTCTCTCTCTCTTAGTCAAATGTCCACCAGTTGATCATCATCAGTAAAAGATGAGCCACGTATTTAGCTGTGCATCGACTCGCAACATTTTAGAAAAACTTACCTGTTTAATCACATGTAATGAACAATTCTCTATTATCCTCATTTTGTGAAGCGCTAGAGAATTAGTAGCGCGAATTAGCTGTAATTACTTCTCTTGATTCCCATATTGTTCCAATATTTTACAATGTTAAAAAAAATACGTGTTTAGTCAAGAAAATAAAAAGTAATATTTGGTAAAAATTTTCTTTATATGTTTTATATAACAGCGTGTAACCAAATCTTGACAAGATTACAAAATGAATATCAAACTTGGTACCAAACCTTGATACGGTGAAATAAAAAAAAAAAAATTTAATTACTTCAATTTTAAGGAATTCAAATGGACTATCATAATGCACCAAACATTATCTTCCACATACACCAGTTTCTGCAGTACTACGTCGGATTTTTTTAACGTGTCTTTGGTGTGGTAAAAAAAAATTATTGTATTAAATTTCTTAGTCCTTTCAGTCCGACATAAAAATGAAAGAAATTTAATAAAAAAAAATTTCTAACCACACCAAAAGCGACGCTAATAAAAAATAATAATAAAAAAAAAGGATCCTTAACAAAAATGATCAGCGATCATTTCTTCCCCCAGAACGGCATTTATGAACGTTATGAACGAACGGCTACCATAAAAAGATATGGCGAAGTTCTCTTACAAAAATGGGAAAACGACATAATATCCATCCGATACACATTTACAGAAAAACCAAAGTCGTAGAGGCCCATTTGGCATGGAAACACGCCTCATCTCGTGCAATATGGGCACTGGCATGCAATACTTGAAAGCATTCAGCATGAATGAATTTCTCCCTCTACCAATAACCCGTCAGTTCCAATATTCAATTCAATATTGCAATTCCAAACTAAAAAATTCACTTTACTGATTGCATTCATCAGTTACAATTACTTAGTTCGACTGTAAGCCATTTCCGAATGAAGTATGAAATGGATTGTTGTTCCCCGTCTGAATGGAGGAAAAAATACCATCAAGTACTCCATATGAAATCATAAAAATTTCCCTGATTTGGTCCCTTTAACTTCAGAAGTGCTCTTGGATGACGGAACGAGGAACCCCAGTCAATTATACAAATTTCCATCAACGAGAATGAGCATTTCATTTCAACCAGTTCAACCATCGAACTAATAAATGAAATGCCACATCCACTCTGTCTCCGGTCCTCTTTGTCACAATTAGCAACAGTACCCACTCCTTGAAGGGTTATTAACGGCCTTCTCCGAGTTTCAGGCAGCTACGATAAACAAGCGTCAAAACACTGCCAGAGCCTTGGCTGCTGAAGATATCAGTGCTCTATCATTAACTATCGTGAACGGAGGGCCGTAACTGTCCTCGGACGCAAATTCCCGAGATGTATACTAGTACTGGCCATGCCCCTAGGTGAGGTTAAGTTAGGTTAGTTCAAGGACGAAATTTGGGTGTGGGGAACACTGGGACTATTTTCAAGAAGATCCTATAGCTAGTTTTCAAGGTATGGCGTCCTGCTTTTTTCAGGGAAGGTCCCGAACTCGGTTACAGTTCGGGTCCAGCTGTGATATCTGCCAGCTGTGTCAGTGATCTATATATTAAAATTACTTAGTCTTGACAGGAAACGTTAAACAAGGTAACCGAAAGTACTCGAATTAACGCCTTCGGAAGATACCC
>NC_087209.1:23719345-23791845 GCF_015104395.2 Macrobrachium nipponense | reverse complement strand
CACAGAGAAAACAGTTTCACAGGTTCTGCTCCAACACAGACGAACTATTTGGCCCGGGATTCAACGCAATATAAAAGTTAACGAAGCAACGAAAGAATGAATACACGCATACAGACACATGCCAACACAGCGCATTCATATTTGCTCGTCTTAATGTGCATGTCTATAAATGTATTTTGCATTAATTAGATACACATACACACACACACACACACACACATATATATATATATATATATATATATATATATATATATATATATGTGTGTGTGTGTGTGTGTGTGTGTGTGTGTGTGTGTGTTAGTACAAAGTTAATGGAAGAGTTATTCGACGGATGTAATGGTGAGAAGTGGTGGGATGTAGTATATCTGATCAGTGTTTCATTGATGCAAAATTTATATTTGCTCGACTTAATGTGCATGTCCTATAAATGTTATTTTGTATTAATTATATATATATATATATATACATACACACGCACATATATACATTATATATGTGTGTGTGTATGTGTGTATTAGTACAAAGTTAATGGAAGAATTAGTCGATTGATGTAATGGTGAGAAGAGTAGTAGCGGGATGTATATATCTGATCAATGTTTCATTGATGCAAAATTTAAAAGTTAGGCTATAAGTTTGGACTAGGAAGGAATGGGGTGAAAATGTGGCTGTGAATACAATTAACAAACGTTCTTAAGAATAACGTCAGATGGCCATATAATGAGGAAACAGTTAACATATGGGGTAGTGATAAAGAGATGAAGGTGGAGGAAGTATATGAGGTTTTTGAAGAATTCCATGACGGCGTCACAGGGAGGCTGTGGATATATGAGGGTAGGAAAAAGGAATAAAACAGTATATGGCGGATGCATCAATGTGTTTTGAGATGGTTTAGCCATGTGAAAAGAATGGAAGCTGATAGGTTGGCAGAGAGAGTGTATGAATGTGTGTTAGTATGTGAGAGTAGGTAAGAGCGCAGTTAGATACAGAAAACACCAGATAAACGGAAGCAAGAGAATAGTATATGCACCACATAGGTGAATGGCTAAGTGTGTACAAAAGTGTTTAATGCATCGCTGTTGAGTTCCACGTTGGCCAAGTGGATTTCGCGCACGGCTAACAATCCGGTGGTCCGAAGTTCGATTCTCGGCTCGGCTAACGCGGAACCGGAGGAATTTCTGATGGTAGAAATTCATTTCTCGATATAATGTGGTTCGGATCCCACACTAAGCTGTAGGTCCCGTTGCTGGGTAACCAATTGATTCCTAGCCACGTAAAAAATATATAATCCTTCGGACCAGCCCTAGGAGAGCTGTTAATCAGCTCAGTGGTCTGGTAAAACTAAGATATACTTACTTTTTTTCCTTCGCGTTGAGACTTGTGTGTAAAAGTATAAAAAAAAGTATCACAATGCTACTGTTATGAAAGCAATCAGTACCTAGAGTTCATCCACGATTCAGCTGGTAAAGTATTAATGTGGCAATGACTGAATTGGCTAGTGATTGTTATCTTTTTTTTTTTTTTTTTTTTTTTTTTTGAGCAACGCGCTGTTCGTGCAAATAGCTTCACTTTGAAAGAAAAAACAAGGAACGAAACATAATATATAGCTAGCAGTCAGACTTCCCTTTCAAGGAGAGATTAGGCTCCCAATGGTATTACCATTCTCAGCAACCACCTGTCCACGCGTCTACTACTCGAAGGTAATCCCTTGCCTAAGCAAGCCTTGCTTATCAAACAACGGCCAGAGCATAAACTGCCGATGAACAGAAAAAATTTCCGCCCAAAAAAGGACCGTTTTACGTTACCTTCGCCCTTCATGATTTACAGGCACTAGAACAAAGAACATTCGATGAACCTGTCTCAACTGGTAAAGTATTCACTTGCTCGCATACTTGGTACAAATGAGCACTAAGACTCAAAAGCTAAAATTTCCTATATAGGATACTAGAAAAAAATGATTTAAGCAAAGGTATCACACCGGAATAACATGTCAGTAACCACACGGAAAAGATACTATCTATCAAAAATCTTTTTTTCAAATTATATGACAGGTAAGGAATATCATTTCAAGGTAGGGGGACGAAACACTACAGTTACGAAAGTAGGATTTCTTGGAATTCAGATGTGACATATCTTTACAATGAAATACTAACATATCACCTCGGAATTTCTTTCCCACTGACGAGATATACTTTAATTTAACATATTAAGTAATTTTTAATCAGGAAAACACATAGCTTCATAGAAAATTTATAATGCACATCTTGAACAGGAACCTAATATTTAAGATTCAAATTACTTTTTCCAATAGAACTCAAATACAACTTAATGTAAATTTTTCTTAGGCGCATAAATAAGCAGAAAATTGATTTCGTCATTCATTTTTTAAAAAAGGATCCTGTGACTAAAAGAGGCCCGCATCATTAACGGTAAATGTTGCTGCATATATAGCATTTAAGTACTAAAATAAGCAATATATCTTTATTCCATTAAGGAGAGCGCAACACATTTAAAACTGAACAGAAATACGGAAATCCTAATACAATATGGAAGAAACTTTACCTTTCAATAACTTGCATCTGACAGCGGTATATCTACCACTGAGAGAGAGAGAGAGAGAGAGAGAGAGAGAGAGAGAGAGAGAGAGAGAGAGAGAGAGAGAGAGAGAGCTAAAATCCTATCACTGATAAAAATCATAGGCTGAGGTAAAAAGAAAAGAAGTGTATGAAAAATTCATCTTTATCTCTATATTAGTTTCTGGTAGAGTCTCTTTAAAGAAAAGGGAAGACCCATAAACGTTCAAAAAAAAACTTTCAAAAAAAAAAAAAAAAAGGGGGGGGGGGGGGGGGGGGAGGGGGGATTATATATCCTGGATAATGTCAGAATAACAGGCTTTCTATATCCGGCGAGGCACTATAATTCCAGGAATTACATTTCACCATTTTCTTCCCCTACGAATCTTTTTATAAATATGCTGTCACAAACAACTAATAATGTGCCGTAAGATATAGAAAACTAGCATCAATATAGAAAACTAGCACTATTTTTTTCATAACATTTCGATCACGTCTCATAATTTAGTTTGATAAAATTCTTAATAAATTTACATTAAGAATTTCAAAAAAAGTTCTTGTATCTGCGCATTTTCCAATGCTTCTACACGATAAATTTCCCCCTTTTTATATATTGTCTATGGTTACTTGTGATGAAAAGTGTTCAATTTTCATATCCGTCCGTGATTATTCAGTGTTGGCTCATTTTTGAGGGCTTAGAATTCAGATAACTGTAAACCTTAATGTTCTATTTATAATACAAGTAGATCTGAACGTGATAACCACTGCTATACAGTCAATAAAAATGGTTTGGCATGACCTAAAACGCGAGTAAACTTATATTTAGCTCCTATTTTTATTTTCTCCGAAAATCCGGTAACCTTTATCGGGATAAACGTGTTATGAAAATGAAAACGAACAGAAAAATGCACTTTTTTTTTTTACAGAACCGTGAATGACAACCTCACACTCTAATCTTTTCTAATACAGATTTTTAACATGAAGAAGCCGATGGGAAAACGAAATGAAATGCCCTTTTAACACACAGGCCAGAGGAAAATTAGGAAAAAAAAAATAGCGAAATAAGTATGAGTTATGTGACAGAAACAGAAAATCTCATCTAAATTATATACGATAACTAATACAAACGTGCAGCTGACAAAACTCACGATTACTCTGAAGTAACTTTTTTTTCGCGAAATAATTATGGAGACCGAGTGAGGCTATGAACTAAGAACGACTCTCATTACACAGTGGAAGATCGTTCCCGAGACACCCGAAATGAAACGAGGTTGCAGATTTTTCTTTTACAACAATCTTCCCCTGGCTTCAGTGAAATCCCAGTACAAAAATAACTACTTGCTTGTTTGTTTGTTTGTTTGTATGGTGTTTTTACGTTACATGGCACCATTGGTTATTCAGCAACGGGACCAACGGCTTTACGCGACTTCCGAACCTCGTCGAGAGTGAACTTCCATCACCAGAAATACACATCTCTAACACCTCAGTGGAATGCCCGAGAATCCTCCAATAACTACTTGCGAGTTCTGACGGGTTTGTCAAGTTAGTTTCGATTGGGATACTTTAGAAAATACGTACAAGAATGTCAATTTTCTTTTCCTTGTTTTGAAGTTCTTGTTTTAAGTTAATTAACTTATTCTTTTTTTAGGTCCTCTGTTTATGCTCATGGGAAAGTTCCTAGCATGTTTTGTCACTTGTAATACATAGGCACATTGAGACGACAGAATTATTAAATATAAATGACTGTCCAACTGCGTCACAGGAAGGCGAGATTGACATTTCTAATCAGTTGCATTACGAACACAGTGGATGCAAAAGTCTATCAGGACCAGCTTTGCAGAATCCAGTCTATTTTACATTCCTAAAATGCTAGACTGTCAGCATTTGCCAAAACCGCGGAGGAAATTCGATAGCATTTCAAACCAATATTCCGGATTATCAGGGGAACTTCTGCACGGGTGAACATTTTTTCCGGTGGCACTTGTGGGTTCGTTAGTACATCGATCAATGTGAGAAAAAAAAAACGCTCCCCTACAAAAAAGGCAGTAAAGCTGATGATATACATGAAAAACTCCAGTATATTGTCACTGTTTGCATAGATATTCCGTTAAACTATGAAACTGTTCAGCCAAAATATCGAGTTATACGGCTTAATTTACAGTCTCAATAAACTACTAATAATTTGGAATGTTTTCCTGCTTTCCTTTTCCCTGACTGTTATGTAACCCTCTATCTTCTCAAAGGAAGGTCTCTCGCTTCCTTTTTGCTTTCTTTTTCATTAAGCCACATTTTCTTCTTCCTATTATGTTTCTTCTGGAAGAGGTTAGATAAGGGCATTGGATCTATCACTCGATTAGCTCCTAGATCTAATTAAAAATATTTGAATCAAGTCATGTATAATTTCCTAATGTATGGATACGAATACTTTCATTATTTCTACTGCGTTAGTGAACAGTAGATTGGTTTTGGGTTTACAAATTAAGGAATTGGTGTACATCATTTGAAATTAAACTTTAAAGAGTAGACATGGAATATTATTTGGGCAGAACCCATAAACAACAATCGTTCTTTTATAGAGAGAAGGAAGCATAAGTCAATTAAAAATGAATATGCCTATTTTATAGCATAAACCAAGACATACACAACGAAGGTTAGCAATTCAAGTGAAGGTTAGAATTCGGGCAAATTATTACAAACGAATAAATTCCTTAACTTTGGAGTCGCACAGTTAGTCAGTTCCAGAGGTCCTTTATTCCTCACACTGTTGGACTGTGGAACAGCCTTCCAGGGGAGGTCGTGCAACTGGAACTTCAGAAGTTTAAGCGAAAATGCAATACGTTACTACCATAATAATGTTCTCCTTGCATTTTAATATTTTTGTAACAATTTGTTAATTTATTAATTTATTATATTTTCTCTGTTAATCAGTGGGATCTCTTCTTCCTGTATTTTCCTGTACCTCCTCTCACTTCCTCAAAATGAACACCATATTTTTTGGAAGCTTGAATTTCAAGTCAAAGGCCCCTGTGGGCTTGTTCCATATGAATAGCTTCCATCTTCTGAATAATTAATAATAATAATAATAATAATAATAATAATAATAATAATAATAATAATAATAGCCTGATTCTGATCTTTCGGACAACCCCTCTTCCCACCGAAAAGCCCGGCTCTCCTTTCCCCTTTTCGATTCCCAAAATATTTCTCTGGAAAAGAGAAAACTGCGACTTCGAGAACACGAGACAATCATATTACAGCTTCCATTTCTTCGTCGTCCCCATTCAGCAGGTTCTTAACTCTCGCCCCGCCCTTTTTTTTAACCCTTTTCCCTCTTTCATTTTGCCCTCTCTCTCTCTCTCTCTCTCTCTCTCTCTCTCTCTCTCTCTCTCTCTCTTTCATCTCCCAGTCCTTCGGAAATCGCCCAACTTTATCCATTATATTCTCATCTCCCATTTCTCCACTTCCTCGATCGATATGAACATTTTGAGAATCCCCCGTTTGGGGAAGACTCGAAAAATCAAGACTACAAACCTCCTAAAAAAAAAAAAAAAAAAAAAAAAATCTCCCCGAAATAAATGCCTATTTTTAAGCCCAAAACCATTTTTGTTTTCACTAACCTTTAATCCCTCCTGGCCTCATCAGGTTCATACTCTCTCTCTCTCTCTCTCTCTCTCTCTCTCTCTCTCTCTCTCTCTTTGTGCAAGACGCGAACGAACATTCGGGATATGACGAGAAAACTGTTTCAAAGGCCCATCACAGGACACCGGAATGGACTGGAACCTTGTGGACGACGGGAAGAGGAAACGGCTGAGGAACGGCCCCTGAAGGCAAGAGGGAGAAAGACTCCGGCGAGTCTTTCTACTCAAGTGTTCCCCAGTCTAGATAAGAAGGAAATATTACACAGCGCAAAGGCGGAAATGCCTTGACGAATCTCGACGATCGTAAAGAGATTACAAAAACGAATAATAAAAGCTAATACCGCAGCCCCCCCCCCCCCCCCCCCCCCCCCCCCCCCCCCCCCCCCCCCCCCCCCCCCCCCCCCCCCCCCCCCCACCCACGCACACACACCCACACACACACACACCCCGCCCCGTCCTTCGCTCGCGAAGCTCGTCGGAGCGGATGCGTTTCGTTGGGAAGTACGCAGATATGTTTTGCTGGAACGTACACATAGATTCAAACGATATTTTCGCTGGATTTTCTCCGACCAGACCAGACGCGACTATGGAGTGTATACACACACACACACACACACACACACACACACACACACACACTTTGAAAGAATGTCTCTAGCAGGTGTTTTTCCTACGGTTTTTAGCCATTTTTTTCAGGATGAGTTGCCATATCCAACTATTTTAAGCAATGTTATGAGGCTTGATATATATATTATATATATATATATACTATATATATATATAGATATATTATATATATATATAAATTAATATATACATATATATATATATAATCGTCTGTCATAACATAGAACCTAACATTTTGATTTTAAATGAAAGTATATACGACATTAATCGCGTACTCCGAACGAGCACTACTATCTGTAATGCGTTAAGTAATAATGAAGTCTTAGGAAATAGCTGTAAATCTGCTGGCCATTATTCTAATCTCTCGATATCCGCTTGCATAATCTGTTCTTGATTCTATTTCCATCTATTTGTTAGAATTCCAGGATTCTTTTTCACACGAACAATTTCCAAATAATTCATTGTACAAAATTTACACAATTTCATCTATTAATGCAATATTCAGTGTCTTGAAATCATCGCAGACAATGTTGGATGAATATCGAAATACTTTGCTACCTTAAAAGTAAAATAAAATCCTTTATTTTAGTAGGGTTACTTCCAAATAAGCAAAAGAACCTAAAATACCCGCAAACTGCCACAACAAGCGTTGACAAAGCACATGGCGATCAATAAAAAATGGTTTGAAAATGTGTGATAAAATTAATACTTTGCATTAGTGAAAGGTTTGGTTCAGCAAAAAATAATATGAACACCAAAATCTAGAAAGCATATGGAAGCAGAAGACATAGAGAGACGATCTATAAAAAGGGTGAACTATATATATGCTTAATATGTTGAATATAAAGAGAGACCTAAAATGTGTAAAGCGTGCACAGAAGTAGATTTGCAGCAATAATGCTTCAGTGAAGAGTTATGAGGCGATGTGATCCTTCGGGATAATTATTCTTCTATTTCTTATGTACAGGTACCTAGTGTAGCGCAATGTGTAATTCTCTACCTCAAAGCCCTTAAAAGTAAAAAAAAAATTTTTATCGAAATAAAGCACAACGGCTTTTATTAGCGTTCGTGTGTTAAATAAAGAAATAAACAAAGCTTTAGTCTCCTTTTACTGGTAATATATGACACCATTTGAAAACCAGACCCGACATTTATAAGGAAAACATTATTAATTTATCAAAGAGTTTACTTTCAGGATGAATGGCGGTGCCCAAATTCTTACACTGAAATTCATGTATGATAAAACTTTTGGGGTTTTAATTAAAAAACGAAGAAAATAAGACGGGAATTTCGCATAACTACGTAATTACGGCAGAGCGAACGACCTATAATTCATGTCGCGTGCAGGAAATGAGATGCTTTTTTCTTATTGGGTGAATTGGTTTGAGATGCTTTTTTCTTATAATGAATTGGTTTAGGATGCTTGTTTCTTATATGGTGAATTGGTTTGAGATGCTTTTTCTTATAGGGTGAATTGGTTGGAGATGCTTTTTTCTTATAGGGTGAATTGGTTTGAAATGCTTTTCTCTTATAGGGTTAATTGATTTGAGGTGTTTTTATCTTATAATGAATTGGTTTGAGATGCTTTTTTCTTATAGGGTTAATTGGTTTGAGGTGCTTTTATCTTATAATGAATTGGTATGAGATGCTTTTTTCTTATATGGTGAATTGGTTTGAGATGCTTTTTTCTTATAAGGTGAATTGGTTTGAGATGCTTTTTTCTTTCTTTGATACTGTCATTAACATTATATAATAAAGCATAAAATTTTCGCAATGTTTTGGATAAAAGTTCGAAATCAGAAAATCAGACGAATCCTGGCATCAAACTTTAGAACACTACATATATCTTCAACCGTCAGCCTTAAGTTCGCATTTCTCTTCCTAACCACTGGCATGAATGCATCTACTAAGCCCTCTCTACTAAGCCCTAATAAGCAAACCACCCATCACTTTGCACCACTCAGCAGACAGGATGAAAATTTAGGGACGGCCCGCAGCCATAAGGAACTTGCATAAAAAAAAGAAAGAAAGAAATCTTTCCAGAAATTCATGAAACGCCTCTCAAGTATAACTAAACGGCAATGCATCACAACGAGGCCTGTCTCATTATGAAGCGAGAAAAGCGCTACCTTCATGAATCAACATTGTTACGATTCAGAACTTTAAAAAAAAAAAGTATGTAAGTTTACTTATTTTCAGATATTCTGAGAAACGTCAAGAAATACGACTTCTAAATAGGCAATGTGTCTTTGCTACTGCGCCGTACGGTGTAATTTTTCAATGAATAATACTAACAGAATGTTATTCTACTTCCTTATAAGATTCAAAATTTTACTCTCAAAATTACAGCATACGGAGAGAGAGAGAGAGAGAGGAGAGAGAGAGAGAATGTTAATTTCTCGCAAAACTGTGTAATTATATATATATATATCACTATAAACATGCGATATATAATATACATACATATGTATTTATACACATATATTTAAAGGAACACATCTGTTATTTAAAAACAAATGCTCGCAGGAAAACGAGTTTAAATCTGGGATGAATCTAAGCCAAAATATTATACAAACGTATTTGGGGTATCACATGAGCAGCAATGTGCTGAGTGCGCTTACTCAACAATAAAATGATACAGGAGAGCAATAAGATCTAAAGTCATTTAAACCATGTCTTCACATGAGATAAATTCATGTATAATAATGAAAAGTTACTGTAGTTAACTAATTCAAGGCTTCGCAAAAATTGAACACCTTTAAACGGTGAACATAACCCATGTCCATCGAATAAAATGGTGTAAGATGGAGAGCGTCCCCTAATCAAATACTGCCAAGCCCCTTTCAGCAACCACAGCAACATCTCCCAGCAACTCACTCCCTCTGACCCGTTAATGGCAACTGAACCATAAGACGAAATTCGATTGTCAAATACGACCACACGTAAGGCCACGTGAAAAAAAAAAAAAAATCCCCTCTTCCTTCGCTGAACCAACACCAGAAATCTGCGGAGAACGTCTGGATGCTGAAACATCAGGAGAGGAAAGCATGGTGAAAAATGGGACGAATTAATAAAAAAAAATTCCCATTACCTCTCTCCTAATTTAATATATATATATATATATATATATATATATATATATATATATATATATATGATATTGAAAATCACATTTTCCATTAACTTTCGCCTGTGTGTGTATAATAAATAATAAATAATAACTACACACACATATATACATATTATGTATACTGATATATATAACATATACTGTATATATAACATATATATATATAATATATATAATATATATATATATATATATATATATATATATATATATATATATATATATATATATATATATATATTATATATATATATATATATATATATATATATATATATATTATCACTATTATGGTATCCATGCGATACAAAAGGTCTCTGTGAAATACCGCCAATCATGTCATTGTCTCTGCTGTGCTTAATCTTCCAAAAATCTACACTCATCTCCAGCCACCTTTCTCTTAGTTCCGATCCAAGTAGGTATGGGTCTCCCTACTCTTCCGGTTCCCTCAGGAGCCCAATTTGCACAATCACGTAGCATTCTCCCAAAAGGGCTGATCGAAGGACATGTCCAAGGCATCTCCGTCACCTTTCACTTTCATCTCGTGGATCTTCGGCAGTTTCCTCCAGCATCCGTTGTCACTCTATTATTAATACTCTGACTTAAGCTTTCTCAAATCAACCCACTTTTTTATAGTTTTATTTATAAATCCCTCACTTTCTTATTTTGATGGGAGATTTACTGACTGACTTTCATCTGGTCAGATAATGTTACAGGAGACTGACCTGGAGGAGAGAGAGAGAGAGAGAGAGAGAGAGAGAGAGAGAGAGAGAGAGAGAGAGAGAGAGAGAGAGAGAGAGGATATAATCTTGTACACTAAATAATAATATTTTTTTTTTTTTTTTTTTTTTTTTTTTGCATTAAGAACACAATTACGAATTTCATACGAAGCTACGTAGGAAAGTGACCGGGATGCTAAAAAATTATCTTTGCAAAAAAAAATTATCTCACCGGAAAACTCTGTATCACAGCAGCACTGTATGATTAGAGAAATTACAGTTCCCGAAAATGATTTGATAACCGACTTACAATACCATTGTGCTAAACCATAAGAACAATAATGGTGAAGGAAAAGAAAAAGAATTTTTTTTTTTAAGGAGAGCGTATAATTGAAATTCCGTTATTAGCATTCCAAAGAAAACATTATTTCAAGACGTATTTTGTAATTCCGTCGCCCCCCCACCCTCTCTCTCTCTCTCTCTCTCTCTCTCTCTCTCTCTCTCTCTCTCTCTCTCTCTCTCATGGATAGACAATGTTATTAAATCAAGACTGAATGTACAAATAGTTGAGGATGAAGAAGAAGAGGAAGAGGAAGAAGAAGAAGAGGAAAACGGAAGAGAAGTAAACAAAACTGAAATGACAGAAAAAAATAAGGAAAACAAAGAACAAGATAAAAGTATGGATGCAGAGATACTCATCGATACTACATATGAGGCAATCAAGCAGCATACATACGAAGAAATAAATTACGACAAGACAACACAAAAGAAAATTCCGAAGAGGCTCTACCCAGATCTGCACACGGATGGGAAAGAGGAAAAAATAGACAAGAAAGACAAAGTCTGCAACCTTTTGAAATGAGGGAATTGCAGATTCGGAGAAAGATGTTACTACAAACATCCCAAGGTATGTCACAACTATGAAATCTATGGTAAATGTGCATACCTAGACGACTATGAGGATGATTTCAGAGATCTACATCCAAAAATATGCAAAAACCTAAAAGAAGGAAAAGTATGTAAGTTCGACAAAAAATGTAAATATATGCACCCTGTAGCCATGAATCAAAATCAAATAAATAATCAATCAAATAATAAAATCCAAAATAAGAAAGAAACAAATAAAGAGAGGAACAGAATATGAGGTGAAGGAAAAAAGCAAGCCATCACTGCGATATGGTGTGTCAGCAAAGAATTTCCAAGCATCAGCTCCAAGATACAGCTCAAGAGATAAATACTGTATGTACGATGCAAGAAGATATTGCAGATCCGGAGAAAATTGCAGATTCAGACAAAATGAATAATTATGATGAAGGAAGATCAAACATTATGGAAAAGTTGGATTTTTTAATGTCAGAATTTCTGGAAATGAAAAAAAGAACAACATACCAGAACAGGAAAGAGACATGGGAAAATCCTTATTATTACCCATATTAAATGAAGGAGAAAACACGCAAACCATCATAGTGATGAATGTGCAGGGTTTAGTTACGAGTAACTCAAAAAGAAAACTAGAGTACTTAGAAGAACTAACCCAAATTAAAAAGAAAATAGATATAATGAATATAAGTGAAACCTGGTATTCCCAAGAGACTGGGAATGACGATCAAATAAAAGGGTCCCAAACTTATAGATCAGATAGAAAAAATAGGAATCAAGGGGGAACCACGATATATAGGAAAGACAAAAACAAGGAAAAATATATGAGAAATATAGTAACTCAGAATGTGAACTAATAGCGGTAGAATCTGAATCTGAAAAATTAATGAACATAGTAATATACAGACCCCTAATACCAAAGAGTTTGACATAATAATAGAAAAATTGGATGATATATGTAGAAATCACAAGGACTGGTCTATTCTCCTATCCGGAGACTTTAACTTTCCTTTCATAGACTGGAAAGAACGAATAGGAAATTGTGGTTGTAATTATACATATAAAAAAGAGAGTAATAGTAGTGCAGAAGATAAGAGGCAATTCGAAAAGCTATTAGATATGCTACTAGAATACAACATTCAACAAATAAATCACCTGCCAACAAGAAAGGTAAATACTATAGACCTAGTATTTGACTCGGTAGTGAGTAGTTTCGCCGATGACACAAGAATAAGTAGAGAAATTACTTGTGATGAAGATAGGAACGCTCTACAAAGAGACCTTAACAAAGTATATGATTGGGCAGAGGTAAATAGGATGGTATTTAACTCTGATAAATTTGAATCAATAAATTATGGAGATAGAGAAGGAAAGCTATATGCATATAGGGGACCTAATAATGAGACAATCACAAATAAGTAAGCAGTTAAAGACCTTGGTGTGATGATGAATAGGAACATGTTATGCAATGATCAAATAGCAATTCTATTGGCATAATGTAAAGCAAAAATGGGAATGTTGTTACGGCACTTCAAAACAAGAAAAGCTGAACGCATGATTATGCTTTATAAAACATATGTTCGTAGTCCACTTGAATATTGCAATATGATATGGTACCCACATTATCAAAAGGATATTTCACAAATAGAGAGTGTACAAAGGTCCTTTACAGCTAGAATAGAAGAAGTTAAGGATCTTGACTACTGGGAAAGACTACAATCCTTAAAATTATATAGTCTAGAAAGGAGAAGAGAACGCTACATGATAATTCAGGCATGGAAACAGACAGAAGGAATAGCCGAAAACATCATGGAGATAAAAATATCAGAAAGAACAAGCAGAGGTAGATTAATAGTGCCCAAAACTATACCAGGAAAAATAAGGAAAGCACATAGGACATTAATCCACTATGCACCAGGATCGATAATGCAGCGTCTATTCAATGCGTTGCCAGCTCATCTGAGGAATATATCAGGAGTGAGCGTAGATGTGTTTAAGAATAAGCTCGACAAATATCTAAGCTGCATCCCAGACCATCCAAGATTGGAAGATGCAAAATATACAGGAAGATGTACTAGCAACTCTCTGGTAGACATTAGAGGTGCCTCACACTGAGGGACCTGGGGCAACCCGAACAAGATGTAAGGTCTGTAAGGTAAGCTCTCTCTCTCTCTCTCTCTCTCTCTCTCTCTCTCTCTCTCTCTCTCTCTCTCTCTTCAAAAGAGCACTTGTCCATAAAAGAATCCTTTAATAACCTTAAAAATTCCATCCTCTACATCACGATGACCAAATTTATATCCAATCAAAAAAGAAGAGAAAGAATATAATACGAACTTGAATATACGGAATATGGAAATAATAGATGCATTGTAAATTCATAGACTTCCTAAGCACGTCCAAATGAGGGGAATTCTAGGTATAATAAGATGTTTCATAGGAGGCTGGGCGCAAATCGAATGATGGCCGCTGCCTCACCGCAGAGAGGCCGAGATGGAAGGAGGAGGAGGAGGAAGAGGAGGTTGAGGAGGAGACAAAGAGAGCAAAATCCTTTCCCCAAAAACTTGTCTTTCTGGGCAAAATAGGAGACGTATTCAAAAGGGAAAGAGAATGAGAACGAAGGCATAAACCAGTGCCAAATAGAATACTAAGAAGTGCTCTTCACAGAAATTCCACTGATCTTCCGTAATTGTACAAAAAATCCCCTTTTCCTCCTTCACTATGTAAAAAACATCCACTATTCTTCCGTAACATGTACCACAAATCTATTTTTCTGCCGTAACTATGCACAAAATAATTCCACTTTTCTTCCGTAATATGTATAAAAAAATACACTTTTCTTCCGTAATATGTACAAAAGAAATTACTTTCCTTCCTTAACTATGTACAAAAAATCCACTTTTCTTCCGTAACTATGTAAAAAAAATCACTTTTGTTCCGTAACTATATACAAACACTATAAGAATTACATAGTGAATGTAAGGTGATGGTGCAAATGAAGCAAAACCATAGTAGGAAAACGTACACTTAAGATTATCATTCTTCAAACTTCACCTTACTCGCATATTTACGAGAAGTGGACAACTCAAGATCTTAGATGTCGGCGTCTTGTCGAACTCAACATACGCCGATAATACAGGTACACAGAAAATACAGGTCCAGTGAAAAGTACATACGCATAAACTAAAACACACAAGCAAAACAGAAATAAAAAAAAAAAACACCCAAGACCTCACGACACAGCGGAATGAAATACAATCTTTGGACTGTTTTGGTCATCATTGATTATTCATAGATAGCAATAACTGCCGCCGAAACTGATGAAGATAAAGGAGAATGTCCAGGCTAACTGGCAAGGATAAAAAAAACAATAAAAAGTAATCATAAATACGAACGCTGGCAAAGAGACGGAATGCAATCGTTTCGCCTCATCGGACTGACGAGAGAATTTTGAAAAGGGGAAAGTTCGGGCAATCGGAAGAGGGGGTCAAGTGTGTCAACAAATAAAGGCCCAATTTAGGAGGGTAAATCGGTTATGGGGCCAAACGAGCGGAGGTCAGTAGGGGAGCGGCTTAAAGACGGATTCTGCAATCAGAAATAATGGAAGGTGAAACGGTGCGCCTTCTCCGGAAGAATATAGAGCTACTTTCACATTATTAGAATCATGAAGAATGTGATAAGAATAAATACCGGTATCTCAATTACGCTTGACATGAGCACTAATGGTATCAACCAGAATCTAGTGGCAATTTTACCCCCGGTCTCTTCCCCACACCTTCCCCCAACAAAAATAATATGTAAAAACAAAAAAACAAAAATTATTCACACCTCGAACTTAGTATGACCAAGTGATAAGATACAAACGTAAAGTCGAGAAAGAGAGAGAGAGAGAGAGAGAGAGAGAGAGAGAGAGAGAGAGAGAGAGAGAGAGAGAGAGAGAGAGAAATATGAAATTTTTTTCAATATACACCAAGAGCAAAAATCGGATATTACATGCCATCACTACCAAACTTCCTTTCTATCACGAGCGGGGCAAATTGAAACTTCAGAAGGAATAAATATGCAAGATAGAGCCAAGCCAAAAAAATACTTAAATTAATTTCGAACTGAACGAAACATATCGAAATGGACTTTTGTTTTCCTTTTCAGCCTGGTCTCGCGAAAGGAAGGGGAGAGAACGGGGAGAAGGAAAACGGAAGGAAATGGAGAGGAAGTAATAGAAGCACAAAAGGGTTGAAGAGAGAGAGAGAGAGAGAGAGAGAGAGAGAGAGAGAGAGAGAGAGAGAGAGAGAGAGAGCTACTCATACATTTCTGAAGGCAGGAAATTGGAGAAAATGTAATTTAGGGAGAGAAACGAAAGCGCGAGAGGAAAGTAAATGATGATATAAGGGACGGAATTGGACGGCGGGATAATATTAAATAATAATTGCTGAAACTGCGAGGAGGCGAGATCGTCCGCCAGACCAGCACTTTGACGGTAGGTAGCGCGAGGAGAGAGAGAGAGAGAAGGAACGTTTTACTCGCCAGGTGTGTTTCCCATTCGAAAGGTTTGAATATCTCGGTCATTATTTCCTTTCATTAAATGGCGGAGCTATTATTTCCACTTGGAAAATATATTCGCGTAGGTTTTCTCTGAATTCGACATCATTCGAAATGGGAAGAAAGTGAAATGAAGTTTCGTTGGTCACGCCGCTGACGGAATGGAATGCGGAGTATAAAATTAAGGCTAAAGGCCAAACACTGTGGGACCACTGAGGTCATTCAGCGTCGGAAGGGAAATTGAGAATGTTAAGGTTTTAAAAGTGTAACAGGAAGAAAACCTCGCGGTTGCGCTATGAAATAAAGGATGCAAAGTAAGTTAGAATGAATAGAAAAAGAACGGAGGTACAATAAAAAGGAATGAAAGGGGTCGTAGCTACGGCACGAAAGAAGCTGCAAAGAACCTCAAGTAATGCCTACAGGGCACCAAATGAGGTTCACTGACAGCACTACCCCCATACAGAAGGGCCTGCAATGCGAAGATTTCTATAATGGTTTAAACGCATAACGAAGGAACATCTACTCTATATTCCATATGGCTCCTTAAGAGCAATCTTTAAATCCTACCAACTAATATATTTCATAATAGAAGCTCGACTATAAGAGTTTTTCAGTCATGCTAATGGCTTTTAACCAAAGCTTCTTCAAACAAATTACTAAAAATGTAAACGTGTGGCGTTACGGGCTGCTAAAAGACGATTAGTGCATGGTTATGCTAATAAAACTTATAAATTATTGCAATATATTCTGAATACATTAAGAACGTTCCCGCTGTAGAATATGTAAGCTATTTATCTCCTGATAAATGAAGAGATTAACGAGAACGCTTACATTTGATCCCATACAAATGTGAAAAGCACATTAAAGGCGAACCAAATAGAAGACTAAAATACTTATATATAACGAATATTAATGTTTATACGTAAAGCATTAAAACGAATAATATCATTAGTGGAACAGGTTACTGGATTTAATGTTATGTCTGTGTGTATAAATATTTATATGTATAATATATACTATAATAATTATTATATATATAATGTAGTATATAATTATATTAATATATATAATATATATATACACACACACACACACACATATATATATATATATATATATATATATATATATATATATATATATATAAAATATAAGTGTGTGTGTGTCGATATGTAAAACATAATGTTTATAATTTAAGCAATCGATTATTTTGAAAAAAAAAAAAAAAAACACAAAAAAAATCACCCACTTTCAGTTTCCGAGAAATTTCGTCTGATATGAACAAATCATAGTTTCCTGTATCGGCCTGTATCGGAATAACAAAACTTCAATATGGGCAAGACTTATGTCTCTATTAAGTGATTGCTTTACGGGGTTAAAAGTAAGCTTTTAAGCGTCCTAATTCACAAAATATAAAAGAATGAATAAGGATTCACCAAAATGCAATAACTGGTAATGGCTGTTACTGCCATCAATGTGCAAAACAATATGCAGGTTATTAGTAGTAGACTAGCCATGCTAAAATAATACGTTCCATAAGATCCAGAAAAATTTAGGCCCAACAGAATAACGGACCAGCACAAGAAAGTATTTGGACCCATATAAAAAGCTATATGTGCCAGACCTTTTTACAATATTTTAATAAAACAGAATTTAATTCAATTATATATCGAGAATCAAGACAGCAGCGAATACTGAATTATGAAACTGAATTATGAAATTTTTTTAAGGAGTTTAGCACATATACAGCTTTATAATTAACGTTCACAAATCTGTCATCGTTTGTGATTATTTAGAGGCCGACGGAGAGGGCACGGCTGAATTAGCCTCGTGCGAAAATGGGAGGTATGAAAAGAAAACCCTATCCCTGGTATAAACTACATCCCATCTATTTAGGAAGGAAAAGCTAAGCTATACTACTTGTCAGGGACAACAGAGATACTACGGAAATTGTTAAGTGAGGCACGCTCCCAGTTTTTATGAAATGAGCAAGAAACAAAGGCGTTTGCTTCACTTCCCCAAAATGAGACGCCCTTTAAGCTTCATTATTCACAAGAGCAGTTTCAGTTTAAGCTACCTTACTAATTCGTTTCAATTAATTTCCTTGGAAATATCCATTGTGATCGATATACACACACACACACACACACACACACACACACACACACACACACACATATATATATATATATATATATATATATATATATATATATATATATATATATATGTATATATATATTGCTACGTTTATAGAACGCCTCGCCTCCCAGCAGAGTTTTAGTGATATTAGTTTATAAAAGAAGCAGCCATGCCTTCTCCTAAAGCAACTGTTGTTGGGAGAGAGGGCATGTCGTAGGGAGGTATTTCCGGTCTGACGGAAGCTTAGGGTAAGAGAGGCAAGTCACAAGAGTAGCTAGGCTTCGAGATGGATTTTAGGGACTTCTACAATAAGACCTATTTTCCTTCCCAATTTGCTGGCGTTGTGTTTATCACTTTTCAGGCAATGCCCAAGGCGGTATTTGGAAGCCCCGTGATTCAAAAACAACCAGTATCTCTCTCAGTCGACTGCAGTCTGTGATCCAGGACAGATGTCCAGCACCGGCCAACCTCCCAGACTTAGCCTATCGGCTCGGCGTACTGGTGGGCACGAATCCCAGACCTGAACGAAGTCAGGCCGCATTCTTCCACAAGGATACACTGAATATTGCATCCAGGTACGTCTAAAAAGTGTAAACTTCAACCCAGCACCTTTTACTACCATACGACTCTTGCTAATTTCATTTTCAAGTCTCATTTTTACCCTTCTACATCAAAAGCCCTTTGTCCTCATCGGGCCACGTGCTTCCCTTTGTGACTTGTTAAAGACCAAGCTTTCAGTGCATACCTCAGTGAAACATTAGAGTTTCCTTCCCCCAATGTTAGAGAATTAATCAGCCTTAATCAAAGCAAGAAGTCATTTTTTCTTTTATCTCGTTTAATCTGGGATTCTTTTCCAGATTCCATGAGTCACGTGCCCAGTCTCTGCCCGCAAGTGTGCATTACCCAAGTTTATGAAACCAGCTTGAATTCATCCAATTACATTTTAGCCAGCTATTATCCATTCGTGAGATATATAAGTCCACCGTGGTGGACGCTGCATTTACCTTTTCTCCAGGCCAGCAAGGGCCTTTTTGTAAATAAATAGCTGTAAAGTAACGAGCTGAGTTTTCTGGCGACCTTTCCCTCTAAAGAAATTATCACTAACTATCGTTTTACGGTAGTTAAAGCAATTTCCTCTTGAAATCCCTCAATTATTTCCGTTTACGTATACAGCCTCTCTCAAGGCCGCTAAATACGTAAAATTGGCGACCTTGCCAGGATCCTGGCTTGTAAATCGACTAAAATTGTCAACCTTCGCCGAGGATTTGAACCTAGCTTGCTTAAAAAAAGCTTGTAAATCGCGTTATCCGTTGTAAAACGTAAACTGTAAATTATTTTACAAAAAGCAAAACTAAGCACACTTGTATGGAAGACAGACACTGACTCACGGTAAGGTATTCCATTCATTAATATGATTATTCTATAACCAATGTTAGCTTAAGGTACGTTTAAGTATTTTTATTGTTGAAGTGTTTAAACAAGTGTGAAGTGAGAAATGTTATTATATTGTAACGGCGAAAGCGCCAGAGCTTTATTTTAGCGGCGAGCAAACAAATTTGCCCCGCGAATTTTCTGTGATTTTGTATTGTCGTGTGTTGTAGGAGCTCACACTAACACGTGTGCAGATAGATGCCAGAAAGGACCAGATCAAACTAGGAAGTGCTTTGCCAGGGTTTATTGCTGTATTAGAAAGCCTAGCTACTTTGTTAGGAGTGTTTTACTAATAGTTACGGCAAAAGAAGTGTACAATTCTTTTGTCTGTGATAAGTTAGGGGAATTCATTCTAACTTAGTTTTTCATTCCAAGTGTTGTAACCGCTTCGCTCTCAGACTTAATTCAGCTTCGCGCAGGCGCTCTCATCTAGCCTGCCAGCCAGTTTCTTTCGTTTCACTCACAGCGGCAGCCATGTTTGTTATCTCTTTAAGCAGTATCTAAACAATTTAAGCAAAGCAACGTAAGTCTCGAAGTTTTAACGTAAATAATATTAATTCTCGGTACTAGTATCTATCGTTCTGCCAGAGAAATTAACGTAATTCGCCTTGAATAAGAAACTAGAAGTTCGTGTTGTAAATCACCTCGCATTACAGAGAATCAGCTGATTTGCCATCTCTGCTATCCGCACTACCCAACTCGCCTCACGTGTTTCACCTCGCATCGCTCACTAGATCACTCGCTGAGCGAAAGTTTCATTTCACTTCGTACTTAACGTAACCTCATTCACCAATTGTTTGCTAACCTTTCCTTTTAAAATCCTACCGTCATTTCACTGTTCACAGGACCTAGTAATCTTACATAAAGTTAACGTAAATCTTAAAAGTAGAATAAATTTACAAGAATTGTTAACAAAAAAAAGTCAAAACAACCGCGTCTTTGTAAAATTCATATTGAAACGCAAATCATTTCATAAGCGCGAGCTGCTACTATTAACGTAAAAAATCGTTCACTGCGAGCGCGTTATCATTTTCATAAAACGTTATCCAAAGCAATTCTTTCATTTCACGTTAACGTAAGTAAATCATTTAACGCAAGTTGCGTCATATTAAAACTAACATTAGTAGTTCAATTCAATATAAGGGAGTTCATTCATATATCATTTTTCAACCTCTCCGAGAGAGAGAGAGAGAGAGAGAGAGAGAGAAGACGAGAGAGGAGAGAGAGAAAACCAGAAACCCAGTATTCACGAAGCCAAGAGTACTACATCTTACCATAATTAGAGCATGCAGAATTAACATTATTTTAGTCTCTTGTGTCTTTCATTTACACAGCATGATACGTACGCGCATGTGTCCATTGCAGTTTGCAAGCATTTATTTATTTCATTTACCGAGTACTTCAGCGAGGGGACTGAGCATTTTTCATTATCATTACCTGTCGTTGCCCAAGTGGTCTTTTCATTTTCTTTTATCACAAAAGACTTGCGTATACCGCAAGCACAATTCGCACAGTGTGCCATGCAAATTCATTACTTCCGGACAGGGAAGTCGTTACCAGTTTAGGACTGGCCACCACCAGTGCACGTCAGGTCTTACCATTTTACAGTGCCACTAATTCTTGACACTGTCCAACGACTGGCTGCTGAAGTACTCCCACCTTTTACTTTCTCTCCTCCACCATTACACTCTGCCATGAGCAGTGCCATTTCACTTCAGTATATTTAAGTATACTGCATGTAGTGTCCAGGACACACCAGCACGATACCAGTGCTCCAAGGAACTCCTCATAAGTGCCATTGCACAGGTAGCCATTAAACCTGCGTGTCCGTCCTTACTTACGGAACGCCCCAAGTAATTAGTGTGTCCATGTACAAGGGTCAGTGATCCTTCGGAACACTCAACAAAGGAACGCCTCCCGAAGTGCCGCAATACCAGCCCTAAGTGCTGACAAACCTGCGTGTCCGTCCTTACAGAATGCCCAATTCATTAATGTCCGTGTACGAGGATCAGTGATCCTTCGGACCAATCAAGGGAACGCCTCCCGAAGAAGTGCCGCAATACAGCACTACTAGTGCTGTCCAAAAGGAACGCCTCCTGAAGTGCCATCGCACCTGTACAGACGTACAGGTAGCCCTATACCTGCGTGTCCGTCCTACGGAACGCCCATTCATTAGAGTATCCACCATTTTGGATCACTCAACCAAGGAACGCCTCCGAAAGTGTCGCACCTGTATTGGACCTACAGGTAGCCCATTCCAACGTCTCCCAAGTTGGGAACGCCCGAAAGTGTGACGTACGCCGCACACTTCATTCGATTTTTTCACCTCATCAGAAGGTGCCATTCAACAAAGTGCCACCGAGCACCCAGTCTTTTCAGACTTTTCATTTCCACGTCGCGGAACACATTTCCAAGTGAGTGCCACTTTCCACAGTAGGCACTCCCATTCCATTCAGTACCCTTCCTGGCCATTATTTTCATTTCATCAGAGCCTCTACTGCAGCCTAAGGGAAATGTCTTCCCCTGCTTCCCGCGACTTCTTTGCAGAGAGCTAGAGAAGCTCGGAGCCCTCATAACTCTGGGCAAGGAGGCTGGTTACACTGGACCAGCACTTGACCAGTGGATAAAGGCGCAGAGGCTGCTGCGCTGCCTGCAAGAAAAGGAAGAAAGAGAGAAGCAGAGAGGAAAGCCAAACAAAGAAGCCGAGAGAAAGGAAAGAGAAGAAGAGAGAAAGCATGAGCTAGCTCTCCGAGATGACGAAATCTCTCGGCTAGTTTCTAAGCCCCAGACCATGAGCTGGACTCCCGGTAAGAGGTGGTTGCAGAGGTTCTGCACCACTTGTTGTGTGCGTGGGCATGCTGTGGATTCCGACCAGTGCCCAAGTCGGTCTCACCTGGGAGGAGAGCTTCCAGGGTGAACTTCTCCAAGGCTACCATGTAGCCCTGCCTGATGAACAGTCTCCTACGGCCTAATCAGTGGGTACAAGACATGCCGACACCGAAGCCCAGGTCTCCTCATTTTCCAGAAAGGCATTGCCTAGGGGTGCCAAAATCCAGACGAACGAAGAAATTCAGTTTGAATGGATGACGGTAACTTCTATTCTGTTCCTTCGGTCCTTCTGAATGTAGACATGCCCTTTCTGGACCAGGAGACCAGGGAAACCACATTGTGCCGCCTGGGCGTAGTTGACAATTTCATGATGTTATCAGGTGATATTGGGCCGAGATCTTACTTAAGCCGTATCTCCCCTGGACGCAGCTCCCACTACCAGATGCATCGGATCCCTGCAGCATGCCTCATAATCAATCATCAGTTTTAGATTCAGAGGCTAGTGCCTCCCAGACATTCAGAGGCTAGTGCCTCCCAGACATCCCCTTTATTTGTGAACCTGGCCCTGACCCAGTGTCAGAGCCCAAAGTTCCTGCCGCATCCTCTCAGCCTCTTACCATTTTACCGCCTACCTCCTCCCCTTTGGAAGAGGTAAGCCCACCAGTTAACCCCGGACTTGCTTCGAGGATGATTCAACGGAGGTTTCTCATTAACCTCCCTACCTCAAATTACTGCCAGAGAGACTCTTCACCTGTGCCAGAGCACACTGCCAGCCTTGGTGACTCCACAGATTCGCAACCTGTGAGGCCATCTCGGCCTTACCGTCCAGTGCCACGGAAGAGAGGTTCTGGAACACGTTCTGCCGAGACTGTGGCCGCAAGGGTCACATGTCTGCAAACTACGGAGGGGTGCGCTAATCATAATATTCCTGCCATTGCAATGGCCGTTACTAATCCTTCCTCACTAGGACCCCCAGCTAAGGGCCCTATAACCGTCGCACCCCTCCAAAACCATTATCAGCCAAGCACGTCAGAGCCTACGACGACTCTGGCGCTCAAATCTCCCTGATACGGAAGATCGAATCCCCCGAGGGGCTAACGTCGATAGACGCCACTTAATAAACCATTGAAGGTATCAACCATATTAAGCTGATCCTCTGACCGTACAATGAGGGTCACCAGACCTCATTTTTCCAGAATTTGTACCCTTGCAGTTGCAAGCTACATTCCAGGAGGTTATGACCTCCTCCTAGGGCAAGACATGGAGTCTCCCTCGCATTTCAAAAAGCCTAGGGGTCCTAACCCCACGTCGAATCACTCCAAAGCAAGGAGTCCACCAAAATTCTACTTCCCCCAGGAAGTACGTCCACCAACAGTCTCCCCCGTTACCAAGGAGGGAGATTGACCATTCACAATTCCGTTGCAAAACCTGCAACGTAATAGGGCACTCTACTAATTGGCCTAGGTGCCCTAGCAAACTACCAGCAGCGGACATGTCCATTTTCCACAAGGCTTAGCCTTCAACAAGAGACAGGAGCCTCTGTCTCCCATTTCCAAGGGCACGCTGAGAGGTATCGCACCTCCGGTACCCGTCACAGGTCCAGTCGACCTCAACTCTCTGCCAGTGCCACTTGGCAGCACTGGCAGTGCCAAGCTCGTCCAGCCTGGACGTAGAGCCACCACCGAACTTGACTTCTGCGCCTGGCCCCGTGCTAGTGCCGGCGCCTAACCTCCAACCAAGGACCCTCCTACAGGAGATCCTCCAACAGGCATGGAGCTTACCGCAGGCCCATGGCCAACCCAAAGTCCATGAGTCTTCTTCACCCTCACCACTCCCGTCGACGAGGATGAACCTCCGGCAGACCTAACCTTCATACTCCTCTGGAAAACCAGGAACTGCCCGACCAGGAGTCAGCCTGGAGTTTTGGAGTTTTCCCCTTACGACGGTTGTCGCAGCAGCCGAAGTGAGGGCCTCCCCTGCAGTAGGTTCCACCTCTACGACGGTTGCTGCAGATACCGAAAGTAGGGTGGGGTTCTCCTGAAATCCCTCAGGCTACCACTGCCTCTGCTCCTGCCCGGCGTTTCTTGGCCTTTCCCCAGAGTCGGTGCCTCCGTATACTCTAGGACTGGTATAACCAGGTCCTGGAGGAATAAGAAGAAGAAGAAGAAGGACGTAGCAAATCATTAACACACTAACCAAAGAGCCACATGCTCTCCTTGACACCTGTGCCCGAGTACAGTGTCGCATTCAATTGCAGATTGATCCTGGCACCTACCCAGAGAAGGTAGCCAGCCTGATCTCTGCCAGTAGAACTAACCCTCTAACCCCTAGAAATGCTGATACTAACCTTCACTTAAATATAATTACCTCATTACATTTCCATCCTGGTAATGCACTAACCACTCATCATCCTCACGCACCATTACCTCACCTCATATATTTTAACAATTCCGTCGCTGAACTGTAGTTGTGCGTACCACACTCTGGAATGATTGCGTCTTCATTTAACTATAATGAGTAGGTTAGGCTAATGATTTAGTACCAGGGCATTAGGTTAGTAGCAAGTAGAGAATTTCAAGTAACCTTATCGGGTAGGGTAGAGTAGACTGTCGTCACAAGACAACCCGTAGTTATTACTTAGGCTAGACTACATTACTCCATTAAGTTAGTACACTTAGCATCTCCACCTATAAGTTAGGTAGGCCATTGTAGTAAGCCGTATCGCTGCTCTAAAAACTTCAAGTTAGAGTAAGAGAACTGGGTAGTCGAGGCGAGCATCAACTTATTTAAGCCAAGACTGTTTTGTCGTCATTATTTTGGGTCTGCTTTAGTTTATATGACCATACGACAATTCTTCACTCTTTACCTGTAGGTAGAGGGAAAGATGGTGTTTTAGTATTGGAGATAATATTCCATTTCTCGTCGCCGAGGTCCCGGGATGAAGGGCGATAATAAAGCAATATCTTTTTGCTTGTGTTTATTGGCTAAAACTACATTGAAGAAGGCGGGTAGTTGAATATACAAAATATAAAAAAGCGTATATAATAGAATCATAACAAACATATGAGCATCGGAGCTCTATACACAATAAGGGATCATATCCTGCATACATGAGGTAGAATTTATAAGATCGAAGCCTGTGTGTCGGACTCGATACTAACACAATAATAATTGGTTATACTTATAACATTTACGCATTATGCAACACAGTGCAATAGCTCTGAACTGAGCGTGTCTACGGAGCTAAGTTTTCCCGCGCTCGTTACATAACGCCTTGCATACATGACAGTCTCCTCCCCCTTTACCTGTGACTAAGAAACAATTGTTCCTCACATTTACAAATCTAATCTTTCAAGTGGTTTTTCTCTACTCATTCTGTTAGGGAGTACTATAGGTGTGTTCTGAGCTTTTGCAAGATTTTGAACATCTTGGTGAGCAGTTTGCACATCTGAGTTATTTAAGTCTGAGGTATTTGAAACTTGTACTTCTGTATTGTTTGTACCAAATGACTGCAACTGATCAACATGACGTTTTACAATCTTTCCACCGACATTAACATCATAAGTAAATTACCTATCTTCCTGACAATTTTCTCCTTGTACCCATTTTTCTGGTGTATTGTATGACCTTACCATGACATAACCTGAAGGAGCGAAAATGTCTTACATTGGGAAGCTTTCTTACTTGATCATAACCTTTCTGTTCTAACTGACTCTGCAAGCTTGGATACATTAGATCTAACTTATTCCTGATCCTCCTCCCCATCAACAAATAAGATGGTGTTACAACCCGTAGTATTATGCACGGTTGTTCTATAGGAAATAATAGGAACTTTGCAATGTGAGATGCTACATTACCAGAATTTGCTTGCCTACACTTCATATATGTTTTGAAAGTTTTGAACAAACCTTTCTGCTTCACCATTCGTGGATGGATGATAAGTTGCTGATAATGTATGTTGTATACCATTTACATTCAGAAATTCCTTAAACTCCTGTGAAGTAAACTGTGGGCCATTGTCTGTCCACTATTCTTTCTGGCAAAACCATGCGTTGCAAAAGATTTTGCATGAGTGATTTTATAGTTGCTACCGATGAAGTTGTTTGCATTGGTATAACTTCTGGCCACTTTACTATATGCATCTACTAATATTAGATATGAGTATCCTAAAAATGGACCTGCAAAATCTACATGTACACGTTGCCACGGGTATCTGGGTAATTCCCATGGGTGCATTCGTGTTGGTTTTGGATTGTTTTGTTGAAATGCACAATTCATACACTTCTTAACAAATTTTCAATGTCCCTATCAACACCTGGCCACCAAACATAAGTTCTAGCAATTGACTTTGATCTGACAATACCTTGGTGGTCTGCATGTATTTTCTGATAGAACTCTATTCCTTAATGCATTTGGAATCACTACTCTTGATCCTCTCAAAATACATTCTTGAGTTACACTCAATTCATTCCAAATTTCTTTGTATGGTTTACAATTAGCATCTTCTGCACAAATATCTCTGCCGGTTATTAGACTCTGCACTACTTTTGAAAGTACTGGGTCTTTCTTTGTACCTTGTGCTATTTCCTTAGCTGTAATAGGTAAATTATATGCAGAAATCAAAAGAATCTTTCCTCATGTTGTTCTGGTGCTTCGTCTACAGGCAATCTCGACAAAGCGTCTGCATTACCCATCTTAGATGTTGGTCTATATTCTATGTTGTAATCAATATGCCGCTAATATGATTGCCCAACGTTGTAGTCTTGCAGCTACTAACGTCGGTAAACTTGCCTTTGGACCTAAAATCATCAATAATGGTTTGTGGTCTGTAACTAAGGTGAACCTTTTCCTGCCATACAGATACATATGGAAACTTTTTCACTCCATACACTAGTGCTAATGCTTCCTTTTCTATTTGTGAGTATTTCTCTCTGCTTTGTTCAATACTCTAGAGGCAAAAGCTATTGGTTTTTCTGTACATCTGGCATTACATGTGCTAGTACTGCACCTAATCCTATGTTTGTTTGAGGCGTCACAAACCAACTTTACTGGCAAACCATTTGATAATGTACTAAGAATGTGGGTGATGTCACTTCTGCTTTGATTCTTTCAAAAGATTTTTGACATTCCTTTGTCCAATTCCATTTTACATCTTTGTTCAGCAAATTGTACAATGGGGTGTGCAATTGTTGCTAAGTTTTGAATGAAACTACCATAGAATGTTACTAAACCTAAAAATGATTGCAATTCCTTGACATTTTCTGGTAACTTTGCTGACTGCACTGCATTTACCTTATCTTGAGTCTTATGAATACCTTTACCATTTACAATAAAGCCTAAATACTCACCGAGTCAACTTCTAAAATACATTTACTCTGGTTGACCTTGATATTGTGTTCCTTTAGTTTCTTTAGAACTGCACGTACCTTTCTCTATGCTCTTTTTTGTTTTTGCCAGCTACTAATATGTCATCAATGAAAATGAATACTCCTGACATACCTGCAAATATTTTGTCCATTGTTTGCTGCCATATTGCTGGACTGCTAGCAACATCATAGGGAAGTCTTTTTGGACGATACAGCCCTAAATGTGTGTTTACAGTACATAGCTTTTGGGAATTTTCATCCATGGATAGTTGTTGAAAATGCTTGTCTAAGATCTATCTTAGAAAATACTGAGCATCCTGACAAAGTTGCGAACATATCTTTAGGATTTGGCAATGGATGTTGTGCTACTTGCAATTGTGGATTTAATGTCACCTTGTAATCTCCACATAACCTAACTTGACCGTTGTCCTTAACAATTGGAACTAATGGTGTAGACCAATCTGAATAATCTACCTTTTCCCATGAACCTTCACTTTCTAACCTTCTAATTTCAGTTTCCACAGCTGTTTTCAATGCATATGAACTGGTCTTGGAGCAGAAAATCTAGGAGTAGCATTCTCCTTTAAAACTAAGACTGCTTGTGCATTCTTTACTGTTCCTACTCTGTCTTCAAATACTTCTTGTAATCTGATAGAAGATTAGTTAATGAAATTTCTTCTTCTGGTTCTCGTTTTGTAACTGTAACCCTTAGAATACTAGGCCAATCTAATTTTATGCATCTTAACCAATCTAATCCTAATAATGTCTGTCCTTGACCCTTGACTACTGTCAATGGTAACTTACCTATCTCTTGATCTTTGTACTGAACTTTCACTTGTGATGAACCAACTACTTCTATGTTGTACCATTATAACTTTTGAGCACTTTGTCTGAAGGTCTTATCACTAGGTTAGGTATGGTTTGTGCTACTCTTTCAGAAATTATTGTCACATCTGCAGCTGTGTCTATTTGCATGGGTGTGAGTTTCCCATTTATTTCTATTTGAGCCATAAGACGTTCTTGGTGATCTTTGTTCACGGAATTAATGTGAAATGCAAATTGTTTCTACTTGTGGTCTTATGTACACTTTCTTCATTTGAGCTAGAGCAGTCATTTGAATCTACGGTTCTATTGATCTGTTTTGTGGTCTTTGCTTAGCAAATTTACACTGACTTGTTAAATGACCACGCTCCCTGCGTGGGTTCGAATCCCATCCTCGTCGCCAATGTTTTGTCGTCATTATTTTGGGTCTGCTTTAGTTATATGACCATACGACAATTCTTCATCTTACCTGTAGGTAGAGGGAAAGATGGTGTTTTAGTATTGGATGTAATATTCCATTTCTCGTCGCCGAGGTTCCGGGATGAAGGGCGATAATAAAGCAATATCTCTTGCTTGTGTTTATTGGCTAAAACTACATTGAAGAAGGCGGGTAGTTGAATATACAAAATACAATAAGCGTATATAATAGAATCATAACAAACATAATGAGGCATCGAAGCTCTATACACAATAAAGAATCATATCCTGCATACATGAGGTAGAATTTATAAGATCGAAGCCTCTGGTGTCGGACTCGATACTAACACAATAATAATTGGTTATACTTATAACATTTACGCATTATGCAACACAGTGCAATAGCTCTGAACTGAACGTGTCTGCGGAGCTAAGATTTCCCGCGCTCGTTACATAACGTCTTGCATACATAACAAAGACCTTCACGCCCGAAAGGGAGTGAATGCCTTCTTAACAGGGGGAGGGAGCTGCTACGTTTCATGGAACGCCTCGCCTTCCCAGCAGAGGTTTTAGTGATATTAGTTATAAAAGAAGCAGCCATGCCTTCTCTAAAGCAACTGTTGTTGGGAGAGAGGGCATGTCGTAGGGAGGTATTTCCAGTCTGACGGAAGCTTAGGGTAAGAGAGGCAAGTCACAAGAGTAGCTAGGCTTCGAGATGGATTTTAGGGACTTCTACAATAAGACCTATTTTCCTTCCCAATTTGCTGGCGTTGTGTTTATCACTTTTCAGGCGATGCCAAGGCGGTATTTGGAAGCCCCGTGATTGAAACAAAAACAACCAGTATCTCTCTCAGTCGACTGCAGTCTGTGATCAGGACAAATGTCCAGCCGGCCCAAACCTCCAGACTTAAGCCTATTGGCTCGGCGTACTGGTGGGCACGAATCCCAGACCTGAACGAAGTCAGGCCGCATTCTTCCACAACGATACATTGAATATTGCATCAAGGTACGTCTAAAAGTGTAAACTTCAACCCAGCACCTTTTCCTACCATACGACTCTTGCTAATTTCCATTTTTCAAGTCTCATTTGTTACCCCTTCTACATCAAAAGCCCTTTGTCCTCATCGGGCCACGTGCTTCCCTTTGTGACTTGTTAAAGACCAAGCTTTCAGTGCATACCTCAGTGAAACATTAGAGTTTCCTTCCCCCAATGTTAGAGAATTAATCAGCCTTAATCAAAGCAAGAAGTCATTTTTTCTTTTAACTCGTTTAATCTGGGATTCTTTTCCAGATTCCATGAGTCACGTGCACAGTCTCTGCCCGCAAGTGTTGCATTACCCAAGTTATGAAAACCAGCTTGAATTCATCCAATTACATTTTAGCCAGCTAATATCCATTCGTGAGAGATATATAAGTCCCACCGTGGTGGACGCTGCATTTACCTTTTCTCCAGGCCAGCAAGGGCCTTTTTGTAAATAAATAGCTGTAAAGTAACGAGCTGAGTTTTCTGGCGACCTTCCCTCTAAAGAAATTATCACTAACTATCAGTTTTACGGTAAGTTAAAGCAATTTCCTCTTGAAATCCCTCAATTATTTCCGTTTACGTATATAGCTCTCTCAAGGCCGCTAAATACATAAATATATATATATATATATATATATATATATATAATATATATATTATATATATATATATATTTTTTGAATATGTATGTATATCGATCACAATGGATATTCCCAAGGAAATTAATTGAAACGAATTAGTAAGGTAGCTTAAACTGAAACTGCTCTTGTGAATAATGAAGCTTAAAGAGCCGATATTAATATTAATATATAATATATATATCATATATATAATATATATAGATTATATATATTATTATATATATTATTATATATTTATTTATATCTATAAATAATATTATATTAATATATTATGTATTTATATATATTTATATATGATAAATTTGTTTGATTGGTAAATATATATATATATAATATATATAGATATTATATATATATATAATAATATATATATATATATAATATACTATATATATGTATATAATATCTTATATATATATTATATATACATATATATATATATATATATATATATATATATATATATATATATACTTACAAATAACATGGAGAAAAACATGCACATGAATCCATATTGAAATGTAATGGCCTTTCAATGTGCACAGAACATTTCGGTAACTTTTAGCTCTTAAATTTTATAAGCTATCTACGGAATGAAGTTATAAATACGCGCAGAACAGAATATAAACCCGTCACAGCCGGATAAATTCAATGCAACATAAACTTGAATTCACCAGAAATCTAGTCGCTTTCACCAAGAGAACCAGGGATTACCTTTAGCATGACTCTTTGCAAAGGCTTTTCTTCAAAGGGAATTCACTTATGGTTTCTGCATTTTTAACCCGGCTTCCCTTCTCCTAACACTCCCGCTCACTTTTAATTCCTCTCGACGATTCTGCTACATTACAAGGATATGTTGATTCCAATCTCTCTCTCTCTCTCTCTCTCTCTCTCTCTCTCTCTCTCTCTCATAAACGCACTCACAAATACATTTATTTAATATGGTCCTATATATCTAATATATATATATATTATAATATATTATAATATATATATTTCTTATATATTATATATACTATAATATATAATATATATATTATAATGTATATCTATATCTATATATATATATATATATATATATATATATATATATATATATATATATATATATACATATATATATATATATATATATATATATATATATATTATATATATACTATATATATATATATATATATATACACCATCTACGAAATAAAACGCCAAATATAGGTCACACGAACGAGTACTCCACCCAACATATGACGTAATATCAGTCGAGATAAGCCACCCATATCATGACTACATTCCATTACCTTGAATATGCGTTCCTCTCTCTCTCTCTCTCTCTCTCTCTCTCTCTCTCTCTCTCTCTCTCTCGCTTTTCCATAATCTGATATGGGTCCCTATTCAAAGAGCAGCCATCTCGGAAGTAAGCATCAATGCTTTGATGCTTTCTTTACGGCCGTTGGCTGCTTTTACGTAAATTTTTTTTTACTTCGGTCTGCTATATTAGTTTTTAATTTTTTTTCTTTTACTGGATTACTAAAATTAGTTTGTTCGCCCTTGTCATATTTTTACCCAGTATGTAAACATCCACAGACATATTCAGGTTATCATACGTGCAAAAATGTGTAAGTGCATGTCACCTTTATTTCTCAAGTTATTATTCGTTCTTGCAAATATAATCACCTAGAAATATCAGCCAGCGTGCCCGCATGCACGTCGAATACGAATAAATCAATGACAAACACAATATTAAATAAAGTTCCATAACATCAAGATCCTATCTAAAGAAAAAAACCAAGTTCATCAGCAGCACGTCGAGCCAGGCTTAGCAATGTGCACCTCACTTCAATCTTGTACACACTATGGCGTCCAGGACACCGAGGTCTTTTATTTTCAACATCCTTCCATGTTTTCAGCAAAACATTCTGAACTAAACCAAGTAAATCCACGATGATAATATTTTCCCATTTCCATTCCATGCAAATGAGCGCTCGCTTCTCGCGAACCTTGATAGTTAATTTAATGAACGTCTTTCTTGGCTTACTCCAAAAGAATCCGAGTGAATTTAAAATGACGTCATTACGATTTATTTCCCTTACCAACCATATTGTATTCATGTTACGTAACAACCCGAAATGTTGCTAACTTCTTTAACTGTATCAATCCAGTCGCTTTCAGTAAAGACATTCTATTATAACAAATGAATTAAATATTCAAGGGACCCCATTTCATCTTTGGAATGATTTTAGGTAAAAGCTTCTCTTCAGTAGAAGCTCATTTCTACTTTATCTCTAGGTATCTTTAATCAGCTAATGTCTCTCTTTTGCTCTCTATTTTCTATAGAGAATTTTCAGAAACCAAATCTCATTTCAGTCTTTCATAATCAGAATAACTTAAATGAAAGAAAACCAGACAAAATTAAAATAAGATTTGCGTGAGAGCAGCGAAGGATATACATCAAAGCACACTGATGCCTTCCTCCAAGATTACCACTACGAGAATAGTGAGTGACGGTTATAGAGGAGAGAGAGAGAGAGAGAGAGAGAGAGAGAGAGAGAGAGAGAATATGAACAACCGCCTCATATTTTTGTTTCTCCACACCTATAAACATCTCCATGAAATGACAAATATCGGCATAACAGTCACACCAACCTGCACAATACTGTCTTCCAGTTCGTGGCGCAATATCAGTCGAGATAATCTGCCTACATTATGGATGTATTCTATTCTCTCTCTCTCTCTCTCTCTCTCTCTCTCTCTCTCTCTCTCTCTCCTCTATAACGTGATTAACCGTCACTCTCTATTCTCGTAGTGGTAATCTTGGAGAAAGGCATCAGTGTGCTTTGATGTATATCCTTCGCTGCTCCCACGCAAATCTTATTTTAATTTTGTCTGGTTTTCTTTCATTTATATTATTCTGATAATGAAATGCTGAAATGAGATTTGGTTTCAGGAAATTCAGTGTTTATACATGTATGCATGAACGAACAGACGTATATTAAATGCGAGTTTTATATATTTATGATAGCGAAACATTACACTTTTCAACGTATATACCAAAGATGGTAGACTAATGCTATCTGCTATTGTACCCCAGAATCTGTTTATCTTCCAACGAGTGAAATCTGTTGACAACAAATGTCACAAATAAAATTTAAGCTGCAAGAACATTAAAATAGTTGAATCGGTAACCAAAATACGATTTTTTTTGCAACCTTACAACAATAAATCTATCAGTCAGTCCAATAGAACTCCACGCAATGTATTTGCAGGAAATAAAGAATGTACAACAAGAGTACCTAACAGTATCTTTACTCAACTATATAGTATTTTAAAAGGCAAGTAACTCTGCAACCATACGCCAAAAATGTAAAGAAATAATCAGATAAAGCCACAATATCTAGTTTAGATCCTTTCCTTTTTTGCAAATAAACTTCAGACCACAGACCATACTTTCAACGGATTGCTAATACGTTCTTTAAATATATATATATATAAAAAAAAATCTTCTTTGAAAATCATATTGCCGAATATTCGAACAGAAATTTTGGAATACTAATCAAACCAACCAGACAGAGATGATCTGTTTGTTTTGTTTGCAAGGTGTATTTACGTTGCATGGAACCAGTGGTTATTCAGCAACGGGACCAACGGCTTTACGTAACTTCCGTAAAGTGAACTTCTATCACCAGAAACACACATCTCTCACCCCTCAGAGGAATGGTCGAGAATCAAACTCGCGGCCACCGAGGTGGCAGGCGAAGACCATATCGATCACGCCATTGAGGCGTTCAGACAGAGATGTGATGTGAATGTCTTCTCATTACAAGCAAAGCAAAGCGAAACGAAAGATTTTTCGCGATTTCAAAAGACTACCTTTCGTCAGTTCACATTGAGGTATACTTTCCCATATTCAGCAGCTGCATTTCTCATTTTGAATCTTTAAACGAATCTCATCAAAACTCACATTTGCTCCAAAACATTAGAAATTAAAATTGTGTCAATGAATTCATCTTAATCTATGCCCTCCAAAGTAAACGGAGCATTGACCGAGTGAAATATTTACCTTTATGCTCCACTATCATACAAAAATGACAGCATTCATAATAAAAAAATAAAAAATATTACCCGCAAGCTTTGTTAATGACACTGCATCACAGCCACCATATCTCCTGTCATCAACAGTTAAATGGACTGTCAGTAACCTGGTAAAAACTCCCCTGGAATACAATTATCCAGTTATTTCCAACTGTCGTGTGTATGCAAATAATAAATTAATATCCCACTACTATGGTAGCGTTCATTCTCGCTACAAGCACCGAAATAACCTGGAAACTACAATCACAATCGACGAAAGCAAACACTACTGGAAACAACAACCATTATGCTCGCAATACATCTCAATAATTCCAGAGCACCGTCTCCCAGCAAAAGAAATGTTTCATACGCCACTAATGATTCGCCGGACTAATTACAACAAAAGGGAATTAGTTTTTATACATAAATCTGGCCGAAAGAGGCGGCATTATGGGACATGTCTCCCAGAGACCATACCGGTGTCTCCCTGGCATCAGGAAACCTCAATTGCAGTTCCAGAATTAATTTCTTTTGATGGCTACCGGTATTATCTCATTCATTAACAGGTACAGGGCATGTCATTCATATCTATTCATGCTTCAGGAATCATATAATGTTATATATAATAGTAGGAGAGATTAAACATGTATGCCTTTATGAATTTTCTATATTTGTCTTAGGAAGGTGTTTTTGCCGTTTACTAATTTTTTTATTTCAGTATATATGTATGTATATATATATATATATATATATATATATATATATATATATATATTATATATACACATACATACATAATACATATATATATATATATATATATATATATATATATATACTATATATATATATAATGTATATATACACACACACACACATATATATATATATATATATATATATGTGTGTGTGTGTGTGTGTGTGTGTGTATGTATATATACATATATATATATATAGTATATATATATATATATACTATATATATATATGTGTGTGTGTGTGTGTGTGTGTATATGTATATATACATATATATTATATACTATATATATATATATATATTATATATATATATATATATATATATATATATATTATATATACACGCTTGCACTGCTTTCCTTTAGAGGTATTCTGGGCAGTATTTACTGTTTACGTACACTCTCTGTAAGTATTAATTACTATCAAGTCACATACTTTTCAGTTTTCTGTAAAAGAAAACTATTGGGATGCCTTTGTCTGTCCGTCCGCACTTTCTTTTTTTTGTCCGCCCTCAGATCTTAAAAACCTTTGAGGCTAAAGGGCTGCAAATTGGCATGTTGATAATCCACCCTCCGACCATCAAACATACAAAACTGCAGCCCTCTAGCCTCAGTAGTTTTTATGTTATTTAAGGTAAAAGTTAGCCATGATCGTGCATCTGCCACCGCTATAGGGTACCGACAACACAGACCAAATCCAGCCCGTGGCTGAGAGTTTTACACAGCATTATACACTGTACAGAAAACTCTATTTCTTCGTCGCATTTTGTACTGGTTATATTCTTTACATGTGACACACCTTCATCTCCCAGTTTTGCAGAGAACTTTGACACATTCATCTTTAACTTCAAACTTTTTTTTTTCTCTCGGGTTCATATTCATTCCCTGATTCATATATAACCCAAAGGCAACTTGCACATGCTTCAGTTATAATTAGCATATGACGGTATATTTGTGTCGCTTAAATCCCTTCAGGGAATTACTTCATCGGCTTTAGTCGACGCTGCCTCAGCAGCAGGAGAGGAAGGATGTCTGTTGTGAAGCGAAAGCAGAGGCTGTGCCATTAACAGCACATTTATTATTCTGCAAGAGGTGCACCTTTCATATGGACAAAAAAATAAATAAATAAATAAATAAACTAAATTGTAATCCGGCGAAAAAAAAAAAAAAAAAAAAAAAGGAGAGTTCTAGTATATAATACACGTGAAAATAAGAAATAAAAACTTTTATCCAACAAATAAACAAGTGTATAGGTGAACATAAACACAATACACCTCATAAAACAAAAGGCAAGGATACATCTTAGTGTTTTAGTATAGTTGTGCAACTTCTCTTTAACCTACGAAGTTCAACGCCCTCAAAACATCGCTTGGAACACTGTTCCGTTACGTTCCGCCACTCCCATGAAACAAGTGTAATTAATTAGCTGTGAACATATTACGTGCTAAAACCCGTACTCACATCCTCCCAATATATCGGATGTATGTTTTTCTTTATATCACTATTGTTGTGATACATATAGTATCCATTTATCGTTAGACAGTCAATGTTGATCGTTAGAAATGTACTGCCGCCAAAACGCGAATGTCAGATCCTGTTAAATTGCAAAGATTTGATAAAATTCAGAAGAAAATTTTCACTTGAATTAGTCTGTAAGGTCCGGGTCAAGACTCGCAAATATGTCACTAATTAGAGGACTGTTGGGGCTGAAGAATCCTAACATAAGGGGACCAGTTTGTTACTCTATATCTTATGTAATGAAAAAAATAACTATTTGTTAATGAAAACAGTTTTTCCTATCTATTTATCTCTTTAGCTCCCATTTCTCGATAAATTACCATTTTTTCTGTATGGCCTAAAACCTTCTAAGGATTTATTTTGAAAGAAAGATTAAGAAAATAATAAATGTCCCCTGTATCTCCCATTTTACCCTATCTATACCCTCCTTCCTTGCATACATTTAAGATGTTCCATCATATACACACCAATAGCGTCTCGAATACGTCTGATGTTCATATCTAGGTCATCACCACCCATCCACAAGAAACCAGTACGTCCAATCGCAAGCAATCAACGATTCCCGAGGAACTAAAGCATAAACCGTGAAGGAAATCGATTGCGCGCCGCATGCAACCGATTTCATGCAACAATTCGAGTCAATAGAAGAGCTACATCCCTATGAACTTCGCTTGATAATATTCAAGAGGTATAACTGGCGGTGCAAATTACCACAGAATAAGAATGCCAACAGTGAAAAGGAGTAAGCATACATCAACATAAGCGCTACATGACATATTCCCCTTTGTACTGTCACAATATATCAACTCGAGCTTCAGCCGACTGCCAGTAATGGGGTTACTATTACCTAAAATAACTAGTGGGGACAAAACATATGTCACCTAAAATTATTCATTCTGAAATGCTCCAACGGCGTGGCAAAGCATTTGGGGAAAGACTATAAATGTAGGGCTATTATTACTTCCTCTTTGGTTTTCGCGCTCGGCCACCAATCCGGTGGTCCGAAGCAGACTCTGGTCCGAAGTTCGATTCTCGGTTCGGCCAACGCGGAAACAGAGGAATTTATTTCTGGTGATAGAAATTCATTTCTCGATATAAGATGGTTCGGATCCCACAATAAGCTGTAAGTCCCGTTGCTACGTGACCAATTGGTTTGTAGCCACGTAAAAATATCTGATCCTTCGGGCCATCCCCAGGAGAGCTGTTAATCAGCTCAGTGGCCTGGTTAAACTAAGATATGCTTAACTTAGGAGCTATTATTGACTCATTAATTTTCGACGCAATGCAGAGCATTTTAAGAGCATGAAGGACTTGCGATTAAACAATCCTAAAGTTCAGAGATAAACTTTAACAACCGAGTGTTCTGCGTACGCCATTGCGTTAGTCGGACCAAGATAAGAGCTCGCCTAAAGGTCAATGACGAACAGATAAGATCGTACTACAGTTCCAAGGGCGCTCCTCGTTAACGTTAATGAAGGACCCACTGAGACATGTTCAAAGGAGTAAACAGGACTGCTGATGATAAAGCATTCCTGGTAGGATTCGCGATAATGCTCCGCGGGTCGGAATAACCGTCATTTACCAATAAGCAGGGAGAATACACCGGGCATTCCTCCTTTGTCGGTTATACGAGGACCACGCTTGGTTCGGAGAGCGTTCCTTCCTCGAGTAAACACTCGATTATTTGAATGGATGAGCTCGAGATCTGCCCGCGCGGAAACCGGCGACATAACTATCAGTGAAATCTATCTGTTCGGGTACGCGCAGCTTCTGGGGTTCGAGCGTGTCCTGGTGATGACCTACGTGAATTCATTATGAAGCAATAATCATTTCCAGTTATACATTATTTTATTCTTTGGATTATTCTATTCCTTGTAAATCTAACATTATTCCGTATAGGGAAATTGTGTATTGTGAAACTAATAAATTTTCTACTTATGAAACCTATTTTGTCTGAATGCTCATGCAAATTTTTCTTGTTACATCCTCCCAAAGCTGCAATGAGAATTTCTTGATTACAGCATTGACCAGAATTTCCCCAGCTATCTCTGACACTTGCAGACTTTTGACTCAGTACTTCGATATTTTATTAGTTACTCACCATTAAAAAGTATGTTTTGATAACCTGTCTACTGCGAAAGTTATCTTCTTAACGAATCTTCGGATATAACCAAAGACTCCAGTAAAAGTTTCGGCACTCATGCCCCTCCCAAGTCCAGAAAAAAAGGAGATGGGATGGGGGTGAGGAATTTGAACCCTGGAAAAAGGAATCGTGACTGAAAGGTGAAATATGAGAACCTACAGAACCTACAAGAAGAGTCAACGGGTCATGGAGATTCAAGAACCAACAGAATGAGGGAAGAGCATAACCAATAAAGTCTACGTTTCAAATTGCATTTGTTACCTGGAACTGTCCACGTTCACACAATACTTTGGATTATGAGTAGTATCAATTGCAATTCTATTATTACAAGCACAGGCACCAAAGAGATGGAAAAGTGCAACTGCCTATTAGTCGAAGTGAGTTGAATTATAACAGCCGAGATTTCTAGTTCCAATTGACTGTCAGGTGACCAAAGGATTTTTATCGAAAGGATATACTGCTACTAACGGCAGAGTCCACGAACAACAAAATATGACATTTATTTTTTATACATAATGCAATAAACGGTGTTGAATGATATAAGGATTTTTTCAATAAGTTCACTTGGAAATTCCACTGATGGAGAAGAAACACTAAATCATTATGCATGATTACTTATATGAAAATGTCTTTACTTGCTTGTATAGTGTTTTTACGTTGCATGGGACCAGTGGTTATTCAGCAACGGGACCAACGGCTTTACGTAAAGATGTCTTTACTTTCAAGTATGTTTCTGTCAGTAATGAGATAAAAATCAGTGACACGAGTTTCAACATTTAAGGGTTAACACATTTCCACTTCTATCAACAATAGTCACCTTTAGAATGTTGAAAATGAGGGATACAACTAGTTTCCGAAATAACATACCTAGATAAATAAAACCGAGTCCGGGAATGAACAGCAACTGGTTTATTTCACACAATAAGCAATTTCACCAATATTGATCGATGCTGTGACATTCTTTCCGTTGCTGTCAAGCTTAAGAATTTTGGTTATGCTTCTATTAAGTCTTATAGACTTCGCCCTTGATACTTGGGAGGTGGCAGAATGACACGGTATTTAACATATAGAGGTATTCGAATCACTAATTTATAATTAGTCTTATTTTTTATTTATTTTTTTTTAAGTGCATGAAATGGTATGATGTTGGCAAATGATGTTTGACTATGGCTACCCGAAAAAATTAGCTTGACAAGACACATTGCTGATTTACAAACATACATATGTATGTACGCATGTATGTCCGTTCAACAAAGCACTCAGATTATATATATTTTTTTCTGGAATAAAAAACCCTTCAATTGTTAGGAGAAGATGAAATCATTCCCTCACAGAGAAATACAAGACAAATGTGCATTGTTGAGCCTCCCCGAAAAATGGACGTATTTTTGCGGAGAGTATAAATCTTTATCACAAGGGTTACATTAAGAAAATTTGTTTCAGGATGAAGGGATGTTACCGGAGATTAATCATACTGGAAAGTGCAGGGCACGTAATGGTACAATGATTAATTCGGCAGAGTGCTTCTCGAAAACAATGCTAACACACAACACAATTTGTAAAAACAGATTTCGAGATGGGAGCTTCCTAAATTCTCAAAGGATGGCAACCATAACTGAAAGATGATATTGGTCGTTAACAAAGTAACAGTTCATACACACACACACACACACACACACACACACACACACACACACACACACACACACACATATATATATATATATATATATATATACGTATATATATATATATATATATATATATATATATATATATATCTCTCTCAAAACCTGCGAAAGTGGAGGACTGAAGAGAAACACATCTCAATAATGCAAGACTGGAAGTGATTACAGTAAATTCCGAAATGTTTGTAGGGGTGGCGATCGACGATGTAATAAAGACAATAAAAAAAATTGGGAAGTCAACAGAATTTAAGGGGATTACACGCCAGATTCTGCAGTAACTTGGGAATATCACGACTGAGTGATTGACAAAGATGTGTAAGGTATGTCTGGTTTACAGAAAGGTTCCAAATAAATGAGTGTGAGGAATTATTGTCCTGCTGAGGAACGGGGAAAGATGACAGATATAACAGTGAGGGTTGCAGTGGCATAACAATACTTAGTGTACCTGGGATGAAGAAGTGAAAGGGTTGTGATTGATAAAGACAGACAACATAAAGGTTGATTAAGGAGAAGCAGTTTGAGTTTAGACGAGGGAGAGGGTGTGCGAATCAAGTGTCTGTTATGAAAATGACACGATAAGTTTGAGGGCAATGGGAAAAGTTGTAATTGGTGTACATGGTTCAAAAGAAAACCTATAACAGAAGTGCTGAAACTGCGGAGGACACTGAGAACGAATGGCATAGAGGGCAATATGTTGCGAGCAATTAGAAGATTTCACAATGAAACTGACTCTTGTATTGTGACAGGCAGACGTGAGAGTGACTGGTTTGTTTCTCAGTATGAAGGAAATGTGGGTACAAACATAAGATGAGTGGCACCTTGCTTAGGGAAATCGATTAGATACTAGCAGGCGTACCCAGTAGTGGCGGTAAATGTTGTTTTGATTTTTCCCTGGAGGGGCCACCTTGTAGGGGCAACGGGTCATGATTATATAATATATTGTGTATATATATATATAATATATATATATATATATATATATATATATATATATATGTGTGTGTGTGTGTGTGTGTGTGTGTGTGTGTGTATAGATATATAAATTTTACACATATATATATATATATAATTACGTATATGGTATATAATATTCAATTAAGATATCATTTACTGACCATCGCTTTTCTTAGCATCTTATTACATCTTCAGAGCTACAAAAAGAAAAATGAAAGACAAATTAAAGCATATGGACAAAGAACTACTAAAAACAATAGAAAATGAAACTAAAATTAAAATTACAGTTAAATCTTAAGAAGTATTTACAAAAAAGGTTTTTTTTTTTACCCACCGTGCTGTACTCGCCAAGTCTTCAACTTTCCATATGTTTTTTGTTTGTAACTCCCGTTTTTGTAAATATTTCTTAAGGTTTAACTGTAATTTGAACTTAAGTTTAATTTCTAGTATATTAAGTAGTTTTTCCATGTTCTTTAATCTGTTTTTTTTTATTGTTCTTTTGTAGCCCTGAAGATGTAACATGATGTTACGAAACGCGATGGTCAATAAATGTTATCTTACTTGATAACTGGCGGTCTACCTGCCACCTATCCTTGATGTATACTGCGGCGTTCTCCTGCCTAAATACTGAGTATAGGCTACATTAAGGTCACAGAGAAATTCGTAAAATCAGGACTTATCTTGAACTGTTCAGTTTGCAGACGTGTGTGTGTGTGTGTGTGTGTGTGTGTGCTGCGTCATCCGAACCTGAATTTGTGTTGAACCGATGCAACAACGTCCCCAAACTAATCCCCTTAGGAATCACTCTGGGAATGTCTTGTCTCTTGCATGTTGACCTCGGAAGGGTTTTATGCGGTCGCAGCTCATTAAAGTAATTAGAATAATTAGGCTTATTTTCATAATGGGCCTTCCAAAAGCCTGCGTGAATATTAAGGCAAAAAAGAAGAAAAAAAATGGAGAAGTCTGCTACTGTGAGTCATAATAAATAACACTTCTCAAAAACCACAATTGGACTGTAAAATCTTTTCATCAATAAATATGAATGATAATTATTTCTTCTCTGGCTGTCCGCTGGTTCGAATCCACGGGAGAACGAAATTATTATCAACTTAAAAATCCCCCTTCGATGATAATTCCCAACACATCCTAGAACAATACATGTAGTTTTTTGAACCTGAGAATCTTGGAATAGTTTTTTGTGAATATTGTTCGTATTAACAGGATATTTATAGTTTTGTCTTTCAGTTCTAATATGGCTTTCGTAGGCATTTATCTTAAGAGTCTTCTTATACCTATTTTCGTGGAACTGTCTTTTAAAATACTGTTTCACTAAAAAAAAAAAATCGCTTACCTCTGTAAGATACAAATATTCATTACTATAATCGCTGACCTTCACAGTGCAGTGAAGTATATCTTAGTTTAACGAGACCATTGAGCTGATAAACAGCGATCCTAGGGCTGGACCAATTGGTTACTTAGCAACGGGACCTACAGATTATTGTGGGATCCGAATAACATTGCATCGAGAAATGAATTTCTAGTCATCAAAAATAAATTTCTCTGGTTCCGCATTGGCAGCAGCGGGGAGCGAACCCTGGCTACCAGATTGATAGAAGAGTACGCAGCATACTCGCCCAGTGAAGTACTGTGTCTATATCAAAATCTGTCCGTCACATTATACTGAAACCCATAAATTCACATAAAAATTTAAGTAGGCAAGTACCTGGTGATAAACACGTAATCTAGTCACTCTGGTATTTATTCCGAAGATCTTACTCATACAGCTCATTCTTTTGTATTCCTTATTTATATAAACCTGTGTATCTAAATTAAACCGGCGCGCACGCAAATACTTGCATCATTATTATAGCAACTCAATTTATACAACTCCTTAGTGTGTTAAATGAAAATATGGTTTTAATACATTTTAAGAACGTCAAATTTCACAACCAACTGACGGACAAATAATTCTAACATGGTATAATTCGACCTCCAGCTTACTCGGGACGTGTGCAGGATTTCCCCCTCAATCGTTAGTTGTAAACATCATTTTCTTAATTCTTAACGTAAATTAAAACATGCTAAAATCTACAATCAAATAGAGCCTTGTTTCACCAAAAAAAAAATTAAAATAAATACGCTAACTTTTATTAGAACTAATTTTTCTGTACTGTTTAACATGCAAATTATTTATATTTTACATTTCATTTTGATAAATAAATCATAAATATCCTATCCAAAATTTCCTATATCTTTAACTGAACGTGAAACACCTTTTTCAGGCCTTTTAACGCTCTTCCATAGACCTTTCCTATCCCCCACAAGAACAAGAACATCAATCTGCAATAGTCTGCTTTTAAAATCTTGAAAATTTTTTAAATTCAAAATCATGTTTTGAAATTGGAATCTTTCTTTCATACATAATTTTTTTTTTAAGATCTAAAGAACTTATCCGCAGGTCGAATCGAGTAGTAGAAAAATAACAGTATATATCATTAAACGATATAATCTTTAAAAGAAATAAAAAAAAATAAAACAAAAAAGCAAACAGATCGGGAAAGAGAAAAACGCGTTAAGAAAATGCACGTGAAACATTTCCCACCATTTTTCAAGGGATTATAATTTTATTTTCCTGGATTTGCAACCTGAATCTTCATGATTTATGTGTGAGTTCAAGTGACAGAACTGCAAAAAAGGAAAAAAATCAATAACAAAAAAAACAATCAAACAAATATATTAACAACTGCAACGGTCGCCCTGACCTGCGTGTGACCCACTTTCGAAAGAGGTCAAATAACTATTATTCATGAGGCAGATCTAATATCCTACGTCATGAGATAATAATAGTGCTCTTACATTTTTGCAAACTCCTGAAAAACGTCTGTTTATCAATAAAAAATTAAAAGCACAATCGTAGTCTCAGTGCACCGTGATATTGTAGACTTTTATCATTATAAATAAAAACCAAACTGCAACAAAGGTTGGAAAAGCATAATCCCAATAACCACATGAAGGAAAGCGGTAAAGAATAGACAATGAAAAAGAAAAAAATGAAAAAAAAAATTAAAGTAACTAAGATAACCAACAAAGTAAAGTGCCGTCTTCAATGTGAGCTGATCTCTGGAAAAATTCAACAATCATACTATTCACATGAAGGTAAGCAGTCAAGAATAGACAAGGAAAGAGGACAAAAAGGAAAGAAAATAGGAGAAAAACACAGTAAAGTGCCATCTTCAATGCACTCTGATCTTCCAATCAGTGAACTTGAATAAAATTGAGTGATGTCAGTACTTACATGGGTGCCATTTAGTACTTATCTCTGTCAAGTGACTGGGTATTTCTTACTTTGGACGTTAGGAAACGTTTTCCCACCATATTCCACCTTTAATTTTTCCGTTGTCCTTTACGGTTAGGATACATAAAAGTCTCCCGTGGCTTTTTCTGAACAAAAGTACGAAGATGGCCGTGTCCATATAAATAATAAAACAGATTTTAACCATAATGGTAATGGTAGTTATTCAGTGATTTTAAAGACAAATATAAACCTGAAAATATTTCTTACTGCATTTCCAATTCTTCTCTATTTCTCAAATTTAACAATACTCTAACACAATCCTTGCATTATACAACATCGGCTTTGGTAGCGTAAGCATTGAGAAACGAAATGAGTAATAAGAACACATACAAATACAAATACACACACGCACACATAAATATATATATAAATATATATATATATATATATATATATATATATATATATATATATATATATATATATATATATCATTCGAGCTACAAATGTCCTTTAATATCTAAATTCACTCTACCTCGGAATTGATATATTTTCATATATGTACCGAAGGGGAATTTTTAGTTGATAATAATTTCGTCCGTCCCCACATGGAATCGAACCACCGTCCAAGTGGACGGGAACGAAATCAGGACAGACAGTGACGCTATCAAGTCAGCCAACAGAAACGCTATAAGTTTATATCGACTTGTAAGGTCAGAATCGATAGAAACTTATAGCGTCTCTGTTGGCTGACTTGATAGCGTCACTGTCTGTCCTGATTTCGTTCCCGTCCACTTGGACGGTGGTTCGATCCCATGTGGGGACGAAATTATTATCAGCTAAAAATTCTCCTTCGGTACATATATGAAAATATATCAATTCCGAGGTAGAGTGAATTTAGATATTAAAGGACATTTGTAGCTCGAATGATATATAAATGAATCACGGTTCGATGTGATAATTATTCACATATATATATATATATATTATATATATATATATTATATATATATATGTGTGTGTGTATGTATGTATGTATATACACCACGCACATAAAAAGAAGAAAAAAGGCACGATTTAATTTTTTTTCTTTTAATTGCAACCATAAAGGAAAACCGGCTTTAAGAGCGTCACAGCAGTTTCGGAGGATTTGGCTCGATTCTGTCATGAACGCATCTGCAGCAAAAAAAAAAAAGAAAAAAAAAAAAGGAAAATAAATGTTGCATGTCAAATTGTCATTCTTCTTAGTATGGATTTCCTTCTTTACGATGCAAGGCCACAATAATAATAGACAAGAGTTTCTCCACACCTTCATCAAATACAATAACAAAACTCGTACAAACAAATATATATATACATCTGCATGCATTTGCTAATGTGTAAATATATATATATATATATATATATATATATATATATATATATATATATATATATAATATATATATATATATACAAAAGTTTGAGTTTACATTTGAAAGACTATGAATTCCTGTTTGTGAATTCATACACATACACACACAAGTACATGAATCTGTTAGTAGAAAGGCGAAGCATTTCCCCCTACGCACGGAGGCGTACGGTGATTCCGGACAAAGGATCCACTTCAATTCCTGACAGCTAAACATATTTCCCAATAATATAGATTTAACGGGGAGTGACTCGAATTGTCGATAAAGCGGGATCTGAGCACTGCATTGAGCGAACGGGTGTACTACCATTTACGGGGACGCCACACGGATGCAAATGGTTCAAAATAAATTCGACGAGAATCTGGTGCCGTGGTAGGATCCCAAACTGACTCGGTCATTTTTTTAGAATCTCCACCCGCACAGGTTGTCGCAGAAACGACAGGAGCCACCGATGGTCAAAGTGGTTCACCACCCACGAATTACCTAGACCAATGGTTCCCATCCTTCACCACCCACGAATTACCTAGACCAATGGTTCCCATCCTTCACCACCCACGAATCACCTAGACCAGTGGTTCCCATCGTTCACCACCCACGAATCACTTAAACCAGTGGTTCCCAACCTTTTTTTTTTTGGCCATGTCCCACCTAATCACTTCTAAAATCATGGTGCACCCTGTGGTGATATATAATTCTTATACATTCACTTGGAGGAAGGGAAGCCTACAAGGACATTCCATTGACTTGGTTTAAACATTCTCGAACTGGCCCAGGTTGGGAACTGAACCACTGAGTCCTAGACCTAGTATAGACCTAGTAACGAGCACCGCGCGATCATAACGTAGTGCAAAAGGTGGAAAACTCCTTTTTTAACCTTTTTTGTATTTTGAAAAATACAGTCGCTCATACACACTATTATAGCTCTTTACTTACTAATCAAATTCTTACAAACTACAAAGGTCATCGACGAATAAAACATATGACTTAAATGATTGTCTTATTGTTACGGGTAAGCTATGGTGTCCGCATCACCTCCCCAAACTCTAAAGAGATCTTGCACTTCTCTAACTTGCACGATTAAAAATGGGAAAATGAGCTTTGTCTGGTAAAAGCAAATGTCGGTCAGAATTGGTTGAAAATGCCATAGGAGTGATCAAGCGAATATTCTCTTATTTATTTATTTATCATGTATATATATATATATGGAACAGAAACGGCAAGTATGAGGAAAACAGAGGAGAAGAAGATGGATGTAGCAGAAATGAGAATGTTGAGATGTGGATGTCGGGAGTAACAAGGGAAGATAGGATTAGAAATGAGTATATAAGAGGATCAACAAAGGTAGCTGAAATATCGAAGAAAATACAGGAAGGAAGGCTTCGATGGTATGGACACCTGTTACGAAGGGAGGAACGTCATGTTGGAAGACATACGATGGAAATGGAAGTGCGGGGTAGAAGGAAGAAGGGAAGACCAAGAAAGAGATGGCGTGATTGTGTAAGGGAAGATATGGAATTGAAAGGTATAAATGAGAACGAGGCACAAGACAGAAATCGATGGAGACGACTCATTCGTAATGGCGACCCCATATAAAAATGGGTTTAAGCTAGGAAGAAGAATATATATATATATATATATATATATATATATATATATATATATATATATATATATATATAAATATATATATATATATATATATATAAATATATATTCATATATACAAATAGACAAATTACTTTATATACAACCTCAGAGCAACATGACTTTTGAAAATAGTACGGAAAGATAAGCAAAAGATATTGTAAGTTAATAAACATGACACAAAGCTAATTTTTCAAGCGATAAACATTAACTTAGACCTACTTACGTCTGATGCACAGCATGTACTACAAGAACTGCTCGACGTACACATATGTAGTCAAGGAATTAAATACTTCATAAACTATACAAAATAACACAGAACCTTCTTCATATGTTTCATTTCCTCGGTCAAAAGACAAGGCGAATATTCTTGACTAAACTCGAGCTTGAACGACACTTCTATTTTTAGGTCTTCTATGAACATTTTTAATCGCCCGGATCTTAATGGACTTATTCCCCACCAACAGTGATTTATGGTGACAGTAAGTATCCTATGCATGACAACTTCCAGTTCCCTCCTGGAGAGTTCATTGCAAGAAACAATCCCAGCTGGAATGCCGAGGTTTCTGGAACTCATCGGCTACATTAATTGGTAGCATGCAAATGAAGGACTAGCGACTGTGCGTGTTGAGACCCATCAAAGATTTCGTGAGCTTCCCAAAAGGCCATCCATTATTTTGTTGGAAAAAAGTTCATTTATTTATATCCAAAAACCTTAGCTACACCTTATCAATACCAAACCTGAGTCTTTTTTGGCCCGCATGTAACGCGTCTTCTGAAAACAATAGTTAACAAAGTAAATTCAAAACATTTTTAAAGCTGGTTATACTGACATTCATACAAACATACATATGATCATTCTTACATAACGCTATCGTTTTCTTCCACCAGTATATTTCAAATTAAAGCAAAAACTGCATTGTATCAGTACGAAGGTCAACATGGTGTTAAACCAGTTCGGCGGATTGTCCTTGATCCTTGAGAATTCTACTTATCAAATAAAAAAAATTGCAATGAACTTGAGAGGCTAAATAAAAAATCAATTTCTCTCCTTTCAATAGCGCGAGTTTAAACTATCACACGTAAATTTAGGGCAATCATGTCACAGATAACAGGGACAGACATCTAAGTTATGTCATGTCATTCGTGCCGGCGACATACATCTACCAAAGTAAAAGCAATGACATTCACGTCAGTGATAAACATATAGAAGAGTCATGTCTTCCAGCTCAGAAAGCCTTTCAACGCTTTCCGTTCACGAACGTCAGCGACGTGTAATGGCATTCTGGTATTAAAGAAGTAAAGGAGACGGGGCGCACAGACAGCTGGGTATTTCTGCCGCCCTACATGAAAAGCAGAATATAAAAATCACACAAAAGCTTGTACGTAGCAAACAAGAGAATTTTTTTTCCCTCAATACCAAACAAGAATTAGCGGAATTGTTTTACGCAAGCAGAAATAAGGTCAGCGATTTCAATTCCTTAACGTGACGTGACAAGACAGGCCCATAAAAATACCCAGCTGACTTTTCTTTTCCGAAACTCTTTCATTAAGCAATAAATAATACTGCGTGTATCATTAGAAGTTGCAGCGGGCTCAAATAAGCGGCCGTAAAGAATAATGATTTTCTTCATCAAGTTCGCTCAAGCTAAGGCAGTAATTCACACAATGGAGACAATTTGATCGCATACATTATGAGATTAATTTAGCCGGTAAAAATGCATGCGGTTTACGTAAAAGAAAATAGTATACAAATACGTACGCAGGCAAGCGTTATCCCAATAAATACGCAAAACACCATACTCACACGCACTAAATATATATATATATATATATATATATATATATATATATATATATATATATATATATATATAATATTATTATATAATTTACATATACATATATACATACAAGAAATTTTCATACAAGCAACCGTGATCCCAACAAACACGCACATCAATATACTTACATAAAGAATATATATATATATATATATATATATATATATATATAATATATATTATATATATACACACACATATTTATTTATACATATAATTCCCATACCATCAAACAACTGACAGTATCTTAAAAACAAGCACAAGGAAAAATACAAAACATCAAACTGGTAGCCTAAGAGTAAAGTTTCTATAATGCAATACAAGTTGATGTAGCGTCTTCAGCGCTTCGCCGGCCTGGAGTTTACGAGATTGGAAACTTGAAAAGTTCCTGGACGATTGCAGCCTTATTGCCTTAAAGTTGGCCAATCGGTGCTCCTGTTGGCCATGCAATTATTCCAAATATGTGCGCGTCGGCCATCCAAACATATTTATCCTCTTTGCTCCTGGTCTCGAAATATTGGCCGTTTATTGCCGCTTCGCAAATTCCTTTGATGACAAAAAAGGGTCAGCCTTATTTTTCTAAAATATATTTCTGTCCTCGAAAAGAACGTGGCTGTTAGTATCTGATTCTTCCTCGGTAACAAACTGTCCGGCAGAGAACACATTTAGAACTTTAGCGTTATCTGCTTCAGATAAGCAAATCTGTTTCTATTTAAGGAATATTACAACCGGCAATTTAATTTCTTGTCAAGAGGTACCTTACGAGATCAACTAGTTTAAAACGGCTCAATTAAAAAAAAAATAACCTGTTCCGTAACATCAAAAATGAAAATTGCATCAATCATTTGACAGAAAAAAGTTGAAAAGTCTACCTTGCAAATCATGAACTTTCAAGGAATTTTCACACACGAATATTATGATATATACATATATATATGTGTATATATATATATATATATATATATATATATATATATATATATATATATATATATATATTAATCATGCTCCTTCTCTTTTAAAGGAAGTTGCTTCAGATTGAGTTTGCCTTCAGGTAATCGTGATGAAGTTGCTAGCCACAAGGTCCAATATAGCCGTACGTCCTAGTTTAGCAGATTAAATTATATTGCTACCTGACAGACGTTTTGGTACCTTTATGAATTTACTTTCGTAACATGATGAGTTCAATTTCTCGGGCCAATCAAATTTTGGGGGCTAGTTCGACGTAACGAATGTCCATACGTAATACTTGCATTGGTAATCTGCCCTCCGGTGGTTTAAAAGCAAACTACTCTTTAATGGTAATGAAAACAATTCCAAGTTTAAATACGGCTATTAAGAAAAAAAAGGAAAACATGTACATAATCGTGAATACAGAACTCAACAGCAGGAGGAGCAAAAGGAAGAGGAAGTGGAGGCCAGATAAAGGGAGAGAGAGAGGCAAAGGAAAAGTCCAAGTAATGATCACCATAAAATGGAGGAAATGCTACTGAAGCCAGTATAATTGGAGATTCTCTATGTCTTACAGCTCTGGGATATGAATTTAATTACATCTGCTCACCTTCAGGGATGATTAGACCCATTATACTATTAACTTTTATGCGTTTCTAACGTTTATTGCCACAGACTTGAAGATCCGCAGTGCTACTGCAATTAGAGCAGAGGAAAATCCCATTAAATACTTTTCCCGTTCCTCGTGTAACTTTCCCCTGCTCGACTGAACTTACGCTAAGTGCATGATGACAACGCTACACGAAAGGTATAGAGTCCGATTTTAAAAGTCCATCATAAAAATGAAGAGGGAAGCAGAGATTTCTGCTTTAGTAGACTGTAAATTTAAAGACTTTTCAAGCTGACACGTTATGAGCTAGAGTTGTCCTTTTCTCCGCTAAAATGAGTCCTCTTTATAAACCAAAAATTTTCTCAGTAAGAGAACATCCAGGCCTTTATATTTATTTTGGTTCCTGATAAAAGCATCCTGTTTTATACATCCATTTGCTTTTCTGACTGAATATCCAGCGGTAAAGATCTCTTGGTTAAGTGACAGGATATCTAATCGCAGGCATCGAGTGGTTTTCGTGGTTCCCACATAAGGATACTATGTTTCGTCTGGCTATTTAAGTCTCCAGATTCATACCATTTACAGATACGACAATCCGATGTCATGTCTGCTTTCTGATTCATACGTTACGATATCAAGCCTTGTACATTCCCTGCTTACAGTAGGACGTCAAAACTGCATGTCTACGTTAGTGTCCTATAAGAAAACATCTAGAAGAGTAAGTCTCCTGCAGTTCGAAAGGAATACATCCTATTGAGTAATCATCATTTGGTTTCTGAAACAATGTATTCGGCAGCATCCGTAGGTGATTCACGCATAAGGGCATTTTGCCTATCATATACCTACTCATTCCTACAGAAAGGCATCGTGTATCAGCTTTTACTTTATGACTGAAATAGTTCCTAAAACAGAGCAATCCATCACAAAAAAAACTTACTTTTACACAAGTATATCAATTAGGCCATGTAAGTCTTTTGACTCCTCCAACAGCATATTCCGCCACTTTCATTACTAGTCCCCTAAGACAAGCACCACTTAAAATATCCTGATTCTTGCCGGAAATCCATTTGTAAAAATTATCGGCGTAATACCGATTTTATTTTTTCTTCTTTTTATTTTTACGTGTCCCCTAATTTCTGCAAAATAGAATAGTTATAACCGCCTGGTTCCTGAAGGAAGCCACACGGTCAACGTATCTCCTGACTTCAGCAGGGAAATGACATTTATACGTAATTTCATTTATCTTGCGGCTGGTCATGAGGTCGGTCACAACGAAACTTGGAACTGAGCACCATGCAGCTAATGATGATTCCACCTGCAATGATCGTAGCATAATTTCAAGTGAGGGTACTGTATTCTAGCTGGTAAAAACGAATGAGGAATGAGAAAAGACCAGTGATACGGGGAAGACAAAGAAGTGCAATAATGGAGAAAGACGATGAGTTGTTTCCAAGAAAGATATGAGACTATGAGACTTGATGGAAACAAAAATCTTGAAGAGATGAAAAGTGGGGAGCAGTAATTATAAGCTCAAGAGGCGAAAGAAAAAAAAAGACACAGGACAGGAAAGGAAACAATGGTACGTGAAACCAAGAAAAGAAAGGACTATGTATGTAAATGTATGTATGTATATATGTTATATATATATATATATATATATATATATATATATATATAATAATGTTTTTATGTATACATACATACATACATAAAATACACACTCATATATATATATAACGTATATATACATACGCACACACACACACACACACACACACACACACACCACATATATATATATATATATATATATATATATATATATATATATATATTATAATATATATATATATAGATATACTGATGTGATTAATTCATATAAAACCTCTAAATGAGTAAAATAATTAATATGATTATAAACAAATAGTTTCCCAGGACATGAAACTGCTATGAAACTTTATGTAAAAAAAAAAATACAAATAAAACTAAAAGCAAAGTGTTTCCAAAAAAAAAACAAAAAATAATGCTATTCTTTAAAAAAAATTTAATATCGTGGCTGAAAATCCCATTCCTGCTCCGGAGAGAGCAACCCAAAAATGAGTTCGCAATTTCTGAAAGGATTTCTGCGTTATTGATCTCTACGAGATAATGTACACAGCTCCAGCCAGAGATTACACCTATTGTTCTCCCGGGAGGATGAGCAGGTCAAAACAAAGTTAAGGAAAAGCGAGGAAATGGCCAGCACCGTGAAGAAGAAGAAGAAGAAGAAAAAGTATAAAGGAGGGAGAAGGATAACGGCCTGAAAGTAGTGGCAGATATGACGAAGAAAAAGGGACAGGAATTATTAAACAGCGGAGACGAAATTTAATGGAATAGACACCACACTAAAGAAGAGAGTAACTTCGAAGAAGGAAATAAAGAACAATATGACGGGAAAGGTATGTACTGAATGATATGCAAAAAATAAATAAATAAATAAATAAATAAATTGGAAGTTATATAGCAAAGAGGAAAGACTATGTAGAAGAAAAAAAGTCATTGTATGATGAGGCCTAATACTTAAAAGAAATGAATATGCAAAAACAACTCAGATGAAAGACGTAAGTACAGATTACAAAGTGTAACATAATATGAAATGACGAAGAACTATATATTTAAAAAAAGGCAAAGTACAAAAATTGACAAATATTCAAAGCAAAGGAAAGGAATATAAAATGGATAAAGGTATGGATAAAGTTAGTAAGTGAAGGAGAAGATCAATGACGTTAAATGAATTACTCATTAAACCAGAGAGAGAGAGAGAGAGAGAGAGAGAGAGAGAGAGAGAGAGGTGGGTCAAGGTAATACTTCAACTGATCATTTACGAGAGAGAGAGAGAGAGAGAGAGAGAGAGAGAGAGAGAGAGAGAGAGAGAGAGAGAATAGAAAACTTACGAAATGATATATGAAACTCTTTTTTTCAACTAACCAAAAACCATGTTACATAACCATACACGAGGGACAATAATACATTCCTAAGCACCTCTTTCGGCATGACAGAAGTATCATTAAATAAGATTAAGCTGTCCATTTTCGAGATATAACTCTTAATATTTTGTCCCGGTAAAGCTGACCTCAGCATTTCAAACTACCAAATTCAGGAACGCAAGTCGAAGTAGATCGGACAAATTCAGAATGGATCGCTCAATGGTCGTTGAATTAGTAAAGTAATTGTAACAGGAAAATAAATGACATCCCTCGGGATTAAGCTGTGTCATGGACTTCTGGTGACACCTAATTAATCAAGAAATTTACGAGTACTTGGTGACAATATTATTATTATTATTATTATTATTATTATTATTATTATTATTATTATTATTATTATTATTATTATTATTATTATTATTATTATTATTACTATTTTTATATATTTATTTATTCTTTTTTAGGTCAATCACAGTCCTCCAATTCGACTGGGTGGTATTTACAGTGTGGGGTTCCAGGTTGCATCCTGCCTCCTTAGGAGTCCATCACTTTTCTATGTGCGTCATTTCTAGGATCACACTCTTCTGCATGAGTCCTGAAGCTACTTCAGCCTCTAGTTCCAGATTCCTTTTCAGGGATCTTGGGATCGTACCTAGTATTCCTACGATTATGGGTAAAATTATTATTATTATTATTATTATTATTATTATTATTATTATTATTATTATTATTATTATTATTATTAATATTACTTGGAGACAGGTTATTATTATCACTATTACAAAACCCAAAAATAATAGTTAAAGCATTAAACATTTCAGTATATTATTAGTATTATTATTATTATTATTATTATTATTAGTTATTAATTATTATTATCAATTACTTGGAATACAGGTTTTAGTTATTTATCATTATTACAAACCCAAAATAAATACAGTTTATAAGCATTTAAGATGACAGTCCTTTTGAATTTCTCCGATTTATAAACATCATAAAAAGAACTTGCCAGAAGATAGCAAAAAAAAAAAAAAAAAGCCACAACTTATAAAAAAAGAACAGGCCAGAAAAACGACAATAAAAAAAAAGAGCCAAAGAAAAAAAGCAAAAAAGTCTAAGAAGTATGAGGAAAGCAGAGAGACTAACATGAGATACGAAAGAGCAACAGAAAATTGGATCCTTTGTATGTAACGCAATGAGATCGAAACAAATGGCTAAGGCAGAGAGGGACTTTGAAAAGAAGACGGGGGGCAGGCCGAAGAAGGGAAGAAGGGGGACGGGGGAGGGGAGAGGGGGGGACGGTTCCCCAAAAACGACGAAAAATGGACCCCACAAGCGGAAGCTGGAAATTCGAGGCCGTCATACTTTTGAGATATGTAGAGGAGGGAGAAATTTTTAAGAAAGGGAAAAGGGGAAATACGACGAGGTGGATAAGAGGACGGGGAGGAAAAAAAAAATACAAGACATAACAGTTTGTGGAGAAAAGATCATGTGATGGAAGAGCTCCCGCCACAAATGGTTCAGTTGAGCGGCGAGGGAAGGTGAAAGGGTTGAGTATGAAAAGTTCTTTTACCTCTGACCCACATATGCTTAGGTTTATTCCAGCCACTAAAAGGTCGCCTGCACGCATGCACATGCACACACACACACACACAGACAAACACACACACACATACATTCAGGAGCGTAAAACCACAAACTAAAAGGAATCGCACATTTGTCGGTCTTGGGAAGCAGAGCCAAAGCTCTTAAAAGTCATATAAATTCCGGCGGCCTTTGGAATGTTTTGAGGCAGAAAAGTAATTTATAACGTGTATAAACTTTCACAGTAAAAACATATACAAGACGTGTATTTAGGTGTAAAGTGTAAGATAAAGTGCAGTAAGGGTGTTCTTCCTTGATACAGAGGTCGTATGCCTGCGAAACATTGGAACTGTCATTTTGATTTATAAATAAAAAGACAAATATCCTTTAATATCCAATTCGCTCTACCTCGGAATTAATATATTTTCATAGATGTCAACCGAAAGGGAATTTTTTAGTTGATAATAATTCCGTTCTCTCATGGGTTCGAGCCAGCGCCCAGTGGATGGAGGAAAAATCAGGACTTCAGTGACGTTATCGACTTATGTATATAAATATAAATATAAATGATATATATATATATATATATATATATATAATATATATATATATATATATGTATATATACATTCATTCCATGATAGCACAAATATACGTACATATGCCCAGAAATAGAGCTTAATCATGTAAACAATAAGCACGCACTTAACACAACACCCACAAAATCCTCATCGCGGGCAAACAAGAGGGCGTAACACGGTAAAGCGTACAAGCTGCTTTGAACATATACATCAAAACAGCAAAAATCCGTAAAGCTCCGGATTTCACCTTCTGTTTCGCGTATGCATCAGCGCAAAGCCAAGGATTTGTAGTTCAAGGTCTTAAAACTATTTGTATGAAGTATGGAATCATAAAAAAAAAAAAAAAAAAAAAAAAAAAAAAAAAAAAAAAAAAGTTCAGTACTTCTAGTCAAGGCATTAGCTACGAAGTTCTGAAACAAAATGTTGAGTTGAATGTAGAATTTAGACCAAAGGGACCTATGGGGTCATTTAGCGCTGAAATGGAAATTAACAGTAAAAGGTTTGAAAGATGTAACGGGAGGAAAACCTTGCAGTTCAACTGTGAATCAAGTGCTAGGAGAAGGTGGAAAGTAAGATGAAGAAGGAGAATAAGAAAGGAGGTAAAGTAAATGGAACGAAAGTGGTTGCAGGTAGGGGCCGAAGGCAAGCTGCAAAGAACCTTAAGTGACGCCTACAGTGCACCGTATGAGGTACACTGATGGCACTAACCCCCTACGGGGAGAAACAAAATGTTGAACTAATCTATGGATTTAGTTAAACTATTTCTGACAATGTAGACATACCACTGAGCGATGGAACCATACAGCTGTCAAAACTAGTCAGTCAAATACATCTACTATGGGTTTCACAGACATTGCAAGCACGTTTTTTGGCAATAACTCTGTAACGAACACTCGTATCAGTACGAGATTTTGCTATAGTGTATTACACCCAGTGCCGTAATTTATAAGAGTATCATGAATCACTACTTGTAAAGAATAAAGACACTTGCCCCTGTACAAAGATGCAAAAACTCGATTGGCCAGAAATGGATACGAACACAACAGTATAAAAAAAGCTCCGCCTACCCTCTCCCCCCCTAACCCCCCCAACTCCACTCCTCCTCCTCTCTTTCCTCCTCCCCCCCCCCCTCTCTCTCTCTCTTCTCGTTCTCTCGCTCTCTCTCTCTCTCTCTCTGAAAGTTGCTTCAGTTTAAACTTATTTCGTATATTTTTTTTTCTATTATCTATCTCTCTAATAATTTACATTGTTGTATATTTCTAATGATTCACTCGGTTGTTACCTGCCAGTTAACTGATTTATCTATGCATTGATCATCTCTCCTCTCTCTCTCTCTCTCGTCTCTCTCTCTCTCTCTCTCTCCTCTCCTCTCTGTGTGTGTGTGTGTATGACAGTGGTAGCCTACTGTAAATGGTTATTAGAGTAAGAGATATCTGAATGTATGGTGGAGTAGTAGAACGATAGACACTATGACTGAAGGTAAAGCGACTGTTATACTTGTGTTTGGTTACTTTCTTCGCAATCCTCATTTGGAATCAGGGCATCAACCATATACTTGTATTGCGAAGGTGAAGAAGGGACGGCCACCTCGGAACAGAACTGTCGGCGTGGTTGCATAAATGCGTTTGCCACGCAACTTTTCCACTTTTGTATATATATATAAATATATATATATATATATATATATATATATATATATATATATATATATATCGAAGGAAGTAGTAGGGAAAGGCATCCTCATCTTTCAACAGTTTATTAATGCCGACGTTTCGCGACGAATTCCAGGTCGCATTTTCAAGGCTAAAATATATATATAAGTTTACGAACATTAATAATTGATCTAATTTAATTTATATTATAAATGTCATGGCAACAGCTCTCAATACAGTAAAAAAGTAAAAAGTTAAAAGGTAAAAGGTAAAAGTTTAAAGTTAAAAGTTAAAAGTTAAAAGTTAAAATGTTAAAAGTTAAAATTGAACAGCACCTTCAAAGTCAGACATATTAAAAGTACAGGACTTCACTAAAATTTCAGAAACACCTACCTATACAAAAGAAAGAGTAAAACTGACACAATACGTATAGGTAAAAATACAGTGAGGCAGACCAGCTGCCCAAAACTAGGCTATGAACAATTTTACAGAGGACGTTTGGGTATTTACGACGGTACAGTCCTTTTTAATAATGATAGATTCTAAACATTGTCAGGTTATTGTTGTTCCGCAGTTGGCCCAAGATAGAAAAATCCTTGCTGTCAATATATGTTTACATGTTTTTGAGTGATTTCCGTATATTGGATTGTTCTTGGATTTGATACCTACTACCTGTTCTATGGCTTATGCCCCTGTGGGAATCAATTCGAACCTTCAACAGCCTCCTCGTGCATCCCACGTAGTTCCCCGTGATCACATCTCGGGCAAGTATATTTATATACGACGCTGGACGAAAGCAGAGGGGACTGAGTCGGTCTTTTGACTCTAAACAGCGATCCAATGGTTAAGGGATTTTTGGGGATAATTTTCAAGTCCACAGCCGGAAACATCTTTTGAATCAGTGGATGTGCATGTTCTCCTAAAGGTATCATCATGCAAGAAAGGGAAACTTGCAAACATCTTTAGTCTCGATACAGTAGATACCGGTGTTGAATGCACCATTTTCTCTGTCAGCAGTTTGTTTAGAGATCTAAAAAAAGTCGTGAAGGAAAACAATTATTATTAAAATATTTCACCAGAAAGATATTTCGTCGTGAAAGCTTATCCAGTTTGATGAGTGAGTATAAGCTCTATGGAGGAGGGTTTAAAATAGAGTTCCGTTTAAAATTAAAGAAACACGAACTATAAAAATTCATTCCCAAACCAGTAAATGTGTTTTTTCTATACACACCTGTGTAAAAGCCTGAGTCATCTCTGGAAACAATAAGATCAAGGAAGGGAAGCCTGTTATTTACCTCTTTCTCCATAGTAAACCTTATGTTTGGATGTTGTCGGTTGACGAACTCCAGAAAGGACTCTGCAAGGCATTCATAACGAAACAAGGCGAACGTGTCGTCAACGAATCTCCGATAAAATAGGGGAAGGAACCTAATGGGGACATTCACCATTATACGCTCCTCCAGGGAGCACATAAAGATGTTAGCAAAAATTGGACCCAATGGTGATCCCATGGCCATCCCTTCAGTCTGCTTATATAAAAATGCCATTGAAAACAAAGGGCGTGTCCAGCACGGCCAGTTCTAAAAGTTGTTTAAAAAACGCTCTACTAAAATTATTAAAGATTGCATCTTGATCAGGAAAAAGTTTGTCTAATATTATTTCAATAGTTTCTCCTACCGGGACGTTAGTAAACAAGGATTCAAAAGTCTAAGCTTACCATATATAAATCTGATCCTGTCTGAGATGTCCTCTTTGAACTTGGGTGGAATTGGTTATCAAAAGTTGTTTTTTGTTGTAATGGGCTCTAACGGGAACGGGAACAAGAAATTTGGCTAATTTATAGTGAGGCGTTATTCTGCGAGGAGAGGATTGGGCGTAAGGGAACTCCATCTTTGTGGATCTTGGGGAGACCATATAAAATACCATATGATGATCCAGTGGAAAATAAGTCTTGGTAAGTGTTATCATTAATTACGTTATTTTGTTTGAGTGTTCGTAAAAATCTATTAATTTTATCCTCTGCTTTGAAAATGTTGTAATAGTCAGGTACGCCTATCCTTTCAAATTTCGTCTGATCATTTAAAATATCTCCCATCTTATTTAAGTATTCATTTTTGTCCAGAATGACAAGACCCTTACCTTTATCTGGTTTTATTATTATGATGTCCTCCTCTTTCGCCAGGCTTTTTATAATATTGAAGTCGTCCTTGCTGAAAAACGGCATCCATCTCGATTTTAAATTGTTAAATACGCGATGGGCTAGTGATGAGATCTGGGACTGTAGAATACTCAAATCGGTGTCGAAGGGCAAATCCTTAATACGGTGAAAGAGCGATTCAATTGGTAAAAAGAACTGTTGGTAGTTAGGTTTGAAATTAGGTAAACAAAAATCCAACCCCAAGGACAGCAAGAATTCTTCCCTTTTTGATAAAATCCCTTAACCATTGGATCGCTGTTTAGAGTCAAAGACCGACTCAGTCCTCTGCTTTCGTCCAGCGTCGTATATAAATATACTTGCCCGAGATGTGATCACGGGACATACGTGGGATGCACGAGGAGGCTGTTGAAGGTTCGAATTGATTCCCACAGGGGCATAAGCCATAGAACAGGTAGTAGGTTATCAAATCCAGAACAATCCAATATACGGAATCACTCAAAAACATGTAAAACATATATTGACAGCAAGGATTTTTCTATCTTGGGCCAACTGCGGAACAACAATAACCTGACAATTTTAGAATCTATCATTATTAAAAAGACTGTACCGTCGTTAAATACCCAAACGTCCTCTGTAAAATTGTTCATAGCCTAGTTTGGGCAGCTGGTCTGCCTCACTGTATTTTTACCTATACGTATTGTGTCAGTTTTACTCTTTCTTTTGTATAGGTAGGTGTTTCTGAAATTTTAGTGAAGTCCTGTACTTTTAATATGTCTGACTTTGAAGGTGCTGTTCAATTTTAACTTTTAACTTTTAACTTTTAACTTTTAACTTTTAACTTTTTAACTTTTAACTTTTAACTTTTTACTTTTTACTGTATTGAGACTGTTGCCATGACATTTTTAATATAAATTAAATTAGATCAATTATTAATGTTCGTAAACTTATATATATTTTTAGCCTTGAAAATGCGACCTGGAATTCGTCGCGAAACGTCGGCATTAATAAACTGTTGAAAGATGAGGATGCCTTTCCCTACTACTTCCTTCGGAATATGTCTTCTTTGAGCTCCAGCTCCGGCCCTTATGTGTATATATATATATATAATATACAATAAACATTCATGACTTAAAATTATGTGCATCGGTATAATCTAGGGTTTAACTCTAATGAATGTCCGGTAGGAAGACTCAATCTTATTGGTGACACAGAGTAACTATAACCAGTTACCTATTCAAACCAATCTGGAGCCAATTAGCGACTTTCTCATGGGTAAAAAAGTGAAAAGTTGCGTGACAAACGAATTTCTGCAACCAAGCCGACAGTTAAGTACCATGTTGGCCATCTCTTCTTCACCTTCGTAATACAAGTACTATATTGCTGATACCCTGAGTCCAAATGTGGATTGCGAAGAAGGTAACCAAACAAGTACAACAGTCGCTTTACCATCAATCATAGAGTCTATCGGTTTACTACTCCACCTTACATTCAAATATCTCTAATAACCATTTACAGTAGGTACTACTACCACACACACACACACACACACACACAGAGAGAGAGAGAGAGAGAGAGAGAGAGAGAGAGAGAGAGAGAGAGAGAGAGATGAACGGATTAGTGCATAAATAAAGCAGTCAACTGGCAGGTAACAACCAAGTGAATCGTTAGATATATACATAATGTAAACTATTATTAGATAGATATATAGAAAAAATATCGTACAAAATATGTTTAAAATACAGTAACTTTCAGAGTGAGAGAGAGACAGAGAGAGATGAGCGGATCAATGCATGCATAAATAAATCAGTCAACTGGCCGCTAACAACAGACTGGATCGGGAGATATATACAGCAATGTATATTATTAGATATATAAATGAATAGAAAAAAATACATAAGTTTAAACTGAAACAACTTATAGAGAGAGAGAGAAGGGAAGGTGAGGGAAGGAAGACGGAGGGGGTGGCGGTCTAGGTGGGGGGAGAGGTAGGCGGAGCTCTTTACTGCTGTGTTCGTATCCATTTCTGGCTAATCGAGTTTTTGCATCTTTGTACAGGGGCAAGTGTCTTTATTCTTTACAATTAGTGATGCATGATACTCTTATAAATTACAGCACTGGGTGTAATACGCTATAGCAAAATTTCGTACTGATATGAGTGTTCATTACAGAGTTATTGCCAAAAAACGTGCTTGCACTGTCTGTGAAACCTTTAGTAGTTTTCCTCAACTACGAAGGGAATTACTGCATTCAGTGCACGTTACGTCGTGTAGTACGTACTATAGGTACGTACTACAGAAGGTTGAAATCCGGAGCATTACCCAGTGGTGTTTGAAGTTTCCATTCAAGCACCTACCTGCAACCACCTTGTAGGATTTGATATCACCCACCATTCTAGCTTCTTTTCTTCAATCTTACTATCCACCCTCTGTAATTATTAATTCTTAGTGCAACTGTGAGGTCATCTCCCTGTTCCACACGTTAAGGCCCCCATACACTGAACGATTGTCGTTATCGACCCACACACTCACTATTCAGACAGTATGAACGATCTCCGCACCGATTCCAGTCTGAACAAAGATTTTGTCTGAGAAGACATGGCATCATCTCTAGAAGAGACACACGCAAAGCGTTATATCGGCAGACAAACCCATACATTCAACGATGTATGTATGACAGACTTAAGTCGCAAGCCAGTAACCTGGTCGTGACACATGCCCGCTGATATCGTTCAGACACGAAGCTCCGCCCATTTTTTGCAATCAGACAAGCCCATACACAGTGTTTTTGCGAAAGATACAGACAATCGTCCAGTGTACTGGGTCCTTTAGGTCTTTGTACAAAACATCTCTTTGCGGGAACTTCTTCACATACAAGATTTTATGTGAAACATGGAGGATAAAAAGTTCTTATGCGAATGAAACACCTTAGTGCTTAAAAAAGATCCCCCCCCACCCCCCCCCCTCCCCCCCCTCTCTCTCTCTCTCTCTCTCTCTCTCTCTCTCTCTCTCTCTCTCTCTCTCTCTCTCTCTCCAGATCAAAAATAATCTCACCCGTGAATATGACATTTACATTATTGAAAGGCATAACAAAAGTAGCCTATTTACATTAAACGAAAACCAGACAAGAAATAATGGATGGAAACTAGAACTGAATAGATACAACACATCCAATTACGGGAACTTCTTCACATACAAGATATGCGACACATGGAATAACTGCCACCAGAAGTTGTAAAGAACAACAGTGTTGAAGAGTTTAAAAGAATGCTAGACAAAATCATTAAGACACTGTGAATGAACAGCAAAACCTGTTCGAAAGAAAAATGAGCACACGATGTCTCCTCGGATGGACTAACAAGTCTTGGAGACATCCTAATCCTTGTAACTCATTGTAACTTCACCTCCATTATTTTCTGGATACCTTTAGGTTGCGGTCCAACCACTCCAATTCCCTCTTTTCACTGTTTTAAGAGCTAAATGGTATGAATGTCCCCCCAATGTTTGGCTTGATCAGTGTAGACAGCCAAAAAACACAAATTTACGCAAACATTACATATATATATATATATATATATATATATATATATATGTATATATATGTTATACTTGTGTAATAAACATAACACGCTTTTCATGCAGCTTACAGAACTATTAATATTCAGAGTATAAGGTCCCCATGAGATTTCAAGATAAAAACAACTCTGACCCAAGAAACATAAAAAATTTTCTTGGGGTGAAAATAACAAAAAATGAAAATATATAATGACAGTATTGAGAAAAAAAAACGTCAATGTAATGGACGAAAAAAAAAGTATAAACCCTTAGATACATGCCTCCGACGGAGAGAATCTTACACCCGTCGTCGTTGTGTGTATGTGTGTGCGTGCGTGCATGTGTTTCTCTAAAGACAAAAATGAACCCGGCGTAAGTCGAATGGCTTAGATTTTAATAACACTAAATCAAGGCGGGGCGCGACAGTTATGGCTGAGCCGTAGAATGCGGCAGCGTCGCTGCTCAGCAACTAGACCGTTAAGGTCTGACAGGAAATCGGCATCGGAAACAAATTTGCAGCCTCCGAAGGGGAAATCTTCGAACGTTGACTCCGCTAAAAGCCGAACTCGGGAGTCGCGTTAAAAGGTTCTAGTGATAATGCTTTCCTCGGGCGGACTGACGACGTCTGCCATTCTGTAGGCTGCCATGAACGCCAGAGGACATATAATAATAATAATAATAATAATAATAATAATAATAATAATAATAATGAACCAAGGAACCCCTTTAACGAGGCTATAATATCGAGAGTTAAAAGCCACAGTAGTGTTAAAAATATTTAAACCCAAATGTTGAAGATGATAAGGAGAAACTTTCCGAGACTACTCCGTGTCTCCTTATCATTTTTAACTCTGCGCATAAATATTTTTAAAACTGCCGTGGCTTTCAATAATAATAATAATAATAATAATAATAATAATAATAATAATAATAATGAATAACATTGCAGTGATTTTAATGTTGATGACACAGTGATATTATGTTAGTAATAATGTATTTCTTGCTATTAAGTTCATAATTGATCGAAAACCGTCATTCTTTCTATTTTGATCACATTCACAATCTTACTTGTATTCAAATAACAACACTGAAAACCGCAAGTATTGTTCTGATGGATAATAAAATAATAATCTTAGAAAGGATCTAACTAACTAGCACACACAGGAATAACTTAGAACATACACACAAACACAGAAAAGGTGAAAAATCTCCACCCACGTTCACTAGTCTTTGGCTGTAATTACACAAACCAAAGCATGGCCTCGCACGGGGGAATAAATTACCGAGAAGCATAATTAACGCAACTCCGTAATTTCGAGAACCTATTAGACATACAAAATTATACCGACCGTTCATTACAAGTAAGAACGGAACGCATATACCATACGACGTCATGCTAATCGCGTACCGAGGCAATGCATAAATTCTTGCCTCGCATGCAACATCCGAAGTATATTATGAAGGCAAAATCATTCAGAACTCAGACGACAATTACGGCAGAAGTTTGCGTTTCCAGCTTGAAAAAAATATTACCGAAAATTTCATTTCGATAATTCGTTCGCAACCATGGCGAAATTTACGTATGAAGACTGTCGATTAGGCGAAGAAAATACTCGTAAAATGTCTATAAAATATACGCACTGGAAAATACTTTTAAAATATGTCTATAAAATATACGCACTGGAAAATACTTTTAAAATATGTCTATAAAATATACACACTGGAAAATACTTTTAAAATATGTCTATAAAATATACACACTGGAAAATACTTTTAAAATATGTCTATAAAATATACACACTGGAAAATACTTTTAAAATATGTCTATAAAACATACACACTGGAAAATACATTAAAAATATGTCTATAAAATATACGCACTGGAAAATACTTTTAAAATATGTCTATAAAATATACGCACTAGAAAATACTTGTAAAATATGTCTATAAAGTATACGCACCGGAAAATACCTCACGGATCCCGTAGGAGTTACCAGAACCTCGAAACCTTGCCCTTAGCGGCTAAGTCTCCCATGAAAATCTCTCTCTCTCTCTCTCTCTCTCTCTCTCTCTCTCTCTCTCTCTCTCTCTGGTTAGTATAGTTGCAGAGTTCCATTCGACTGCAGTATGCCCGGAAGCCGCCATGTTCGGGCTGCGCAAAGTTCTACAATATGATGGCATGCAATGTCGACTGACTGTGAAAGGAGACACGGAATTTGCTGCGTCGTGAAACCATTAGATGGCAACTGGGTCTTCAGAAGAGATTCCTCTTGGTCTCCTGAAACGAGGTCACTATTATCTCTCAATAAGATTTACGATGAAAGTCGTAACGAACAAGCAAATACATCATGTTTTAAGAAAAGATTATGTTGAATATTAAAACCGCAATTTTTCCACGTCACCCTTGAAAATTTCTTCCACACGAACCGGCGAATTAAATTCATGCACGCAAAATACAAGAATAATGTTAAAATAATGAACCGATCCCATATACACCTATAAAAACTAAATTCACTCAATCTTATTTCCATTTTCAGACAAACCAACAATCTCCTTAACAGAAACCCTTAAAAAAAATCAGGAGAAAATATCGAAATTGGTTACTCAATTTTTTAAAAGTTAACTTCGAGACGAAACTAAAAGACTGAATAATGCTAAATATATTTTGCGAACTTTTAATTTCATCTAAACTACTGTATCTTTTAATGAGCAGTAACCAGTCACCAGAAAACCACCATTTCATTCTTAAATCATGAACACGCATAGGCTGAACCTGTCAGCGTTAAGAATAAATATAAAAGGAACATGCTACATGATTATTGCAAAATTAATGTTTATCTACTGGTTGGTTCACAGAGGAGAATCTCCTGCACGTAATGTGAACTCCGACCTTATGCCAAACTTTTGCGAACTGTCGCTCCCTTTTAGTTTCAAAAGGGATACGTAGTAAAGGCATTTCTCTCTCTCTCTCTCTCTCTCTCTCTCTCTCTCTCTCTCTCTCTCTCTCTCTCTCTCCTTATTGTTCTTATGAAATATGGGTTTCTCTGTTTATGAAAGATGGGTTTCTCTGTTTAACAATATCTGAGTACCAGGTATTGTTAAACAGAGCCTCTGGTGTAATTGCACGGCACGTTTTCCATCTTTCAAAAATCAGATTAAATCTGTTGCTCGTCAAACGAATCATTATCCAGTACAATCGTCCAACTTCTTTGTTTAAATTCGGTCTTCCTCTTGACGGCTAATACTAGATGCCTAACAGTCGAAGCGTTCACTCTGCTTCCCAGTAAGCAACAGTGAAAAAATACTTTAACTTAATCGCAAGAAAAGCAATTATATATCCAAAATAGTGGAGTGGCAGTTTAATTTTCATCGGGTACCACGAATGTTGTCATTTTCGTAAAAGATCAAATTATAGCATATGAACGTTACTTCAGTAACAAAATAACTCGACAATCACATTACTGAATAATATGGCTACAGCTTTTCAGGTAGCTCGTGTTAAGAGTTTGTAAAATAAACTCAGTGTTCAAACTAATTCTATTAACATATTTAACAATTAGTGGCACAGGAAAACAGTAAATTCCTGTACCTGTTATGCTGTATTTGTTTTTATGCAAATTTTGAAGTGAACTTATTGTTAATGTTTTTGAATGCCGCATACGAGTATTGAGTATCTCACAAAGCTATTTGATTACATTACTCTACTGAAGAAATTCTCTTAATTAGCATTACAAATCCACAACAGAATAAACTCAAAAGGGGTTCCATATCTTATTCTTACCTACCATCGTCCCAGCCCCCCCCCCCCCCGCCCCCCCCCCCCCCCCCCCCCCCCCCCCCCCCCACTTCCACCAACCCACTTTCAATCTCTTCAACGATATGCTAAAGATTTTTATACGATGCGCCAAGACATACCATATATAGGAACTTGAGGGTTATTCGACCAAAACATCGCAGTTTAGATCACCGGCCCAGGAGCAAAAGTTTAGAACGGTGCTGTCCTCAGAATTAATGCACAGGCGCTCCGCTGATATCTAATATTCATGATTTCTTCCTCTTCTTCTTTTTTCTAAGGGAAAAATTGATATCCCTTCCTTCCTCGACCAACGTATTTTCATTGTCAACTGCAATTGTTTCTGAATATGTGGCACATCATTTCTCTTCCCTTCTAAAGTGCAGTTCACTGTGTTTAATGTTTAAATTCAAAGGATTTTTTATTTCCTTTCATCGTCCTCTTCCACTTGGTCTTGATAAAGTTTATCAACAAATATACTCGGGTTGCAATTTAGTTGTTGTATTTATAGAAACTCTGGATAATCAACAACCATTCATTCTGAATGTTCAAATGAACCCATGATTATAAACTATTCAAAGTCAATATATATATATATATATATATATATATTATATATAGATATATATATGTAATATATATATATATATATTATATATATATATATATATATATATATATATATATATATATATGGCAGGTAAAAACATGCCATATTTGCACTGAATATCACGGAAGGTAAGGAATATATATATATATATATATATATATATATATATAGATATAGATATAGATATGATATAGATATAGATATATATATATATATATATATATATAGTATAGATATAGATACAGATATAGATATAGATATAGTATATATATATATATATATATATATATATATATATATATATATATTTCCTTACCTTCCGTGATATTCAGTGCAAATATGGCATGGTTTACTTGGGGTCACAAAAAATTTCAGTTTTGCATATTTTGTGGATTCCATGAAGTAGGTTACAATTAGAGTAAACCACAGGGATCAATTAATTCACGTCCTTTAATCAACTGTTACTGTCCGCAGATACCAGTTATATTTCAAATAAAAGATATACTGAAAACTTGCTGACGTAATAATTCAGTTAAAATTCCTCATTCCAGAAATGTTTACATTTTTGCTAAATTCCTAATTAGGATCATTTACCGCGTTAAATTACCGAATACCTGATAATGCTTGGTATGTGTATCATTCCAGCCTCGAATAGAAATGATTTAAGATTTGCACGATTCAAGCTTGAGTAAATGGAGTAAATGAATGAACAGTTCACTTGCTTGCTTGCTTGCTTGCTTGCTTGTTTGCTTGCTTGCTTGCTTGCTTACTTGCTTGCGAACGGGGCTGTTTCCCAGAGATAACGCCTATCAGATGTACATTTGATAAAGCAACTATCAAAATGTACAAGTGATTTGACGACTCGAAAACCGAGCAGTACACAAATTCGCTGGTAACGAAGATGAATTTTCCACTGGCAGTTCCTTACATTCTCGTGGATCTCCTGGTGACGTCCACTTAACACAGTATGTAATTTAGAAAATAAAAAGAAATTGAATCCGCTCGGATTATGCATGGAAAACGAACTGTTTGAATGGAAATTTCCCATGAAAATATTTTGGGAAGTATTGGTGAGATGGATATTGAATTTTGGCCAAAGGCCAAGCACTGGGACCTATGAGGTCATTCAACTCTGAAATGGAAATTGACAGTAAAAGGTTTGAAAGGTGCAACAGGATGAAAACCTCGCAGTTGCGCTATGAATCAAGTGTTAGGAGAGGGTAGAAAGTAAGATGAAGAAAGAGAATATAAAAGAAGGTACAATAAAATGAACGAAAGTAATGCCTGCAGTGCACCGCATGAGGTCCACTGACGGCACTAACCCCCTACGATGTTGGAAAGCATTGGAACTTGAATTCGTTTATAAGAACCAACAACCAAGCGTGCATTACCTTGCTCCAAGTCAGTCACAATCACCACCGGGTGGGCGAATGTTATGGCAGGAAGGAGTATGTAGTTTATACCTGCAGGGTACACACACGCAGGGCCCATCCGCTTATTCACGGCCATGTCTTGCAAATCGTAAACCATTTCCATGTAGCACGTGACACCATTCCCGCCCGTTTCGGAGGAGTAAACGACCCGAGTCGTGAATGATACACGTCTCATGTGTTTCCCTCGCTCCATAATTTAGAGATCTCACCCTGAGCAACTGGCACTAAATCGCGCCGAGTACAAACATCCAAACGTGCTACGAATGTGAAGTTTGCTATTTTACTACACCGGGAAGTTCAGCATGAACTTCATTCTCGCGTGACAAGTAAATAAAACTCTAATTGCCTCCAAAATAAAAGTTGTTTTATTTTACTTTGTTTCGTTGCTCTATCTGTCACTGATTATTAGTAAAATAAAATTTACACAGAAACTAATGGATCGATTTTGGTCAAACTATGGAAACAATTAAACTTTTGGTGGGTCACTCACGAATTTTTTTATTTCAACTCATTTCACCAAATTAAATTGGCTTGCTTTTACGATACTTTTATTGTTATGCAAAAGTGTACAGATTCATATGATATCACTCGTAATTGTTTTGGTGAAGCTTTGCAATCTGATTGGCCTTTCTAATTCAAGGAAAATTATGATATATTTGAGTAATCGGATAAAGCAGTAATTAGGATGATTTTGAAATTTAATTATTTCTTAATAACCAAACCTAATAACCTTACCAGTTTCTGGATCTTCTCATTAAGAATAATATTATAAAACGCATATTAGATTTTTCCGAGCTATAAACAATCACTACAACGCTTAAGAATAAATTTTCTCTCGTAAAGCAGTCTTATCATAAAAAAAACTATACTAAAAATTCTATGTAGTAGCCTTGGTGATAGCACATGAATAACTAAAGCTCTAATTCTAATATTAAAATGATGAAAAACGTAACTCGACTGAATTCATTTGTGAGGCGCTCATCAATTCTCAGTGGAACATTTCAAATCGACTATCCAGCGTCCATACTAAAGTACGAGATGCCTTAATAGAAATAATTTAGTTTGTTGTTGTGCGAGTGTTAGAAATCGTATGCAATCATGAGCATATTTCAAAAAGAGTACGGGAGGAGAAGAAAATGGTCAGCAAACGCAGCATGGGTAAGGTGTTATTAGACTACCTACTATATTACAAGATCTTTGCTTCATATTCAAGCACTTGAATAAGGAAGCCATTACGGATTGAACGATACGTGCTCATTGGAACAGATGTTTCAATTAGATTGGAGCAAAACTAAATAATATGAGAACAAGTTAAGGAACTAACCTTGATATCATTAAAAACTGAAAGAAATACAGGTGCTATAGACCAATCTTTTTTTTATTAAACAAAAGAGAAAAAAAATCCTCGTGTAGTACTCCAGAAAGTGAAATCTACGATATTTCCAGCCAGTTATGTAGTTTTTTATATTATGTTCCCTAACCGTTGTACACCTGCTGCAACAAGCAAAGAAAGATTCATCTCTCAAGGCGCCTATCATTATTCATTTATTCACATGCGTCTCCTGCAAATCGCTTGCCACTTGCATGCATCACGTGACTCTCAGTCGGAGACGTAAAGAGAAAACAAATAGTGCCGTGAATAATACACGTATCACGTGTTCCCACCGTCCTATAATTTACGCATCTAGCTCACAGCACCGGCCATTAAACCGTGCACATTACAGGCATTCCAACATATCATGAATATGAATTTTGGTCTGAGTAGTACATCAGAAAGTTCGGCGTCAATCATTTCGCCTGCATATAGCAATGAATTACAGGAGGTTGTAGATCGTTCTACTTAAAAATTAAATCGTTTCGGAGAGACTCCCATGGCAATACCTCATATTTTATCATCATCATCATCATCATCATCATCATCATCATCATCATAATATAATAATAATAATAATAATAATCATAGGAACACTATAGGTCGATTTTTTTAAACCTGGCAAACTTGCACTTAACTTGCACTTAGCTGCTTGTCGCTGATTGGATGAATGTCGTGTTGTCCGAATCTCTCAGTTTTGTTTTCACACTGTTTCAGAATTGTGATTATACGGCCATAGATTGAGATAAGAGCCAAATTATGTAATGTTATGTAAATACCTGTTGTAATAAATTTAAGCATTAAGAAGTTACATATCAAATTATTATATAATAGTTAACAGTTATGAAACAGCACTCTCCGAAGCTGTAGACTTGAAATATGTTTCAAACGCATAAACTTTAATGTTTAAATTTCTAGCTAGATTTTTAGCGCAATCGGGCCATTGGTGGTTTGGAAAAAAACAAAACGTATTTATTGTACATTGCTAAAGGTTGTTAACGCCTAAGAACAAAATACTAACGTAGAAATGTAAGCTTGTCAGAAAATTTGGGGTGGAGGAGTTGTGGGAGGAACAGCCTCGGGGTTGACAGAAAGTTGACGTACTCTCAGCGGGAGGTTCAAATGCGGGTTGTGGTGTTTT
>NC_087209.1:23686845-23714345 GCF_015104395.2 Macrobrachium nipponense | reverse complement strand
TAAGAAATATTCCCACTTTCCTTCCCGGCCAAGAACCATTATATTGAATGCGTCGCCCCGTATGAATATTAAACACAATCCTTTGTTTTCCAAATTCACTGCAATTACTCTTGTATTCTAAAATTTCATGCACAAACGTAATTTTATATATATATATATAAATATATATAAGTATAATATTATATATATATATATATATATATATATATATATATATATATATATATATATATATAATATATAATATATACACTTATCAAAGAAGTAAGCCTTTTGAAAGTTTCATGCTGCACTCTTACTTCTGCTCTTTCCATTACAGAAAGCGATAAAAAACTCATTCTGAGAGAGAGAGAGAGAGAGAGAGAGAGAGAGAGAAGAGAGAAGACGAGTAGGAGTAGAAGAGAGAGAGAGAGAGAGAGATTCCTTACTTACAAAGGACATCAGCTTTTGTGTCAGACATATCATTTTCAAACTTAATTATCATCTGAGGATGATAATGGACTTAATTTCATCAGATGTAATCTTATTACCGAGTTTCTATCCCATAAACTCATTTTGTAAGTTAATCCTAAAATGGAAATAGAATAATAGTGCGTATCCTTGAACTTACATCAAAGTATGGAAGTCAGTTGAGGTCGTTACAGGTTTGGTGGCGATTCCGGTTAGAACCTGTATTAAAATCAGTCGTTTCAACAGGAACACAAGTGATTGATTCATCAAGGAAATCTCTCATTATGTCTACAGAGTAGTAGTTTACTTTTGTTTTTGTTGCCTCTAAATTTGGGGGTTTGTCCATGATTATTTGTTTTGTTGGTTTGAGGATTCAAGATATTCCAGAGAAAATCTGAATAAATCTGTCTTGGATACGGTTTCATATCTGGTTACATGAAGTTTTTATCACATGTTGTTACAGGATGTTTTTCTTAAAGAAAACACACCATACTGCAGCTGTTGTTGGAAACTGCGCTAATCACTTCCTTACAGAGGTAAGAGGATTTACAAATGACGCAATCTACGAACTTCGCTTTCTAGCGAATTCATGATACACAAACGGCCAAATTGTTAACCCTAAAGTTGGGTTAACAAGGTTAGGGGGTTTGGAACACCAAAAGTTCTACTGAAAAGTTGGACTATCATAAGATTTCAAACTGGACTAGATTTGGTTTTATTAGCTTAAATTTCAGATAATCCATGCTTAGTTAATCTGACAAATGACTAAACAACTCATGAAGATTTAAATACAAATTCTAATATATATACAAAGAATGGTCGAAGTGGTTGTGGATTACAAGTCAGCGAAAATACAAAATCCTCATGGATAAAAATTCACAATGTGACACGTATATATAAAAGGTGCACTTAGACTTCAACAAATACATACAATGAAGATGGGCAAGAAGTGCATGTAAAAATTTCCTAAACTACAATGAAGGTGATTATTATCATATATCTTGAGAAATGAAAAAAACCACTCTTCCTGCAACTGATCGTAAGCCTTTGAGAACCGTCAAGGCTAACTAGTCATCCTATGTGGTCTCTAGAAAAACATACATTGGATTTCAAAATAGGGCAAATTTTTTTCGCTAAAGATATACTCAGCCACAACGTCTAAAGAAACGTTTCTCAAAACAGAAACTTTTCTAACAAAACCCCAATAAAAAGTTTCTGGTGGATGCATATAAAAAAAAAAATAAATAAATAAAATATTTGGACCTTGCAGAGAGAAGATTAATGGCTTTAAGCGAATTTTCCATAAGAAAATGGACATTCCAGTTGCCTACAGATCCGTCCAGGTAAGAGATAAATGGCCTGATATTGCTCACGGGAGCAAAAAAAAAAAAAAAAAAAAAAAAAACATGTTGAAAAGTGTGAACCATTTTCGCCCTTAAAAGCCAAATATCACATGACGGATTAGTGCATATGCTTGAGAGAATATATTTAAGCTGATTCACATGACCATTTTCAGTCTTGCTGTACTTTTAAAAAATATTTCAGCAAAGTATTGCGGATTGTATTTAGATAAAATATGAAATTTATGTTTAATCACATTACGACTATTTCCAATCACAATAAGCTTTTTACATTTTATCAGATAATTGCGAATTCTATTAAGTTATTGAAAAAAGAAAAATGGAAGTCTAAGATGAATAACAGTCCTATTCAAAGCTTCAAATAATGAAATTAAAACCTGTTTTCATTAATACATCATTAGTACAATTCACTATCTTCATAATTACTTACTACAAAGTCACGTAGAAACCAAAGAAAGGTTATACACAGTTACAATTCCTATATTAGTAATTTTAGTGGTATCTTCATTTTCTCTATTAATATCATGATCAGCACTATGACAAACATAATCGCAATTAAAATCATGCTTATGCGCTAGCGGAAGATTAAAAGTTTGTATGCAAAGAAACACCTTAGGGCTTATCTAAGATGACCCGCCCCTCTCTCTCTCTCTCTCTCTCTCTCTCTCCAGATCAAAAATAATTTCAACAGAGAATATGACATTCAAAATACTGAAAGGCACAACAAAAGTAGACAGTAACCTATTTACATTAAACGAAAACCAGACAAGGAATAATGGATGGAAACTAGAACTGAAGAGATACAACACATCTCATTGTGGGAACTTCTTTACATACAAGATATGTGGCACATGGAGTAAACTGCCACCAGAAGTTGTAAACAGCAACAGTGTGGAAGAGTTTAAAAGAAAGCTATACAAAATCATTAGGACACTGTGAATGTACAGATTAGTGAGCACACGATGTCTCCTCAGATGGACTAACAAGTCTTTGAGACATCCTAATCCTTGTAACTCCTAACCTTTAAAAAAAAAAAAAAATCTGAAAACGCCCTTAATTTCAGCCGGAAACAGAGTCGATGCTGGAAATCCCTCGGCATCTCCTCCTTACCTCTCATTTCCATTCCTCTCATTCTATTCAAAATCACGCTCACGGAGTCCCGCCCCAATTAACCAGAAGCGGAGAGACATTGTCTCGGCCGATGGGGGGGAGGGACGAAAATAAACTGCTCCGAGTGAAAACAGTGGCGTGACTGATTGACTCAATGTTTGTGTCGTCTTTTAAAGAGGACACTACAATGGCGTAGTGACGAACAACGCTTTGATACAGCGAAAGGAAATGGAATGAGTTACGCTTTCAAAAGGTCTCGAAGGGTAACTTTAAGAGCCGAGTGAAGCGCCCAAGAAGATGTTTGACAGATCAATAACCGATCTTATACCAGTCCCCCAATGACTTCAAACTTCCCAAAATCAACACGACAGAGAGAGAGAGAGAGAGAGAGAGAGAGAGAGATTACTATGAAAATTCCTATAGTTTTAGCTCACTGTAATTCCTGAATTATATTTTCCAAACTGTACAAAGGAACGCTTAAGAGGTAAAGGTGCATCAAGTTATTGTGAATCCGTAAAATTTACGATACAGAAAATAAATAATTGACAATGGAGTCCTTCCAATATCCTCAACCAAAATTATTATTCTTTTTTTATTGAGTGTGCTCAACTATCTAGGAAAATTGTTTATTACATGAATGCCATATTCAATAAAAGTTCAATATCTGCTTTTATAATGCATTTAATAAATTTTTAAAAAGAATTGAAATATATTATCTCCACAAATTTTATTTAAAAAACGAATTTAAGTAGTTGGAAAGCACAATGGCTACAATTATTTACTTATCCAGATGTTCGTGTTATTATGCCAAAAAGATCTCCATAAAACTAACAAAGTAATATGTATGTACGTATTTATACCCATTTGTGTATATAATATATATATGTATATGTAATATATATGTATATATATATAATATATATAACATATATATATATATATGTATTATATATATATATATATATATAATATATATATATATACATATATAATATATATACATATATATATATATATATATATATATATATATATATATATATATATATATATATATATACTATATATTATATATACATATATATACATATATATATATATATATATATATATATATATATATATATATATGTATATATATATATATATCTATATATATATATATACATATATATATCATATATATATATATATATATATATATATATATATATATATATATATATATATACACACACATATATTTACACAACCATACAATATTTATCCCTTAAAGGGGATGGGTTCTGGATGCATTAGCCTTCCTATTCTCAAGAGAGATACTTAGGACAAAAGATAAAAGCCACTGTCCTCTACTATACCACTGTTGTGACCCACCACAATTAGCTAATTCTAAGGTACCTAATTCGCAGCTTAGGTCAACATAGATGCAAGGGGATTAAACCAAATGTACCTAAACCATTTCGCCTCGCTTAGTAAATGAACTCAGGTCCCTTCGCTGGTGAGGCAAACGTGCGAAGAACTGGACTGCGTTTAATACTATAGACACAAGCTCCAATTCCTAAAAGAAAGGATGCAAATAATTTGCATACAACTAATTGTGCATTCAAAAGATAAGCAAATAGTTAAATATATAATCATCCCAGTAGACCTTATTGTTGCGCAGCAACTACTCGCAGTGAACTATAATTTTGTAACACGTTCAAGTACTTACAGATAAGCAAGGAGACAAGTTTTGCTTCCAACAAAATTAATAAACATAAAAGAAAAACAACAACATACCATTATCAACATGTGGTGAGACACGAAGGTGGTCATCACAGAACTCTTAACTGGAAGCCCAGTTGCTTCCAGGTAAGAACACAACGGCTGCGCGACGAAAACTGACTGAAGAACCCTTATACATCTTCGGAGAAACTCTGTTTTCTTCCCTCCCTCTTGAACCTATGGCTAATTAATGTCGAATCACGAGATTAGCTTTCAATTACCAAAAGATGCCTTCAAGAGGCAGTAACATCAGTTTAAATAAACCTCACCGTATAATCGTTCTCCAAGTTCCTCCGTCCGGTCGCGTGAGCGAGCGGAATAAAAAAAAGGTTAATTGCCATTCATTTTCTTAAGCCGTAGAGGCTGAGAGTAAAGTCGGGGATGCGGCCAAAGTTCAGACGGCAATTCCTATAATCACGCTCACAGGATACAAGCGTAGGATCCCAAAGGCACACCGGCAAACGCACTGCTATCAAACGACACTGCATTGCAGGACTATAAGAAGTCATTAAGAGTGCTTTTAGGCCGGTCGTTTGTTCCCGAGAGGTGACAATAAACCAAAGGCTTCGCTCCGACAGAGTAATTGTAATATCACTTAATGGAAGACGCAACTGGGAGTTTGGGAGCAATCTTCTACGATGCTCCTAATGAGGGCGGTCATTTCCTAAGGATCCGCGCCCCCTAATAACCGGTTATCGTTCGAGGTTAGGGTGATGGCATTTGCAATCAGCGCGGTTCTAAGCCCTAGAATGTTTTATAATAGACAAACCAAGAGGTATTGGTTGACTCTGCATTCTGTCATTCTATCTACTAATTCATATCACCAAAGTACTTTCAAATTAATGTCCATGTTTAGGAGACAAAACAGAGACAGAGTCCATGGGCTCACAACAACCTCTTACTCAAATTCACAAATACCACAATTGAAGACCTTCTGACAAGTGTTCATGCTTAGCATAAGGCACTCTAAATTTAAATCAGCAAGCTACTTTAACTCAAATTAATTCATCTTTCCGGCTTTTTTGTTTTAATTTTGAAACGCTGTGCTTCAAGATGAATATTCTACTTAACACATTATGCACGGACAAAAGAATGAGAGGAGCAATACAATGTACCCCCGATCTGAGTGCCTAATCAAGTAAGCTGAACCAAATATTGAGAAGTTCCAAATTTTCCTGACATTTGAAATATTCTTATTATAGATCAACTATCATCCGTAGACTTGATAATTTTATCAAACGTCAAGACGTAACTGTGAACAGCCAAATCTTCTAATGAGAGAGAGAGAGAGAGAGAGAGAGAGAGAGAGAGAGATGGATGTCATTTTTTAAAATGATATATTTGGGAGCTTTTACCATATTAACTTAATATGTACGTGTCCTAACAACTACCAGTGAACCTTATTTACAGTTTGCCTCATATATACCTATACGACGAAGTTATTTATTCATATCTGAGACATGTACTTTCAATGTCTGGTGCTCTTCACTCTACAATAATTTCTTATCTAATCCGATATCTTTTAAGACCCAGGGCTACGAATCGTTTTTAACACACATTTTGCAACTAAGTTAAGATATGAGCTAAACTTAAGTTCGTCGAATTCGTCTTTGGATTTGACTTAGATTTTTAAACATGACAGGGCACAGGAGCCACGAACTGAAAGAGAACACACATACACATACATACATACATACATACATACATTATTTATATGTGTGTATATATATGCATAGTATATATGTATAGTATATACGTATGTATATATATATATATATAGTATATATATATATATATATATATATATATATATATATGTGTGTGTGTGTGTGTGTGTGTGTGTGTATACATTAAAAAAAACAAATGAAGATTCGACTGCTGACGCTGAAAGCAGGCGAGGAAGGTTCTGCACTCGAGGGGATATCAAATCCCTTCAATCTTTATAACTACATTTTCTCTTTCCAAGAACCACTATCTTTCAGACTACCTATTCTTGATGCCTCTCTCTCTCTCTCTCTCTCTCTCTCTCTCTCTCTCTCTCTCTCTCTCTCTCTCTCTCTCTCTTTCATTTTTTCTGTGCTACACTCGGATAACGTACTGACAATACATTTGAAGGACGTCAAAAAAATCTGCACATTGCCAAAACAATTAAACAATGAGAGAGGGCAATTTTATTTCACGAGTGTTACTTGGAAAGCTTGAAGACTACCTTCCCCCAAAACTAATAGAAAATTGAAGAAGCCAGTATGATATAAAGCTAAAAGTATTCAAAATCATCTGCTTAAAACATGCCAATTACATTCGCTAACTGGTTAACTTGTCAAGTAGAGTAGTTTTCACTTTTCGCACTTTGGTTAAAAGCTACTAAGAGGTATCCCATTCCGTCCGCTTCCATGCTTTTAAAAAAAGTGCACGTGCCATTCTGTTGTATTAAGAAAATAGACAATAAGAGTCTTTAATAATAATAAAAAAAAACAGCTCTTGTATTCTAAGGGAGACCATAAAAAAGCATTTTTGCGTGAGGCGATTAAACCGACGTACAGGCAGAGAACAAAGTTTTATATCTTGTAATTAAGAGAAAATGACGCTCCTGTTCTTGATATTTCATTATGTTTAGCTCCCTTTAGCCAAGTACTGCAAACATGACTACTTTCTTCACCCCTCCTTCTCCTCTTTGCATAATAACACTTATTCTTCTCTTCTTAAGTTCCTCGTTGGACGTGTTGATTTCGCGCTCGGCTACCAATCCGGTGGTCCAAAGTTCGAATCTCGGCTCGGCCAACGCGGAACGAGAGGAATTTATTTCTGGTTATAGAAATTCGTTTCTCGTTATAATGTGCTTCGGATCCCACAATAAGCTGTTAGTCCCATTGCTAGGTAACCAGTTGGTTCCTAGCCACGTAAAAAAAAATCTAATCCTTAGGGCCAGCCCTAGGAGAGCTGTTAATCAGCTCAGTGGTCTGGTTAAACTAAGATATACTTTTTTTCTTCTTCTTTTGCACATACTATGACTCCTGACTCAGCTTCGGTGGGAGTGATAAGTTTCAGTTACTGAGAAATTGACAACCTCATGAAAAACAATGTCATAGAAATCCACAAATAATAAACTACATTACTATGTAAAATAAATAAGCAAAGACTTTCGACCACATCAGTGTTCACGTTAACACTAATAACGGTGTTCGAAAGTCTTTGCTTGTATATTTTGCATACTAGCAGTATAATTTACATTATAATTGTGGATTTCTATTACACACAATGTTTCGATTATTTAGTCATCCGATCCAGTGTTCATTTCTTAGCAATGAAATGTGATCGATAGCTATACTCCATAGCAAACCATTTGGTTTCTGTAAATGGTTTTGTAATGACGTCACAGATGAAAAGACACGTTTAGTAGCATTCGAGACACTAAAATTAGTTAAGTCCTTATTATATCTTTTATGGCTTGGATACCGATTCAGTTTTCTGGGTTGGCTAAACACAAGAAAAGGCTAAAAAAAAAAAAGAAATGTATTACCGTAAAATGTTTTGATTCGACACATGTCTGTTAAAAATAATAAGGCGTGTAAGTTGTAAACATTATATTCCTAACTTAATGTGAAGTCTAACTTAATGTGAAGTGGGTCTACGTAATCAATAGTCATACTTAGCACTACTAACAACAAGGATCAAATAAAAATTACACAAATTAATAACGTTCATATACCCTCAGTTATAAGTTGAACACAAAATAATCGAACACAAACATAGCTAAAATCAGTACACCAAAAAAATTAAATCGTCCTAAAATCTACGGTCTTTCACCAATGAAAACTAAATATAGTACGCTATATTTTATTAGAAATAATTTTTCTCTATACTGTTTAATATACACATCATTTTAATAAATTTTCATTCTAATAACAAAAATCATAAATATCCCATCCTAAAATTCCTGTACTTTAACCCAACGCAAAACACTTTTTCCAGATCTTTCCAAACCCACCCCCTCCCCACAACAACAACATAGTAGTTTGTAGGCTTACTCCCAGAGTAAGCGAAAATGATGAAAGGTATAAGAGAGAGAGAGAGAGAGAGAGAGAGAGAAAGAGAAGGAATGAGGAGAGAGGAGAGAGAGAGAGATGGAAGAGAGCGAGAAGGAAGGAAAAAGGAGGAAGGAAAAAGGACAGCAAGAATTAGAACTGGGTGACGAAACTTTGAGTTCAAGTAAATATCAACTCCCTCCACTCTTTATGGCTGAATTTTGTCCTTCTCTGAGCCAATATCTCTCAAGCTGTCTGTTTGGATGTCTGCTCGTATGCCAGCTCAGTCTTCAAATTCACTCTCCGTCACATTTATATTTGTCTTTTTCGTATTAGCATTATAATTTTGGAAATATATTCTTCGTCAGTTTTAAATGATTGTTTTCATATTGGCACCATATTTTCGAAAATTTAAATACCCATGTCTATAAAATTGTATCGTAATGTGAAGCCAATTACACATTAACAAAGATAAATAATGTATTGATACTATTCTCTAATAGCTCTAATAGTAGAATTAGACCTTGAGTGATGTTTTTCCAGACTTCTAATCTATTTACCTAAATGCCTCTCTACCATCAACCATACAACCAACAATACCTAATAAACACACATATCTCTCTTTATACGTAAACTTATTTGCAATTAAAAAAAGTATAAGTCTCCGATCTCTTTCACATTTTTCAGTCTCCGTTCGTTCACTTCCCTCTTTCTCCACCCTTAATTTCCGAGCGATTCGAGAGACCCATTCGTCGCCCGATGTACTATTTTAGCGTCCCCGGCCTAATTTAAGAGACACAAGAGAACATCAGGGCCTGATTTATGACCTATTTCTATACAATCTTCCGTCACTTTAGCGCCATAGACATAATTGTTAGGAGATAGACCTCGAGCTTCACAATAACCCTATTTTTCACTTGTCGCCGTAGAGAGAAGAGAGAGAGAGAGAGAGAGAGAGAGAGAGAGAGAGAGAGAGCATCAAAATCGTTTCCGTCTTTATGATCACTGTGCCGCAGCGTAATTTCGACACTTACACTAAATTTCTTAGCGTACTTTTTGCATTAATTATCTAAAATAGGAACAGCTATTTACGTTCTTCCTAACGTCTATGCTACATCTTTTAATCATTCCTAATTGCCGATGACAAATAGACAGCACTACCCAATTTCATGGACTGGTTTACAGTCAATTCGAGTTTTCTCCACAGGCTTAAAAATGGAAAAGGATGAACCAAACCTCTTCAATTTGGGAATAAAAAAAAAAACTGCTGATCGCCTGCACCTTTCAAAAAGAATGAGTTCCAAAAGTATTTTAATTTCGAATGAGTTTGGTATTCCTGCCGTACATCTTGATCTGCATGTAATCTGCGGTGTCACACAGTAACAGAATAACAGAAAAATTGCTTTTTAAGAGCATTTAAATTCTGTTTCTAAAGTTAGTTTTCATCAGGGTAAGTATTTCAGTTTCGTCTCTCATACCCTTTTGAGATATTCAAGATAGCTTTATTACCCTTTCCACGTTGCACAGAATTCACTTTCTGTCTTCTTCACTTATAATACCTTTTTGTTGCATGAAAAAATATATATATCAGTCTCACTCGTAACGCCCCGTATACAGGATAATTATTCAAAACGTTTCAAATATATTTTTCGGAGTTTTTAGAGCACTATAAAAAAAAGGAAACGTCAATCCATTTTTAATTTCCCAACAACGAGGCCGTTGGTTGGCAAGAGTAATTATGGATACAGTCCGTGTTTACATTTTCAATGGAAATTGAAGCTATTTTAGGACTCAGGTAGTGACATGTGAAGTGTTCTTTACTGACATGTGTAATCGGTGAGGGGGGTTATTTTGGAAAAGTTCTACTCAGATTAGCCCGATTTATAACTTATGTGCGCGTGTGCATGCGCATTTGCTTTCAAGATCAGCGAAAGTATTACGAAAACATGAACACCTCAACAAAACAATTTAACATTATGAGGTTCCTACGTTTCTCCAATAGAAGTTGATTTTTAGAATGCTCTGAGTAATCGCTCTAAGGAAATGGAGTTATTTTTAAAGTACTAAATAAATTTTAAATTGTCATTTACAGAGTCAAATTTTCCCTCTCAATTCCTTACTCCTCGGATCATACTTTTCGGTGATTTTTGTTTAAAAATGAAAATCGATTCATGGCATTAACTGGAGAATGGCTGATTTTGAAAAGTTTAGAGTCTGTTGAGGCAGAAGAATATGCAACCTGCCAATCACCAATGAAAATAAAATTAAACAAATATGAACCTATGCGGAGGGCAGTGGAATTACAACTATATGGCCAGGTTGATTATGCTACTGAAGACCAGATGCATTTCGACGAATCTGCTAGCTAGAATTAACTAAGATGCTAGTTTCTGTGGGTTAAATTGCTACTTATTTTTTAATCTACGTTCTCACAGGATCAGCAAGTTAATTACAGCACTGTATATAATTCGGCTGGAGGCGTTACTCCTCACATACTACATATTCCATATACTAACATCCCTATAAAAGTAATCTGCTGCTATGTAGCAGTTTTAGCAGTTGAAATAAATAGCTTTCTTGCATTAATTTTTATATTAAGGTTCCGTAAAGTCTAAGATTAATATATATATATATATATATATATATATATATATATATATATATCTATATATATATATATATATCATATAATATGATAACCTATCTATATAATTGTAATTTATAAAGAAAAATATATATTAATTACATACATGCATATATATTTAGTTGATATAAACTAAGGGGTTCCATGTTCGAATACTGACACCAGCTATTTACAAGGTATGGTAAATTCGATTTTAATCAATATTTGTAGCTTAATGTCTGTAAATATTTGAAAGTCAAGCGCGAATAAGAGACAAAAATTCACACTCACCCATAGCAAACACGATATACAGTACATACATACATACTACATACATACATATATATATATATATATATATATATATATATATATAACACACAAATAATACATAAATATATGTATATATAAATATAATATATATATATATATATATATATATATATATAAACATTATATATATATTAATATATAATACATATATTGCATCTAGTTTCACCTTTTATGAACCATGTACTTTCTGCTGCCCCCGTCTTTTCTACACTACCTCTTCTTCATTCTTAATTTCTCTTTTATATACAATGCAGGGAATTCTATAAATTCCTGATAGTCCTGATATTTATTTGTCAAGGTTTTGCTGCTTCGAATTCTCTCAAGACCTCCTACGTGGAATGCAAACCCTGGACTTCGGTTTACTAATTCAAATGCAGCGTTTGAACAACAGGAGAAGGTTCATGAATTTTCACCACCAGCCCCACCTGACCCTTTGTTACCACGTCTATTCTTAACGGCGTGCTTGCGAGACAAGCATGGTTCTGTGAAGTGTATCATCATATTTGGATCTAGTGCAAAGTTGGAGTTCAGAGAGAGAGAGAGAGAGAGAGAGAGAGAGAGAGAGAGAGATATTATTACTAGCAAACTTATGTATACGGAAATTATGTTGATAAATTCTTAAAGTAACTAAGTCTACGGGCATGAACATCCCCGTTTCACGTGCAGAACCAACTCTGTTTCAAGGAATCCCTTCTCACCCCCACCCCATTCGGAAGGGGATGAGGTAGGATGAAACCCCATTATAAACCATCTTAGGGGTCCCCACTATAACCCTGCCAAGTTTCATGCCCATCGGACCAGCCGTTTGGCCGTGATTGAAAGACAGACGAACGACGGACAGACAGACATAACGCCCATTATAGTGAGATTATCATTCACAGGGTGAACCGTATTCATAAGGAACAATCTCACAGGGGCCACCGACTTGAAATTCAAGTGACAAAGGGTGACATGATATACAGAATGGAGAGATCAGTAATTAGAAGAAAAATAATAAATTAACAAATATAAAAACAAATGGATAAAACATAAGTAATTTTTTTAAATTCAAGGAGAATAGCTTTTGGAGAATTGCCCTTTACATTTCTGTCAGGTTTTTGGTCAATCACGAACTAGTTTCAACGTTAAAAATGTTTCTCTGAACTTTTCCTCTCACTTTCTCGGATTTTTTCAATAACTGACATTCAAATCAGTCGGCAATACACCAGATTTCTAGAGTTCCCTCACAGGCCAGTAATGAATAATAAGGGAATACGATTCACGGTAAACGATTTCAAACCAGTCTAATAAGAAAAATAAAATCGCCATGAAACTTATGATTTTGAAGTGAACAATATTATTTAACGGTAGAAAAATAAACACCTATTTCGAGTTTCCTTTCGTAAACTCATTACTGTCTTAGCCTAATTTCATATAAGCACACACGATTTTTACACACACATTTTTATATATCTATGTATATGTATATGTATGTATATATATAATATACATATGTAATATATATATATATATATATATATATATATATATATATAATAATATATATATATAATAATATTGAGTGTGTGCGTGCGCGCGCGTTTATATAAAAAAGGCAAAGACAGTAATGAGTTTTACTCGAAGTATGTCTTCATTTTTCTCGTGTTAGGATTGGAATAAAAATTTTTGCTTCAAAGGTCATGTTTCATGGCGGTTTCATTTATACAAACTTGTGCATGTGAGTACGAATGTACAATAAATTGTCTGAATTTATCTAGGGACATAATGTAGCCACCTAACCAACTCTAATTCAGCATGCAATTAAAGAGTTTGAAAAATAGAACCTTTTTTTTTTTTGCTTAAGCTGCGTCGAACATGGATGAAAAGAACTAAACATTTTGAACACATTTCCAAAATTTCACGGCCCATGACAGAATGTTTACATTGCCACAAAGTCGGAGAGACTTCCGTGTGCTGTACAGGCAGAGTAGGAAAACTGAAAAATGATGGCGATTCTGCAAGTCTGGTATAGAATTCTGGGACACCATTCAATAACTAAAAGCTTCTACGGTTCACGGAGCAAGTTACAAGTCGAGACGATTTCGCAAAAACCTCGAGATTTTAAACCTCCAGTTTTACCAAAGTCTTTCTGCATGAAAAAAATAAATAAAAATTTGGGGTAGAATTCCATGGTGACGTTACTTTTTTTGAGAGTAGAATACCATGGTGAAGTCATATATCAGTGCGTGCGTATATATATATATGAACATTAAAAAATCCCCATAGTAGCACGAGTCTTCAAATGGAGAAACAAACCCACAGTTATGTAAATGTACATATATTTCAATTTAAAAACAGCAAAGATAGCTTTCGGGAATCTGTTCGGTTCCCCTTATCAGATTCCCGAAAGCTATCTTTGCTGTTTTTCAATTGAATTATATGTACATTTACATAACTGTGGATTTGTTTCTCTATATGAACATTATTGTTAGGTGTTACGGAGGAAACTAGCATGAAATAAATGGCATGTACGTTGATTAAGAATACTTTGCTACTTAGGTCAAATAATGAAAAAGCATTCAGATATTGCTGCAATAACTTATCCGTCTGATATTGTCCATATCAACTATGTAAAAATCAATATTTTTAGGTATCATTCTGATATTGTCCATATTAACTGTGTAAAATTCAATTATTTTAAGTATTCTGATATTATCCATATGAACTGTGTAAAATTCAATATCTCTAAATATCATTCTGATATTATTCATATTAATTTTGCAAAATGCATTATTTTTAAGAACTTCTCTCTCCCCTCTTTGTGGTAATGAGCGATAATTTAAACTTTTCCCTGCATGAAGAGAAATACGTTAGTCCATAAAAGTCTTTCAAGTTTCCCTTTTTTCATACATACGAAATTACTTTATATTTTCATAAATTAGGGGTCACCCTCCGTCGCTAGAAGGCGTTCCGTAATCAAAATAAATTCAAGTTTATGACAATGTTATTCATTGACATAAATTTATTGTCGAGGACTTACGAGTGTAAAACTGACATTAGCATTTTCCACGATGAAGTGGCCGATAGCACTGGTAACCTAATGACCCAATCTAGTCCGATGGTGACGAAAAATACCGAAGAGGAAAAAGAAATGACCTAACCAGCAAACACGTGATGAATCAGCCACTTTAGGAGACAAAACAACACAAAAATATGAAGAAAAAAAAAACAGAAAAAAAGGAGAATTCGAGAGCTTAGCAATGTGGATAATCATAAAATAAATTACTGAAGAAAACAACATATGGACTGCTGATTTCCTCTTCAGTAAACGAGAAAAACGATATCTAGCACAAGGTACGGACCTATCTAGTAAGCAAAGGGACTACTACACCGCTGTACGGGAACGGGAAAGGTGGGACGAATTCATTCATTTAATGAACTCCATCTTCTCTACAACTTACAAAGGGGGAAGCAAAGCGAGAATCATACAAATGAGAATAATGTCCTATCTGAGTAAGGGTTCTAAATGAGATAAAGGCAATTGAAGAAAATAATCTCGAGAGGGGTGAGAGTATTAATTACTTACTTCTTATCAAACACGTCCATAGAATTGTATGGGAAAGTGGATAATCATTGACATTTTGTTTGCACTAGAATATCTGTTTTCAGTACCAGTCTTAACTGCTTATCAAAATACGGACGCTAATCAAATTCTTCTAAATGATTGACGGTTCACTTCAAATTCTCAAAATCTACCAACATTTTTGGCAGTAGAGTTATTTTACACTGGTTTTCGAGATCTCGCAGTTTGATATTCACATTCATAGTTTTGTCCTTGAAACAATTGGTATTTTGTTAGTATGTTGTTAGTCTTGTTCACTTCATCCGACTTCTTACAACTACATTCAGGTTTTAGCGTCCTTGTTTGTAATGTTGCAGAATTTGGGGCCTTGCGACTATTGTTTCTCTTCAGGGTAAGATTGACTATTGTTACCCTTCAGGGTAAGATTGACTATTGTTTCCCATCAAGGTAAGACCGGCTATTTTTTCCCTTCAGGCTAAGATTGACTATAGTTTTTCTTCAGGGTAAGATTGACTATTGTATCCCTTCAGGGTAAGACTGACTATTGTATCTCTTCAGGATAAGATTGACTATTGTTTCCCTTCAGGATAAGACTGACTAGTATCTCTTTAGGGTAAGATTGACTATTGTTTCCCTTCAGGGTAAGATTGACAAGATTGACTATTGCTTCTCTTCAGGGTAAAATTGACTATTGTTTCCCTTCAAGGTGACGACTGACTACTGTTTCCCTTCAGGAAAAGACTGAATTAAAGGAATTTTTTTTTCTGATCAATAAACCTGTCCTGGCGTACTCTCTAGATCCTGTATCCCTTCGCTAAAGGTGGTGGCATTCTTTTTTACTGATATAGGCTTCATTCCAAAAATCATGAAGAATTCACTGGTACCTCTCAGGTGGATTCGTAAAACCTACTTCTACGCTGTAGAAGTCGGTAGTCTTCGGATTATGTGTGTAGTGAGTTTTGGTTTCCTTTTACTATAAGATTTCCAATTACCTTACAGCTTCCATTCTAGTTATTCTTGTTGAGTATTACCATCTCCTGTTCTCTGAATTATGAGGCAAGTCTATCGCTTCCTTCTTTTTTCCCTTTTCATCGGGTGAACCTTTCATTGACAAAATACTGATAACAAAACTGATACTTCCATATACGCACCGTTTAACTATATTAAAATGGACGAGTCTTAACCAAATTACCTTACAGATAAACTCCAACCTGCGTCTGCCGCCCCTCACAAAATCGAATATTTATCAAGAACCAATTTCCTTACAAAATGCTCATTAGGAAGACCATTTTTCGGGCCGATCAGTTAATAAAATTGGGATCCTTTATGATGATGTGGAAGCTTACCTATATACCGGTAGCTGCTGCTTAACATAATATACCGCCCTCCCCCCACCCCACCCCACCCGTACCCTTTCTGCAGAGCAATATATCTACTTAATCATAATAACTAAATTACCTTACAATTTATGATTATCTAGACTCTACATTCTAGAGTAATAGCTCAAGATAGGTATGTAAGGAGACTGGGAAAAATCAATATGCAGAATTCATATTCAACTAAACTAAAGCAGAATACTTATCTTTGTCCTCAAAATTAATAAGACAGTTCTCATTCTCGATTCATATTCTCATAAAATAATAAATACTGGTTCATTTGCTAGCATTTTAAACAGTCTCTCTGTCTGCCCGTATGTTTCTATGCTTCCTATTTATTATATAATGGCAAAATTGGTTTCATCACTATCGATCGAAGGTCTCTCTCTCTCTCTCTCTCTCTCTCTCTCTCTCTCTCTCTCTCTCTCTCTCTCTCTCTCTCTCTCTCTCTCTCTCTCAATGTTTTGGATGTCGCTTGGTGATCTATGGTCGCATTAAAGATTCCAGGGAGATTGAGAGAGAATCAAGGGCTCAAGAAGTACTTCATCGTCTGGGAGGAGGAGGAGGAGGAGGAGGAGGAGGAGGAGGAGTAAGGAAAACTTCTTCCTGAAGAGGAACTCCTCCCTATTTTGCTGTCTCCCAAATCACTCTATAAGTATTTTTCCCAGTTTCCCTCAACCTATTTTTTCTATAAAGGTGGAACAGAATGGAGCCGAGATAACTTTTTTTTCTTGGTGAAAATTTGAGGAAAACTAAAATATACGATATGTATGAATATCATTCGAATTGCCAAAAGAAAAAAAATAGTAATCGAATTTTTGTTTCTTTTTACGTTCTTGCCTCCTTGCTTTGGAGATAAAAACTCTTCAAAAGATTTTAACAAAATTTCATTTAAAAATAAAAAATAACCTTCACATATTTATGAGAGAGAGAGAGAGAGAGAGAGAGAGAGAGAGAGAGAGAGAGAGAGAATCATTATTAACGTACATTTTTTCTATACTCTTTAGAAACTTCTAAATTCTTCAAAAGTTTTCTAATTTCGATGGGAATCTAGTTAGCTTTCACCCAAATACCTAATGATAACATTAAAGACAACTCTGAAATGAAATCTAAGTTATGAACAGTCACAAATAAACTAAGTCTCTTCATGGAAAAGAGGGACTTATGATAAATCCAAAAAATAAAATTAACTGAATAACAAGCACATTGGCAACCGCTCTGATTCTTTGGAATTTTGATGAACACTAGTATGTCCTATCACGATACAAATACCCAACACTATGCAACCTTCCATAACCATTCCATTGCAGGGCTGCAGTAAATACTACTTCGATACCTGCAGCCGAAGTAAAGGGGTTCCTAACGACCAGTAAAAGAAATTCGACACGAGTGGTCACAGGGGGAAAAATAGCTGACGTTCAGTTTATTGCATCTGAGAAACACTGCAGACATCGCAAAAGAAAGCATCTGTGTAACATGCAGTGGCACAGACATTCGGGGGAGAGGAAGGAGTCTTTGTTTCGTGAAAGACAAATATGTGAAAGGGAAAACAGGACGAAGTGAATTTGCCAGTCTTGGCATTTCTCATGGGACACAGGATTTGTTGCATTTAAGGGAAACATGGTTAGAGGGGAAGGTGAATTAACGAAATAGATGGTGACATGCACATTTTTAATAATCAAGTGCAAGTAATATTTAGGTTTTTAAAAGCAAGATTTAAATACTAGAAATGGCAAGTTACAACTTGATGCAAAATCTAATTCACAACATATGAGTAAATTTATCACAGAAAAAACAGCACAAAAATAATATCGATAATAATTTTAAAAACTATTAAATATAAAAATTACACTAAAGATTCCTTAGCATGAATCTAAGTGATTCCATCCGAGCTCTTATACCGTACATCCACTGAAAGCTCCCATTCTGGAATGAATGTCAAATGAGGTTCATCAATTCCCAACGAAGAACAATATAATCTGACCGAACAGAATTATAATCTTGGGGTTCCCTACGTTACATTATTGTTCTTGCAGATAATCTAACAAGTCACTATTGAATTACAAATTTCTAATCCTGCATTTCGCGATAACGTTTTAGACGGTATAACAATACGGTTTACGAAGTTTTATTAAGGATTACCACTTTACTCTTTCACAGCATTTTCAGGTTAAACTTTACACACAACTTCAATGTCTCATCAATCATTAAGGGACGATTTATTTCTCAGAACATAAAAGATAATGAATGGTGCGCATCTTTCTAAATGAAAAAATCGTTACCATACATAATTTACCAGTACTTAGAGCTATATTACCTGCAAGTAACCGTAAATGAATATCTTATATTACAGCAAATTAAAAGCCTAATATATATGAAGGGTACGTGTGCAGATATCAATCAAAAGTTGAGCTATCTCAAAAATACAAAACATATGCAATGCAAAAGTTATTTATTTACTGCTTATCAAAAGCTAGGGCTACGATGCACTGAAATTTCGCAATTATTACTATCATAAATAAGGCTCATCTTCTAAAAGACACCACTTCCCAACTATAACTTTTTTTTAATTTGTTTCATTGTGAAGACATGTCAGTAATAAACAATCTATTGGTAAATAGACTCGAAGCGAAACTATTCAACGGTCAACTGATAACCTCCCTAACATAAATAATAAAGCAAGGTTGTCTATTTTTTCTTGGCCTAATGAAGCACAGTAAAAGAATCTGAATCCTATTAGTCTTTTTTTTATTATTAATTTTCGTGTGCATGAACTTTACAACTGAAGTACATGGCAACAAAAAAGTTCTTTCTAATCATGTATTTTCCCTTAAAAAAAAACAAAAAAAAACTCCAGGTACCATCAGGAAAAGGTATCTAAACACCAGGATTCCAAGAAGTCAGATATGCATTTATATTTATCCTAAATCTTATTACTTAGCAAATATTCCTTCATACCAAATCTTAATGTATGCAAGTTCATGAATCCGCCTGCAATATTCTAGCATTTGACAGCACTTAACAGTTTTATGAATCAGTGCCTGAGCTCATTTGTCTTGCATGACATTCTCTGTGTTTCGTGTTCCACTTTAAGTCATGTGCTGATAAATAGAGAATGACATTATAATTAAAGGATATCCTCTGTGCGTTGTGCATACATCTCTAACCACTTCCAAGTAATGTTAATGTAAACAATGCCGATTTCATGAATGAGCACGATATTGTGAACTGGACCAGTGGATTATGAAGACGAATGTTACATAAATATAAATTGTTGTTGTTATTAATATTATTTTAACTAAAGGTAAGACTGCATAAGGGTGTGTACTGTATTCAAAGAATCATGGAAAGAACAGCTGCCATTAGCATCTGCCTCCTTGCCATGACTTCCCTGTGATCATGTTAGAATATTGTGAATAAATAAACCATCTTCTGAATTCCTTATTATTTTTTAAGCAGCTACAAGTTTGTGTAACATTTCATCACTTCTGATGGTGAGACAGTCATTAATGGATATACCTAAGAGGTTTTAAGGCTAAAATCCTATCCTAATGAGGTCATCAGAGTATAACAGGATCTTCTAAAAATCTACTCGTCTCTAATAATACGATTCAGCATATTCCAGCGAGTTTCTTAAAAGCGTCATAAAATCATTAAATTGTTATTAAAATGGTAATACCAAAGGGTGACGTGAGGACTTCGGGCTCAGCATTTGAATCAAGAGGAAAGGCACCGGTTCCAACTCGACATTTAGCCCCTCTGTTTCAGGCGTCATCTTAAATCTCTTCACGTAGTGAAGGGTTCCAGGTCCTGCTCATCAAAAGTTTAAAGGTTAGCAGAGATTTCTGTGCGGATTTTAACAATCTTGCTCCCTTAAGGGTTCGTTTCTTTATTATTATTTCCAATTGTAAATGAAGACAATTTTACCAAAAAATTTGACATACGCTATTTCAAAGACAAAATTATCCATAGATTTATTAAGAAAACTTGTATTTGTTTATTTTAACTGCAAGTAATATTTATTGCCTAAGATTTATTTTGCCTATGTTTTTGTGCTGTTTATTTCTTTAACTAATGTCAACGAAAATGGATTAATCTTCTGGATATAATACAAAATGCTAATGAGAAGATTTTGTCTTTGGCTTGATGTCAAAACTAGAAAGTTTACAGCCCCATTAAACCGTCCCTCTTACCACTTAACAAAAAGGACTATCAACTTTATTCATAAAAAAACAATTAACTAACTATTAGTCGAGATACAATAACGCCATACTGCGGCGTTTTGTAATACGCAAGTAAATGTAAAATTTAAGTACAGGTGATTTACAAAAAAGGAAATAAGTATTTCATTCTTCCTAGAAAATTCGTTATTGAAAACACACGATATGTACAAGCGCACCTTGTACATATCGTCACACACCAGGAAAAAATATCCATAAACGAAATACTAAACTGTAAACAACCTATAAAAAAGTACTTATGTGAAGGGACATGAACTACAAAGTTACCTAGAAAATGTTTCAGGAAGTCTTTCAGCGCAAGATATTGAATGGAAATAATCTAGTAATGTATACTAACAGAAACTAAAAAATTATCTGTACTTATGTGGACGAATCACAGGAAACTTCTCAGAATTCTTACCTGGAAAAAAAAAACATTACATTAGCAAAGATTTGCATTGATCAAACTTCAAAAGGAATACAATTGACAAAGGTATTTCATAAGAACATTAGCTTACAAGGATAAAACATGCCTAAGTAATGGAAATTCAAACAGAGTTTGTAGTCAACTAGCTATTTAAAAACATAAGTAGATAAATATACACAAATTACACACACACACACACACACACACACACACACACACACACACACATATATATATTATATATTTATATAATATAGTATATATATATATCTATATAATATTATCTATATATATATATATATAGATATATAGTACTATATTCTATATATATATATATATCTAATATATATAAGATATATATCTATATATATATATATATATTAATATAATAATATATATAATTAGATTATATCTTTATATATATATATATATATAATATCTTATATATAGTATATATATATATATATACATATATAAATATATATATAATAAAATATATATATAGATATATATCTTTATATATATATATTATATATTATATATATATATAGATATATATCTAATATATATATCGTATATATACATATATAAATTATTTCTATATAAATATATATATATATATATATTATAGATATATATATATATATATATATATATATATATATATCTAAAATCTATATATCTATATATATATATATATATAATCTATATATATATATATTAATATATAATATTATATATATATATATCTGAATATATATATATATATATAATATATATATATATATCTGAATATAATATTAGATAATACTCTCTATCTCTATAATCTTATATCTATACTATACTATATCTGAATATTAGATCTATATACATATAGATCTATTGATAGATATATGATATATATATATGTATATAATATATAGATATATATATATATATATATCTGAATATATATATATATTATATATATATATATATATATATATATATATATATATATATATCTGAATATATAGATATAATATACCTATAGATATATATTAGTATATATATATAGATATATATATATATATATAATATATATATAGATATATATGTATATATCACGAAAATTTGGAACGTGATGAATATATAAACAAAGGCAAAATCCACGAAGGAAAGTGACGCTTCGAGGGCTTTTGACCTCTCGTCCTTGCTTAGCGGTTATTCCATGTTTCACTTTCCTTTGTGAATTTTTCCTTTACACACACACACACACACACACACACACACACATATATATATATATATATATATATATATATATATATATATATGTATATATATATATATATATGCATGTATATACACATTTACTGTGTATGCGTGTTTACATATGTAAAAACTGATGAACAGAGTTATTTTAAGGAATTATTATGTTAAAGATATACTATTTACTTTGACCGACAGGTTTTGTAGAAAATAAAATGTTAAAATCAATGACGCTTGAGTTATGGGGAAATTTAAACATATTTTAACTGCAAAACGACCCTGTGGAAAAAATATATATAAAAAACATTTTGGCCAATTATCCAATTTGAAATACATTTCGCTGATCAAAAGAGCCAATGAAAAGAAAACTTATAAGAAAAAAAACAACGCTAAAGGATTATGAAACTTTTAAAACATAAAATCAATGATGACGAAAAGACACTAATGGACCGAAACCTTATGACAAAAAAAAACACACACAAAAATATCTCGAGAATTTATCAAACTTCAAATAGATTACAAAGGTCAAAAGTTCCTTATCTCCAGAGCAATTAAGACGGCGAGGCAACTGATTCTGGGGGACAAATCAAGTGGAATGGCCAAGAGGGGGAGAATTATGTCCCCTTTATCTACCGCTACAATTTTTGAGGCTTTCTCAGAAGGTCCCTCGATTTCTCTTCTCTGCGAGATTAAGTGGGGGAAGAAAAATCTCGATTTCGTAACCTCTGTTCATTTATCGACGGGCGGTGAAATTTAGGTCACATTATTTCCAGCTGACGCGTCACTCCATAGCTAGCATAGCGTGGAGAGAGAGAGAGAGAGAGAGAGAGAGAGTAAAAGCTCATGATTCAACGCGTTACGTATTCTACCGAATCTATTAAGAGTGTTTGCGTGTGTTTAAACTCACGAAAACTTGTCTAAATGCAAAATACAAATAGTAAAAATGAAATAGAAGGTAAGAATCCTGATCGGTTTTGACTTGCTACAGACCATTTGAAAATTATATGGTATAGTATATATATATATATATATATATATATATATATATATATATATATATACTATATATATATATATATATATATATATAATATATATATATATATATATATATATTATATAATTTTCAAATGGTCTGTAGCAAGTCAAAGCCGATCAGGATTCTTACCTTCTGTTTCATTTTTACTATTTGTATTTTGTATTTAGACAAGTTTTCGTGAGTTTAAACACACGCAAACACTCTTAATATAAAACCTAGCTTATATATATATATATGACTGGTAAAAATGTTCTGTAACAACAGAATTCCATCTAATAAAAGAAGCCCATAAAAACACCAAAATATAGAGAGGAAAGTACTATATTTCAGAGACTGCTGTCTCTCTCTTCAGGTATATGCATGAGAAAAGTTTACAGAAAAGGTGGTATTTATACCAAGAGATCCGTCCACAAGTAAGCCAATTTAGGTCACCCCCGCTGATAATCTTCCTTTAATCTTCTTAAGCGTTGGTTTAATAAAAACTTCGTCGAACATCTCAAAAGGAGCGTGGATTTCGGATGTCGTCGACGAAGTTTTTATTCAACCAACGCTTAAGAAGATTAAAGGAAGATTATCAGCGGGGGTGACCAAAGTTGGCTTACTTGTGGACGGATCTCTTGGTATGAATACCACCTTTTCTGTAAACTTTTCTCATTCATATACCTGAAGAGAGAGACAGCAGTCTCTGAAATATAGTACTTTCCTCTCTATATTTTGGTGTTTTTATGAGCTCTTTTTATTAGATATATATATATATATATATATATATATATATATATATATATATATATATAGCCAGGTTTTATACAATCCGTTTTAACTTCCCCGGATGTGCTTTGAACGAAATACTCGCATGCAAACACATACGTGTATATATATATATATATATATATATATATATATATATATATATATATATATATATATATATATATATATCTAATAAAAGGAGCCCATAAAAACACCAAAATGTAGAGAGAAAAGTACTATATTTCAGAGACTGCTGTCTATCTCTTCAGGTATATGAATGAGAAAAGTTTACAGAAAAGGTGGTATTTATACCAAGAGATCCGTCCACAAGTAAGCCAATTTAGGTCACCCCCGCTGATAATCTTCCTTTAATCTTCTTAAGCGTTGGTTGAATGAACACTACGTCGACGACATCTGAGATCCAAGCCCCTTTTGAGATGTTCATTACCTGCTTCTCTTTTATTAAGGCTGATTCCATCATTTGACTCTTGTACCGGCAGTTGCTGCTATAAATTACACGTGACATATTCCAGTTTATTCTATGGTTATGTTCATTTATATGGCTGAAAATAGCCGAGTTCTGGACAACAGACCTCGGCTATTTTCAACCATATAAATGAACATAACCATAGAATAAACTGGAATATGTCACGTGTAATTTATAGCAGCAACTGCCGGCACAAGAGTCAAATGATGGAATCGGCCTTAATAAAAGAGAAGCAGGTAATGAACATCTCAAAAAGGGGCTTGGATCTCAGATGTCGTCGACGCAGTGTTCATTCAACCAACGCTTAAGAAGATTAAAGGAAGATTATCAGCGGGGGTGACCTAAATTGGCTTACTTGTGGACGGATCTCTTGGTATAAATACCACCTTTTCTGTAAACTTTTCTCATTCATATACCTGAAGAGAGAGACAGCAGTCTCTGAAATATAGTACTTTTTCTCTCTACATTTTGATGTTTTTATGGGCTCCTTTTATTAGATGGAATTCTGTTGTTACAGAACTTTTTTACCAGTCATATATATATATATATATATATATATATATATATATATATATATATATATATGTGTGTGTGTGTGTGTGTGTGTGTGTGTGTATTATTATATATATACATACATACATACATATATAGACATATATATGTGTGTGCGTGTATTTACACAGTTCCAAACATTATCTAAACAAAATTTTACCTCTGTATCATATTTAATCTACATCGGTTTCTGCAACTGTTGCAATATGATTTCACGAAATAAAACTCCTTGCGGAGATTGGCATTCTATAATGGATTCATCAATTATATTCTAATGGGAACCCCGATTGTGGTATAGGTCAGAGGAATTGCAACTTCTCGTCTTTGCTCTTAATACGTATTTCGTTTGCATAGTATAATGTACTTGACAGGGCAAATGTCACAAATTATGAAAAATCACTCTACTTCAGAAGTGGTTGGTACCGAAGTGTAAGATACTCCTTGTTAGAGGGTTGTACCAGTGATTTTGGTGTAACATGCACTTGTTAAGAAAACATAATCAGCTGCGTAGTGATATGATTTTCAAGTGCAAACCTAAGATTGAGTTTACACCAAGCGAATCGATTCGATTCAACTCATGGAGAATCAACACGATTCATGATCCGTCCTGATTCGCCACACTAATTTCAATGTAACCGTTTACACCAATCGAATCGGCATGATTTAAATTGACTCCATTCGCATGGTGTAAACGGTTACATTGAAATTAGTGTGGTGAATCAAGAAGAATCATGAATTGGATCGATTCGATTTGCTTCGTGTAAACGCAGCCTATTGGGTTTGATGAAATGAAAGAACGGTGTAAACGGCTACATTGAAATTAGTGTGGAGAATCAAGACGAATTATAAATCGAATTAATTCTTCGTGAACTGAATCGATTCGATTCGCTTGGTGTAAACGCAGCCTAATATGTTTGATTGAATGAAAGTACTTTGGAAGGACACGTCCACCAACATTAATACTGTTTTGAGATGGTAATGAGAAAGTAGCTTCAATTTGGATCGCTTTATTAGAATAAATAGTTCAAGAGGATTATGCCAAGCAATGTACAAGAAGTTACAAGTTTCAATAAACACTGGGAAAAAATGCTCGAGAACTGTTTGTATCTCAGAAGGTACAGATAGAATTCCAGAATACATATTTCGTAATAACTATGGTCAACAACAAGCGTCAGAAATAACAATATAACTATAGTCAACAACAAGCGTCAGAAATAAAAATAAAGAAGAAAAATAATGTCTGTGATTAACCAATTCACAAGGTCGCTCGTTCGCTCTGCTACCTTCAGGGACTCATTGTGATTCTCTGCCGCTCACAACTCGTGAGGACTGTTGTAAATTGGTAAGCACTGACTATTCTATAGTTATTATTAAAAGTCCTTCTGTGTATGGATGCCGATGGATGTCATGGACGGTATTCATTGGTGGTTATACGCTCTCAGAATTGAACAGACCCTGTAGTTACAAGTACGTAATAGAATCATTAATAAACATATTCTCTTGCAAAAGGTATAATTTCTGGCTTAATTCATGTTAATTTGGATGCAAGAGAAGCACGGGTGTGAAGGACTGCTATGAATTGACACAAACTTTCAATATATAGTTGGAAAAGATTACTTCGAGTTTCATGTTAAATGCAAAAACAGAGGAATCGGAAAAGTAATACAATGGCAGTTTAAATTTTTATATATATATATCAGAAAGTCATAATTCCTCAACTGTTGCCTTGAATACAACAGAATGTTGTTGAAACCAATACTAGTAATCCTAAGCTAGTAATCAGCAGCTCGGAAAAAAAGATTAATGTGACTAAAAACTCAACTGCAAATCATTCTTTCCAAAATGGACACATCAGAAATAAAAAGAACGCAGAAGCTCAAATAGGATGCCCAAAAATATAAGCTGCTGAAGCAACGGACAAAACTGTACCAAGTAAATTATTAGGGGGAGTAAAATTGTGCAGTCCCAGAGAATTAAATAAAGCGTTCCTTCGACGAAGTCCATCCTCTTGACACTCAAAGAGGCGAACACAGCCACTTTCACTACATGTCCTTGCTTTTATTCCGGGAACATGTTCGACTGAATACCGAAGGGAGGAAAGCTTTAAGTGAGCACAACACACGCGGTGGAGGAGGAGGAGGCGGAGGAGGAGGAGGAGGAGGAGGAG
>NC_087209.1:23669345-23681845 GCF_015104395.2 Macrobrachium nipponense | reverse complement strand
ATAGAATTGCCGTCACTAAAAAACGACAGGAAGACTAAAAATAAAAAATAAAATATATTTCTCACTTGCAAAACGTTTTAAATACCTTCATCCTACGTTTCAATATCATCTCGGTGTTTCATAAATTTATATTTACAGAATTTTGCATTTATTTTGTATACTTATAAAGTCAGTGCCATAATCCTGATTTCCCTTTAACCTGGAGTTAGTCAAGACTTGTGATTTGCTACAACGTGGCTTACTGAAAGCTTCTTGTAGAATACCCGCCAAAATAAACAGCACTGTGAAAGACCTTTGTAAAAAGGGAAAGCAAATTTGCATTTACTTTCAGCACTTATTCCAGTTGTAAATTATTGAGTAAAAAGTACAGACACAAACGAAGCCTTGTCCCCCTGTCTATCAAAACAAACGAAAGGGAAAGTAAAAAAAACTTAAAATAAAACAAAATTAAACAAGGCATCCGCATTCTGCAAACATTTTCTCTGTCACAAAGTATAATTCATAACACGGAAACAAAGGTTTGTGTCAGAATACAATAAATAATGTGGAAAAGGTAACACAGTTCGTTGTTAAGATCTTATTCACGTTAAGGGCATTCAAGTCGTATAATTTGAAATTCGATTTGCATTACTTAGAAAGGTATAACGGTAAAAAATAGTTACAAGAATGAAATATTACATAATATACAGGTACACACGCACGCAATATATATATATATATATATATATATATATATATATATATATATATATCTATATATATATAATACATATATATATATATATATATATATAAATATAATATATCTATATATATATATGATATATATATATCATATATATTAATAGATAATATTATATATATATTATCATATATATATATACATTATAATATTATATAATATAAATATAATATAATATATATAATATATATATATTATATATATATATATATATACATATGTATATATATATATATATATATATATATATATATATATAATATATATTATAATGGTCACTTTTTACCAGGTACTTGTGTAATTCTCAATAACCCCAATCGCCTCTAATTTCTCGATTTCTTCACACTGGAAACTGTTGTCACTACTATGCCTACGTCCAAATGATGAAAGAAATGAAGATATTCGGATGCCCGGCCTAGTCTCGAACTCGCGGCCGGTGTATCAGAACGAGGTCTAGTCTCGAACTCGCGGCCGGGGTATCAGAACGAGGTAACGATAATTACCTGGCCTTGAAAGAAAGTATGTCTATTCTCTCTCATATGTATTACTTCTATCTGTCGAATTCAATTATATTTGCTAGAGCTGCAATAGACCCACGTTCACCAACATAGCCAACACTAGTTTCCTTAACCCGTACTACGGCTTACTAGTGTATGAGTGTGTAGTACTGAAAACAACACTTATACAGACAGAACACCCGTATGTTTTGGACGTTGAGGACACATCACTCTCTGTTCAAATCCAACTTGCAATTAATCGCTAGATGAAAGTCTAGGACACAAGGAAAAAGGGGAAAAAATTGAGAAAGGTGGAGATACAAGAGGAGTAAGTGGACAGAGGTGAATGAAGATATAAGAGGAGTAAGTGGACAGAGGTGAATGAAGATACAAGAGGAGTAAGTGGACAGAGGTGAATGAAGATACAAGAGGAGTAAGTGGACAGAGGTGAATGAAGATACAAGAGGAGTGAATGGACAGAGGTGAAGATACAAGAGGAGTAAATGGAGAGAGGTGAAGATACAAGAAGAGGAAATGGACAGAGGTGAAGATGCAAGAAGAGGAAATGGAGAAAGGTGAAGATATAAGAGGAGTAAATGAACAGAGGTGAGGGAAACGATGTGTCCACCAGAACGTTCGCTTTATTTCCCCTTATATATCTCTCCCACCATCCTTTCACGCCCGCCAAACAGAACATAGTCTTTTTTTTTCATGGAAACGTGTGGTTTTGATTTCATTTCACATGTGTTTTTCAGGGCAACCGATAACATTCAAGACTTGGTTTTATTCGCCTATTATACGTTTGACCTGACTACCAAAGTTATTTTACAAGTCAGAGGTCTTTTTTGGGGATAACACAACAAAAAAGCTTATCAAATCCTAATGAAGTAGAGCGTTGTCACACGACAAAAAAGTTAACAGGAAAAAAATCTCGAGCATTGCCTTTGAGATTACACCTCCTCTTGAAGCTGCGATTCAGTTTAGAAAATGCTACAAAAGTTTATGGTTTAATCATTGGCGAAAGCATTAATAAATCCTTCCGGCGGTTTCCTTGCAAACATCCCAAATATTCAATGATTTCCTTCAAAAATATTTTTAATTTAGCGATGAAATATGCCGCCCGCTGACTCAATTACTGATGCAATTCTGGATCCTTTTAAATACTTAATTTTGAAGCAAAAAAAAAAAAAATACTTATCTTGACGAAACAATCGCAGCATACTTCATAACTTTGGCTTTCATATAAAAAGCCAAATGATATTCCTGGACTCAAACTACTGCCCCAATGACAACCTACTTTATATATACAGTTACATCTGCCTGCCTTGCAAGAACTTTCTCTTCGGCAAAGGAAAAATAAATTTATCACAAAAATTCGATTTTTAGTCGCTGCCACTGCAAATGCAATCAGTCTACGAAAAATATTTCAAACAACTGACAGCAATTCAGCAGCAAAAAAAATCCAATTTGGCTGTTAAGAATTTAGAGTTGTTATTTTTCACAAAAAATCAAAATTATATTCTTAATTGTTTCTTGTTTAAAGAACACCGTTGCAGGCTCGGGGTAAGGTACAGCCGTATGTTTTTCATAATATCGTATCACAGTTGTATGAATAATTGAATGGCAACATCTGTATTCGAAGTTATACAACGACTAGTTGCATTTAATTTGCACAGTGGGAGTCCTGAGAGAGAGAGAGAGAGAGAGAGAGAGAGAGAGAGAGAGAGAGAGAGAGAGAGGAGAGAGAGAAGAGAGAGAGAGACAGAGAGAGAGAGAGAGAGAGAGAGAGAGAGAGAGAGAGAGAGTCCACATCAACGGGGAAAGATGAAAAATGGTAGACATCCAATAAGGTACATACCTCTGCAAGGAATATGTGTCTACTCCCCAAACGTGGGTCAGGAACACCATGATCATGGAATGCACTGACTTTTGGCTCAAAGTTGACAACGCTACCCCGACACCCACCTGCACACACCCACCAAACTTTAAAAAAAAATTATAAGGAAGGTAATTCGTTCAATAGCTGTTCAAGTGCACCTGGGAACACTGGTCTTCATTCACAGCTGTCACAGAGAGAAAATGATCTAACAAGCCATTCATTTTACAAAAATCAAATTACATACAAAGACAAGAACACAACAAAATACCCTAATATTCAAAATCTGTATACTGATCTTATAATACTCATGGCTTATATTAATTAATGCTAAAATTGTTCATGGCAAACGCACATTCATTTTCATTGTCCTTAAAACAATATGGAATGTCAAGTGTCTGAAGGTGATGGACATTTTGCTTCACATTCAAAATTTTCACTTTTACTCCGTTTATTTTCATGCTTTCCTTTCTTGTAAGTATAAACTATATGGCTATTAAAAAACACACACACACAAAAGCAGGAATGTCATTATACGCCTCTGTAATTTGCAGCGAGAGATTTGATTAGACTGCATATATATATATTATATATATATATATATATATATATATATATATATATTATATATCAATTATTTTACATATGATATATATATATAACAATTATTTATATATATATATATATATATATATATATATATATATATCTAATATATATACATATATAGATCTATATATATATATTTATATAAATATATATATATACATATATATATATATATATATATATATATTATATAATATTACTTACATACATGTGAAAACGGTTTTACCACCATTGATGAAACATAAAAGAGTAGAGGGGTAAAAACGAAAAATGTCCGAATACGCAACCGCAAGTGAAGGGGAGCGCTTTCAACGTCCCCCTTCACCCCTAACGATGAAAATATTTATAAAAAAAAAAAAAAAAAAAAGACAGCTGATAAAATTCGCTCGAAAAAATCTCCGGGAATTCAAAAACCGCCGCTGGCTTTTAGACTTTTTATCTCTTGACTTGCGAAAGAAAAATACGGCTACAACTATGTCGCGGCGTGAGTGAAGTATTTGGCATCGTGGACGGAGAGATTTAAATTTTTACCTATTTATTGATTATTTTCTTAATTCATTATTTTACTTTTCTAACCAATGATCTCGTCTTTCTATATTTCATATTACCTCTTACTTCTTCTTTCAAATGATCTTGATATTCTTTGAAATCTTAGACTCCAAGTCAGTGTCTCCAGTGGGCTTTTGTTTGTTTGTTTGTATGGTGTTTTGACGTTGCATGGAACCAGTGGTTATTCAGCAACGGGACCAACGGCTTTACGTGACTTCTGAACCACGTCGAGAGTGAACTTCTATCACCAGAAATACACATCTCTAACCTCTCAGTGGAATGCCAGAGAATCGAACTCGCGGCCACCGAAGTGGCAGGTCATGACCATACCGATCACGCCACTCAGGCTATGACCTTGTATCATATGAAGAGGATCCATTTACTGAATCATAATAATAATAATAATAATAATATAATAATAATAATAATATACTACCATTTAACGCAAATGGCACGTATTTAACGCATAATTACCATTTTATCAGTCAAACTGGTGCTAATGATATGCAACAAGTCTATCAGTTTGCAATAGATTAGGACACATTTATTTACACAAAAGCTTCCAAACCTTCTATTTGAAGGGGAGTAGTATGTGGCACCAGTGCCTAGCACCATAACCTGCATTCATCATGATATTAGTCATTAGCAGATTAATATAGTTATTAAAATATCTACCAAGTTATGATGACGATTGAAATCCCATTTTCTACTGAATTAGTCTGGACTGATGACCATTCATATTGCGTCAGGTGAATGGGGTACGAATCGATCGATGGTCTAACAGCTCGAAAAAGTTCGAGAATACTTCCATCATCTGACAATCTGCCACGTGATGGCTCAGCATAGAGATCTTCAAAAATCTCGTCATTTGTCACATAACTGAGTTAAGATCTCATGAACTAGATTCCTGCGCATGTGTTGAGATCCCTGTTCTGTTGACATACCATAGAATGATAATTAAAATGAAATATAGATACATATGGGCAGATATAGAAATATAAGGAATACCACATCCACAAATTTTTTATATATATATATCTATATATATATATATATATATATATATATATATATATATATATCATGATATATATATATATATATATATTATATATATACTATATTTATGGAATACCACAACTTACATATATATATATATATATATATAATATATATATATATATATATATATATATATATATATATACACGTGTATATATATATGCATATATATTATAGACATAATCATCACACAATTACGTGTAGAACAGAAATAAATTTCTGCCTCACACCAGGATCGGACCCAGGTCTCGTCTTTCAATTGAAACACCTGGGTTCGATCCTGAAGCGAGTCAGAAATTTATATAAATATGTAATTAATATATGTATATATATACATATGCAAAAATATAATACATATATACATACATATGTGCGCGCGTGTGCATAACTAAGTGGAATCTACTTTGTGTCTACCAACGTACGGAACTATAAATATATATATATATATATATATATATATATATATATATATATATATATATATATATATATATACTTACAAATTTATACAAATGCATTCTGAGAGAGAGAGAGAGAGAGAGAGAGAGAGAGAGAGAGAGAGAGAGAGAGAGAGAGAGAGAGAGAGAGAGATTTATAAGACCTTGACCCTCATTCCATCGTAATATATTTAAATGACAATGTATTAACATCATTGGCTTTTTATATGAAGTCCTGTTTTTCCATTTATAATACTGTTATTATTCGAATGTCATTTCCGCTAGCGGCTTTTGTGGATATATTTTAGTAAGCCATAATTTAGTTTTCTATTTCTGATGTTTAAACTGGTGAAAATCCAGTATACGGAGACAGACTGTTATATATATATATATATATATATATATATATATATATATATATATATATATATATATATATATATATATTATATAAAACAGTCTGTCTCCGTATACTGGATTTTCACCAGTTTAAACATCAGAAATAGAAAACTAAATTATGGCTTACTAAAATATATCCAGAAAAGCCGCTAGCGGAAATGACATTCGAATAATAACAGTATTATAAATGGAAAAACAGGACTTCATATAAAAAGCCAATGATGTTAATACATTGTCATTTAAATATATTACGATGGAATGAGGGTCAAGGTCTTATAAATCTCTCTCTCTCTCTCTCTCTCTCTCTCTCTCCTCTCTCTCTCTCTCTCGTCACCTCTCTCTCTCTCTCTCTCTCTCTCTCTCTCTCAGAATGCATTTGTATAAATTTGTAAGCACACGTTTAAAGCCAATCGTACATAATAATTTTATTCATAAGCAATAACGAACAATGAGAGAGAGAAGTTGCTTAATCAGGTTCTTATCAGTTTTACTCCGGATAGGTGTCGAATTTCGAACTATCTCTCACGGCAAGGAAAGCGCGAACTATTTTTGCCCCAAGATTGGCCTATTTATTACTCAAAGAGTGAAATATACATTGCTCAAAGAATGAACCATTTATTACCCAAGGAATGAACTGTTTATTACTCAAAGAGTGATCTTTGTATTGCTTAAAGAGTGAACTATTTATTGCTCAAAGATTGTTTGTTTGTTTTTACGTTGCACGGAACCAGTGGTTATTCAGCAACGGGACCAACGGCTTTACGTTACTTCCGAACCACGTCGAGAGTGAACTTCTATCACAAGAAATACACATAACTAACCCCTAAGTGGAATGCCCGAGAATATTGCTGAAAGTGTACACTATTTGTTACTCAAAGAATGAACTATTTATCGCTCAAAGCATGACCTACGTGTTGCTCAAAGAGTGAACTATCCATTGCTCCTACGCAAATTAATAAAACTACTTTCATTAAGTTCATAACCGTGTGAACTCGATCCACTAACTCGACCATAAATAAGCATCGACGTCAAGCCTCGGCGTCGGAACAAACAAACGTTGGAACAAACAAACGTCGGAACAAACAAACGTTGGAACAAACAAACGTCGGAACAAACAAAAACGTTTTGGAACAAACAAAAACGTCGGAAAAACAAAACGTTGGAACAAAACAAACGTCGGAAACCAACAAAACGCTGAAAAACAAACGTTGGAACAAACAAACGTCGGAACAAACAAACGTTGGAACAAACAAACGTCGGAACAAACAAACGTTGGAACAAACAAACGTCGGAACAAACAAACGTCGGAACAAACAAACGTTGGAACAAACAAACGTCGGAACAAACAAACGTTGGAACAAACAAACGTCGGAACAAACAAACGCTCAGACGCACGAGGCCGGCAAAAGCACACATAATTCCTCCTACAGAGGTGTCACACCAGGCCATAAATATGCCGCGGGAGGGATAAAGTGACTAAGAAGATTTTCCTAAAATCCAATTCTCGGCCTCAGAAAAATAAACCGAAACATTCATCAAGGGACCGTCCGGAATGGAACATCATAAAGCTGAGAGACTCGACACTCGCGGGTACGCGAGTATCACGATGCGACGGAATTACGTGGCGATGCCCTATATAATGCGGGCTGTGAGAGAGAGAGAGAGAGAGAGAGAGAGAGAGAGAGAGAGAGAGAGAGAGAATTTCACACTCCTGCCTGGGACTGAATGGATGAGAGAAATGGCAATACTCTACATTAATGCTGTTAGCAAATGAATAGGTAATATAGTATTATATATATATATATATATATATATATTATATTAAATCTTATGAAAGAGAGAAGAAGAGACAAGACGAGAGAGAGAGAGAGAGAAATATTTTAGAGTTGATTTAACCCACGGAAATGTGCATAATTTAAGGCAAAATGACACCCAGTATTTTTGCAACGAAGCAAACATAATGAGATCAATTTCAAGAAGGCCATTACCTTTCACGGCGCTCAATTAATGCCCCGAGATAAACTGGACTTCTAATTTCCTATTTGCTTTCTAAAATTTAATGATAAATCACGTGTAAACAACCTCTGTCAAGTTGATTCTCAGAAAGTTAATTAAAATCCCGTGAGATGAAGACTTGGTGCAAAGAATACATTCTTCTCTCTCTCTCTCATACATACATACATACATGTATATATGTATATATATATCGAGTTATATATATATATATATATATATAATATATATATGTATATAATATAATAATATATATATATATATATATATATATATATATATATATATATATGTATGAGAAAGAGAGAGAGAAGAATGTATTCTTTGCATCAGGTCTTCATCTCACGGGATTTTAATCAACTTTCTGAGAATCAACTTGACAGAGGTTGTTTACACGTGATTTATCATTAAATTTTAGAAAGCAAATAGGAAATTAGAAGTCCAGTTGATCTATTATATATTATGCAACTTTGCTGACTATTTCTATTCCATCTTTCGTTTTCTACTTACTTTAATTAAAGATATTCCATACATTGCTAAATAATGTCCCCTAACACTCATGATAAAGATTTCCATTATAAATTATCGGTCAAACATATGACATTTTCACCAAAATGAAACTGTTAGTATTTACATTTCAAGATTAATGTGGAAGTGGGGCTCCAAATACCCCCTCGACCTCTGTGTGGAGTGCTTTACCCAAGACCACCACTTCATTCCCTTTCGGTGAAGTGGTATGCAAAACATCTTTGTGGAATGGCGGTTTGCAAAACAAATTTAACCTCTTTTGTAGCAGCGTTACGTTGAAAACCGGTTCAACCTATTTTACGAGTAGGGTATGAAAAATCTCCTCAACCTTTTTTGCAGGGAAAGTATGCTAAATTGCTCATCAACCTCTTTCATGGAGGAGGATTGTTAAATACATCACCTTCTTTTATGGAAGCAGTAAGACAAAACACTTTACCCTCATATTTGTGAATGGAATGCCAAAATAATCATTATATGTAAATCGTATACCAGCCAATTCTGCAGCATCTTTTGTGGAAAGGGACAGACAAATAATATCCTGGACAACCCTGTTTCTCTTATCAAGCATGATGAGACGTATTTTTCCAGGTTCATCCGGACAGTGGCATCAAAATTCTTCAGTGATTCTTAAACTTACATCTAATTTTAGAAAAGGCAAAATCAGAAGTAAATATGTTAAGTGCTCTTGACATCCTTTCTTGCCACTGAATTGAACCATTTACACGTATTGATTAATTCTGGAAGCGGTCTTATTCTACTACTGCATTTCTGTTCCCTTTGCCTTTCACTTTACACAAATAAATTACAACAAATACATGTTTTAAGGCTGTAAATGAATTTATTTGAAGTAAGATTAAAACTTAACTTTAATGTAACAGACAAACCTCAAAGTCACTACGGCCAATTCACAAATTTTTGGCTGTGAAGTGCAAGGATGCCTACTTACTTGAAGCCCTTTGAACTCCCAGTCTTTTTTGTCATCAATCCTAACACACTGCTACCTTCACGAAGGCTTTTGTCGTTGAGGCTAATGCTTTATTTGATTATTTTTCCCTAGAGGCTTGGTTGAATTTATCTCTCCATTCTTCCCACAAACAATCACCATCACATACACAAGGTTGCCATTGTACCTCGATAATTCAGAAAAATTATTCTTGGCAGTAAAGGCATTCCACGAGGCAATGCAATCAGCTGGAATAAAATAACGTAAAACCTTATGGAAATAAATAACTTCAGGGAGAGATCAAGCCCACGATCTCTTCCAAAGTCCGGATTATTCTACTTCACGTTATAACGAAAACCCAGAAGATAAGTATCCGTCTGTATCTCGCCTGAAAACATCCCCGCAGTTAATACGAGCCATCCTAATTAATCCTGCACCATCTTGAAAATAAATATTCAAGCGTTTTTCGTGCGCCGAGGAAGGAAAAAGGAAACTTTCATTTACACATGACCGAGAAAGTTAATGCCATCACGTTGGGGGCGATATCACATTTTTCGTTGAAGATAAGAATTTGGTATCTTTAAAGTTTCAAGCATAATTACTATTTCAGTTCACTGCAGGATTGCAGAGTAGCTCAAGATGTGTCCTTCATGCAACTAAGTTATAAATATCTGAAGAATGTACTAATATTCCTTTAATTTACAGTTTTCCATTTACAAACTATGTCAGGTTAGTAAAAGAGCGTAATAAAGTCGTTTATACTTTTCTTTAAATGCAGACCTTGCCGTTTTTTTTATACTTCAGACCAAAATTGAGACATGCGGACTATGATATACAATTTGTTTATAAATTTAACCATCGTTTTTATTTTATGTCTACTAACTTTCCCAGATTTACAAATGAGGAATACGGCCAAACAAACACATAAGGCACAGAAGATAAAAAAAACACACAGTACTATGATGTACGAGAGAGAGAGAGAGAGAGAGAGAGAGAGAGAGAGAGAGAGAGAGAGAGAGAGCTTGACAAGATGGTCCAACCTCATGATTGGCTACAGCGAAATTCGTAACGACACCAACACGGAAGATGCTGAGAGTGACCTTTGATTGGATTGAGTTGAATATTGAATTTAGGCCAAAGGCCAAAGCACTGGGACCTACGTTGAAACGGAAACTGACAGTAAAAGGGATGATTGGTGTAACGAGGAAAACCTCGCAGTTGCAGTGTGAAGCAATTGTTTGGAGAGGGTGGACAGTAAGATGGAAGAGAGAGAAAATGAAAGGAGGTACAGTAAAAGGAACGAAAGGGGTTGCAGCTAGGGGTCGAAGGCACGCTACAAAGAACCATAAGTAATACCTGCAGACTGACGGCTCTAACCCCCTACGTTGACCTTTGATAGGAAGCCTCCAGTGAAATTTGGCCCCTCTTGTAATTTCAGGGACTAGCTTTGCATAAGCTGGATGCATTCCCTATTGAACCTGACACAGAGAGAGAGAGAGAGAGAGAGAGAGAGAGAGAGAGTCGAAAGCTCTAATCTCACGAAAGGTCACATACCACACTACGCGTAACTCTATTGAAGTTGATGCACTTCCGGGCATGCATAGGCTCCCTTATTCACACATTCAGAACTTTATAAGGTGAAATTCGTAAAGTCACTTTCAAAGCTTTTTTGCATACATTATATCTGTATTTATATATGTGTATACACACAATATACATATATATATATATGTGTGTGTGTGTGTGTGTGTGTGTGTGCCTTAGAATGGCTTTAAGGAACTCAGTTGTAAATTTAAAAATCTAAGACGCTCTCCTCTACAATATGAAAGGAATCATGGTGAACAATAATTAGTACTAATACAATTAGCAAGCATCATTAATAGTGACAATGTAAATTCACTGGGTATGTCACTTACATCCCTTTAGTACCATCCAAATAAACCGAGCCATTTTCAGTCGTGTGTTTAATTCACCAGTTGAACAACCTTCCTCCAAAGAGAGCTCGCCTGAAGGAAAAGTAATTAGGTACAATTACACTAAATTGCCGTTTAGCACCTTAGCCGCAATACAGCACCCCTCTGGTACACCGCAGCTCTCTCTCTCTCTCTCTCTCTCTCTCTCTCTCTCTCTCTCTCTCTCTCTCTCTCTAATATACATACCTGCCGCCCAGAAAACCTTAAAATGCCATTATGGGCTAGCCAGGGTGTGTTTGAATATAAATAGTAAGCACACGAGTTTCCCATGAAAGTATTACATTACGACCCTTTTACATCTGCTAAACAAGTCATGTCATATAACAAAATTAGGTTAATCCTTGGGAAAAAAAGGTATACCTCTCATTATCGTAATTACGCGGCTCCTAAATTAAGGTATATCTATCCATTTAGGAGTGAACTCATTCCTCATGATTTCGATAGAATAAATTAATATTACTACATGTGGTGAAGGAGAAAATTAAGGCTTTTAATTAAACATAGTAGCACTCCCGCCCATCGACTGTATTGGCTTCCATCATTCCGCATTCATCATCTAAATGTGCTACGTTAATGGCTACTCACTTCTAAAATACTGTAATTTTCTCATCGTAATTCAAGTAATAGAATGGACTGGATACATGCTATGCACACTTTGAACATGCTAGTTTATTTGAATCCTCGCCCTACTGACAAAAATGACATTATACACTACCCAACACCTTCGTAATACATATATAAAGTATATGTGTGTGTGTGTAATGCAGTCTGTGATTGGTTTACTCAGTACCTACTACTATCTTTGCAACCCTTTCAAGATGGCTCTTGTACTTGCAGAGAATTATTTTTCAAGGCAATTTAGAATCGACGAT
>NC_087209.1:23651845-23664345 GCF_015104395.2 Macrobrachium nipponense | reverse complement strand
AATTCACTTATTATTCACTTTGTGTGTTCCGTTTTAAAGACATATCCCAGAAGTAATTTGAGAAAGCCCATAAATATACTATGTTAAATGACTCTGAAGAAGAATCCCAAGCACGTACAATATTAGCAACTAACTGCAAACTTGAACCGAGTTCAAATACTTTTTCAGGTATTCGTATAAGAGAGAGCCATTTACAACCACCCTCTTCTTCTTTCGACCTTATTAATCCCACTGCATAGCAGGGTCGGCCGCTCGAGTCAACTTTTTCCCATCTATTTCGATTCCTTACATCTTCAGCCGTCCCACCTCACCTATATCCCTCCTCGCGACTTCCATCCATCTGATCCGCTGAAGGCGCCCCACACTCCTCCTCCCCATCACCGGCATGTTCTTAGCTCTCTTGATTGGTTCCACCTCCTCTCTTCTTATCACATGGCCGTAGTATCTCAGAAGAGCTTCTCTAGCCCTCTCCTTTGCATTACATACACCACATATCGGTATCATATCTTGCCTCTCCCTCCTTTCCAGCATTGATATTCCAGCAATCCATCTCACCATCCTCATCTCGTTTCTTTCCAACAATCCCTCCTCTTTCCTCTTAAAACTCCTTCCGTGATAGCTATCGGTGCCTTGGACACTCCTGATATAAACTGTCGGCCTGATGGCATTAAGAGATTTGAAGCATTCCTGCTGTTTCCTAGAAACAGATTGGGCTCCTCAGCTGAAAAAGTGTACGCTTAAAAAAACATCCCTTGGGTTAGTATCTTAGTATTACAATAAACATACTTATTGCAATAAACATACTCCTTCAATAAAGTAGCAAACGCTAGGGTAAAAATATTTGGGCTATAGCTTAACAAGCTGTTTTTTCAATGGAACCTTCTCAATTATAATAGAAGAGTGAGTTCTTGTATATTACGGACATGCAGTCCAAAATCTGCTGTTGAAGACACATCCTCCTTTACTAAATAAAACTCACATTATGCCGCTTTCTTTATGGCAAGTAATCAACGTATTGGTTCATTTATTATGAGTTCATCCTACCAAAAGACCAAAATAAAGAAGAGTCGATCTCGCTAATGAAATGGAGGACTGTAATAAATCTCGCTGTGTGACGTACTGGGGCCCAAAGCTATATCATATTGTAAGAAAAATGATTTTTCGTCTTATATGAAGAGTGGAATTCAAGAGATTTCCTATTATTATATATGTCACCCATATTTCCTGAACAGATCTGATTAAGTAATTAACCTCATATGAGTTCATATAATCTACATAGAGTATATATATCGCGTATGGAGTATTAATCATTCTAAAACCCTTACAACCTAAGAATCCATTATACTGTCAGAAAATAACAAAGCTAAGACTTCAATCAATTATTCCGGAACAACTTTACATTTGTTTTTGAGAGATATCTTTAGTGAAATGATAATTTTGCCTTTTCTAGATGAACGCTAGTTTATTTTTTTAATTTGCAACACTTACGACGATACCTAACGAAAGTAATGAAATGGAACGCTATGGCATTATGTAAGTAACAAGACTTTTATAAGCTTAGAACCTTTCTGATATTAATACTCTTCTGGTCAATCCGTAATTTCAATAAAAACCAGAGAATGAATATAAGTACTGATGTTCAAAACCATTTGTTTGCTGTAACTAAAGCCAATTTGCAAGTGAAACGTCCATTCATCAATAAACATTATCATCAACGCTCATTACATAGTATAATAATATTAAGAACAAGATTGGTAGGGCTTTCGAATACACGTGCTATGAGAGAGAGAGAGAGAGAGAGAGAGAGAGAGAGAGAGAGAGAGAGAGAGAGACTTGGCAGGAAACGGATGGCAGATCTTAGAATTTAGGATCTGCAATATCGCTAATCATCCCTAATTGTGATCAATGGAATTTCGTTGGATACATAGAAAGGAAACCAGAAACTCTAACAGCGCTGCTCAAAATCGAATGAAGTTCTTTTAAGATTCCGATGATAATTAAATCGTAATTCCTACTTATACATTTTTTTACTTTCTGGTCTCATTATAGATCACTGCCGTTTGCACCAGCCTGCTGAAGTGGTCAGTATGAGAGTTCTAGTTAACTATAACATAATTATACTAATATATATACATATATACACATATAATCTATAGAAACATATATACATATACATACATAAATATATAATATATATATATATATATATATATATATATATATATATAGATATATATATATATATATATATATATAAATATATATCAGACATAAACGTTCTATGTTCCCAATGAATTTCTTAATATTGAATCGCCCTAAGCAATTTCTGGCATTTTGGCAACATGCGTCGATAACTTTAGAATTACAATCATGACATAAGATGCTAACAAATTAGATTTTTAGAGATGAATTATGAAATAAAACTGAAAGGTATTCTTCCCTAACTGTTCTCATGATGATCCTGCCAAACCTTATAAAATACATTTCAGTAAGGTCTCTCTCTCTCTCTCTCTCTCTCTCTCTCTCTCTCTCTCTCTCTCTTACATGTATCAAACATCTCTGATTTTCTTTTAATTTGGAGTAACCTATTCGAATTAATTTTACTATGGAGGTGTATATTTTTTTTTATGTAAATCAATGAGGCGACCTCAATCTCTTCCAATTCATTTCACTATTGGATTATAAACCTTAAAATTTATTTCGCCATGGAGTCATGCATTTTCCGAGTTTTCTTCACAATGCAAATCCACTTATCCTTGAACTGATTCTACTCTGGCGTCCTACGTCTTTTTCTAATTTATTCCACTATGGTGTTCTACATCTTTTCCAGTTCAATTTACTATGGTGTTCTACACAAAGGAGTCTTACATCTATTCAGATTTATTTCACTCTGGCGTCCTACATTTTTCGAGTTCATTTCACTCTCATACGTTTTTCTTATTTAATTTCACTCCGGCTCCCAGCAGCTTCCTCATTCATTTCACCATGAAAATCTATATCCACTTGGATTTCACCCTGGTAACTTTCATATATCTGAATTCATCCATTATTGCTTCAAACATATCTTCAAGAACACTCCAACATTGTTACTATTGTCTTATTACCGATTTCAAAATGTTTTAAAGAAAAAGAAAATGCTAGAAATAGGGCAGATTCCTTTGTTTCCATATGTGATTTTTTATTTCTGGAGGGGGGTGGGGGGTTGGGTGGACGTAACTCCAAACTTCCAACATCACCAAAACACAGTTACTGCACAAAGTGTTCTTTTCCACGGGAGAAAAAAGTAAGTTAAACTTATCGCGAGTGCCTGCTTAGCATGATAATCTTGAACCTGTACTTCAGAATTACTGTCTACTAAGTATTCAAAACACGCCTTGGTTCAGCTCAGCTCTAACCCATTTAAGCCTTCTGTGTCCTCTATCTCTCTCTTCCTGACGTTCTGCTCTTTCTCCAACTTGGTCACAATTACAAGAGAGAATTGGAATTGAATCTACAAAAGACAATATTTTAAGATTAAGATTTGAAAACGTTACGGTCTACCAAACATTTTTTAAACGAATCAGCATGGGAAATTAACAATCACAATTAATTTAACGTCATTTAACAACTCCTCGTATGACAGTGAAATAAATATACCTCCTAAGCAGATGCATGGAAACCTGTCATAATATAATATAAAACAGAGTGGATGAAAAAAATATACACAAATATTCGTCGATGGAAACCTAAGTTAACAGTGTAACATTATATCAAATTATTTAAAAATCAATAGATACGGACATACATACGTACATTCATCCATGTAAACCTAAAGCAGACAGAACATAACAAAATATATTTAAGTGGGCAGAAAAAAAATTACATACAAAATATCATTCATAATATCGTTACCTGAAGTAAGATCGTTTTACCTTTGCGACACAATTGTCAACGTAAGTGGATTAAAATTAAGCCAATTAAGCTTCAATGTCTTAATTCTAAATTCACAACCTATCTGTAAAAAAAAATGTTAATCACCCAATCAATATTACTATATAATTATTAACATCATTACACCTTCTTTATGAAATTACATCACAGCTGGCTTTCCTCAGTATGTGTATGAATTACGAAAACGACTCCCAAAAACGATTTTCTGCGTAACATTACAACAAAATTTTGTATGCATGAAATATATGTATATATTGGGGTTTTGCCACCGAAATTTCTTCCAGTAAAATTGGATAACCGAAATAGCGGCGTAATTCCGCGGATTCTAACCACAACGTGAAAGCCTGTAAAAGGACTAGTCGCTGTTATTGTTGCAAAATGGGCGAACATTTCCTTACAAGTTCTGGTTTAATTTCAAGATAACACACTGCCAGATACGGTCATAATCACACGTACTTTATAAAATCTTTTGATGGTCATCTTAGAAATTTTAATTAAAATCAGTTGCTGCATTACACTTTCTTTTTTTTTCATGAACATTCATCAGAATGAAATGCGGAATAATATGAATAACGAAATTTCTCATTTCAGTGCATTACAAAACTCGATCTCAAAATAATGCTCTTTCAATGGGCAGCTTGAATGTCCAACGTCCACAAAACGGCCTAAGTCAGTCATTTTGTAAGTGCATAATAAACTTTATGCTACTTAAACAGGCATAATTTATAAAATCTTTTGATGGTCATCTTAAAAATTTTAATCAAAATCCTTTCTTTTTTATTGAACACTTATTATCAAAGCCCAAGAAAAGGCAGAATCACCTACGAAATAGCCAAAAACAAACTACTAAATCATAATTTTTTCAAAAACATGACATAGTTTTCCCTTATAGAATAATACAGCCATTTTTTCTATATCATTTATTTCTTAAAAACATAAAGGAAAAAACATTAAAGGCAATTCATACAAGTATGATAAACGATCACAATTCTGACACTTCCAGAAGGAATGGAAAGAACTTGAACCTCTATTGAAAAGTTAACGAAAAGTGTGTGTGTGTGTGTGTGTGTGTGTGTGTGTGTGTGTGTGGTGTATTCTCGCCATACTTTCAAGAAGACTTTGACCAAAAAAAAAAATACAAAAAAATTCTGAAACTCTAAAGAAACAAGACCACATCGCTGGCTCTAGAATGTTAATGGAAGTGAAGGCATTTGCTGGAAATATGGACCTAAAAGACGAATACCAGGTGTTTGGAGATGCAGAGGAGTGGGTGTGTGGAAGGAGGGAATGGGGAAGGGGGGGTGGAAGGAAGGGGGGAGGTTACCTACACAAACTCCGGCGGGAGAAGGAAGTTTTAAAAGGTTGCCAAAAGAAGTGACGGTATTTGGAAAAATCGGTTGCCAATGTCAGAACCCCATTTCCTAGTGGGCAGCCAGAAGCACTTCAACTGGAGGGTGAGGGTAAACACACGAGAAATGAAGTGAGTGAGGTGATTAATAACTGCGTGGCGTTCAAGTAGGAAAATATGAGTTAGAAAGAAATTGCTGATCTAAACAATAATAATAATTCTTGTCAGATACGACTGTAGTTTAACCACCAACGATTTCGTATATCATCATCTTTTCTAAAAGACGAATAATACTTTTTTTCCTTCTAAAAAAAATGGTGAATTCAGGATATCTCTTTAACGACCTTTCGGATACTGACCTTGCAACATTCTTTCAGACACTGCTAAAAACAGCATGCTCTATAATTGGTGGGATCTAGAAATAGCACGCACGCGCATGCGTACATATGCTATATATATATATATATATATATATATATATATATATACTATATATATATATATATATATTTTGCCGAGCATATTCGACCATTCGGCACTGGTTAAATAAAAAAATAAAACAAATGACAACTCTCTTACCTTTAGTTGCTGACTATCTCTCTGCTAACGGTATCAAGCTAGGATATAAGCTAATGACCCTCGTAAATACAAAAATATACTTTTTATTTCCCAAACTAGCTGAACATGATATGGAACAAAGTGATTAACTGACGTAATATTAAGTACTAAGTCTGACCCACAAAAAGACTGTAAATTGTCATTCTATTCTCCTGAATTAGACTAAGTAATCACTCCCAAAACTCACAAATTATTAGTTTTTACATTTAGATAGTCAAGTCTTTTAGCTAATCCCATTCTCTTGTATAATGCCATGAACCCATCTGAAACAAAGAGACATATTTATATTCCCATAACATAATAAATGTATACACATTACACTTCTCTCTTTTCAAAGGCAACTTTTCCTAAGTCCTTTTAAATATGCCATACCTTTTACAATGGGCTTTTTTTACCTTTGTCTTATCACTATCTGAGGAGACTGTCACATTTTCTCTCCGATCTCGGGCAGTTGGACCCATCATTACATGCACAAACACATGCACATATCCGGACATGCCTTAAAAATGACATAGCAACCGCAAGCTTCACCCGGGCTGTATGAATCACCGGCCTTACATTGCATGGTCATCAATTCAAACAGTTCTTTCATTTCAGCAACCTTCAAGGAAGGCTTGTCGCTAGGCCATCTCTTGTCTCTAAACAAAGAAAGCAGAGGTTTAACAATTCACCGACATATTTGCTTTTTTCTTTTATATACTGCAATCCCCCCATTATAACTACTGGTGAAATAAAATACAATCTCTTCACTGAAACCCATAAAAGCCCAATAACCCTCTCTCAGCTCGTAAAAGCTCAGATCACCGCCAAAAAAAGTTTAACCACAAGAAAAACCACCGCCAAAGATTATAGCCACAAAAAAAAAAACTTAGCCCCAAAAAATCCACCACCCAAAAAAAAAGAAAAAATTCAGCCCCAAAACCCCATACACACAGGAATTATCCTCATCACTCTTCTCAGCTTTAACAGAAATTCGCCATATTTTCAAACCAACTTTCCACGTAAAATATCAACCTCTGAATCTTACGCCAAAACACTGCAGTTTGCGCATAAGAAAAATAGTAGAAGAAATGAAAGAGAAAAAAAAAACATTAAACACATTTCACCATCAATTTGCAAAAAAACAGACAAAAAAATGCAACTGCACAACATTATATTAATTACCACAGCTTACTCTTTTCAGTTTTGATATATGTGTTAAGTTCGACCGACCTGTCGATATCAATGATTCGATCGTATCCTCCCCACGATGAGGTATAGTTAACAGATCAAATGCGCCTCGTGCTGGGCAACCAAACAAAGCTTCAAATGGAGACTTTTTAATGGAATCACTAACCATAGTGTTAATACTATGTCTAACAATATCAATATATCTGTCCCAATTCTTATCATTACCACCTACAGTCTTCCTGAGAGCTTCGAGCACTTTCCTGTTCACTCATTCACACAACCCATTAGTTTCAGGTCTGTATGGAATAACTGTTACTTTCTGTATCCCCATGACTTCCGCTAAACATAACAAAGTTTTGTTCACAAATCCTCTGCCATTGTCGGTCAATAGAACCTCAGGTGAGCCATATCTGCAATGATACCATTGAAAAATACCATAGCTACTTCTTCAGCCGTTTTATGCTTAAGTGGAAAAATTTCTACTATCCTTGTAAGTTCATCTATTATTACAAACAAGTACTTATTCGCATATCTAGACTCACAAAAATTTCCTAGGATATCCATATGTTCTCTGAAAAGGTCTACTTGGTATAGGATATGATCCTAATTTACATGAAGTTATCCTTGCAGGTTTGCATGCGTTGCATACTGTACAGTTTTTTACATAATTTTCCACATCTTTCCACTACAATTGTATTTAGTGTATTTAGCACGAACCTCATTATACGTTTTTTCTATCCCCAAGTGTGGACTACCGAACCTGCAATGTACTATATCTAAAACCACTGGAATTAGGACTTTCGGAATTACGATCGGTGTCGTATCTCCTTTACTTTCACTGGTTCTCAATTTATATTTAATTTTCCTGACCAATAGACTACTTTCTTACTCCAAACCCGAAAAAGGCAACTTATAACGTTTCCTGACTAATTCCCTTCTAATAAACACTTTTGCGTCTGCGAGAATCTCGTCTTCATCTTGCCTTTGCTCTATGAGACCCATATCCCATTGTATAGACTCACTAGTGACTTGCACGACTTGAAATTCTTCCGTGTCATAAAAACTTCTACTAAGGGCATCGGCAATTACATTTAATTTGCCTTCTATATATTTGAGCTCTGAATCGAAATCTCTGATAGTTAGAAACCATCGAGCTCTTTTAGGCAACAAATTGGGCTTATTAAAAAGATCTAATAATGGCTTGTGGTCTGTAAGGACTTCTACTTTATTCCCCATCAGTAGCATTTTAAAATGAACCAAACTTGATACTATTGCAAGGGCTTCTTTTTATTTATAGTAGCCATTGATCTCTCATTGCTGCCCTTTGTCCTAAACCTCCTGCTATAAAAGGCTATGGGATGGAATTTCCCATCAAACTTTTGCATAAGGCAAGCACCTATACCCTCCTGGCTGGCATCAGTCACTAATATGAATGGTTTGCTAAAATCTGGGAACTTCAGAACGGGGAGATTCATTAACGCGTCCTAAAGCTTTTGAAAACTCTCCGACTGGGGTTCCCCCCATTGAAATTGAACGTCTTCCTGCAATATATCTGTTAGGGGAGCTGCTATATTAGAAAACCCTTTCACAAACCTCCTAAAGAAACTGGCAATACCCAGGAATGACTTAATCTCTTACTTTGATCTCGGGGTGCGAAAATTCACTATTGCTTTGACTTTATCGTCATTTACTCTAACCCCTTCCTTGGATATGACATGGCCTAGATATGTGATTTGCTTTTTCAAGAATGAACACTAAGCTAGCTTAATTTTCAACCCTGCTAATCTAAGCATCCCAAGTACTTCTGTAAGCACTTCCAGGTGTTGCGCGATCGTGTCTGTTGCTACAAAAATATCATCCATATATACAAAAACATTTTTACCCAATAACCCGTGCAAAACTGTATTTACCAACCTGGTAAAAGTTATCGGACTGCCCGATAAACCAAACGGTATTCGCGTAAATTCATAGTGTCCCTTGGGCACTGAAAAAGCCATATATTTCTTGCTACTTTCACTAAGAGGGACCTGTAGAAAACCCTGCGCCAAATCAATTGAGCTATAAATATTATGTCCCCAGATTTCAACAAAAAGATCTGTTATGCAAGCGACTGGATAACAGTCAGGGATTGTCTTTTTATCTAAACATCTAAAATAAGACGCATACACGGACAGAACCGTCCTACTTAGGCACTGCTAACAAGGGAAAGTTGTATGGAGACACACTAGGCCTAATGATTCCTTCTTCCTCCCATTTCTTGACCTCCTTCTCTACCTGTTTTCTGATTTTGAAAGGTATGCGGTATGCAGGAATATAAATAGGTTTTGTGCCACTCTCCAAATTCAAATTTACCTTATGCTCTAACACATTAGTCAATCCCAGTTTATCACCTTGTAAGGCTACTGTATCATTAAATACTGCATAGAGCTCGTTTATCGCTTCAACATGCTCACTATAATCCACATTAGCTAAATGTTCTCTAAATATTCGTTTCCTTGATTGCATTTCTGCCTCTGAAAACAGCAGTCTCTTCGGAGTCGTGGGTTCAAATCCCACCGCTGCCACCACCTATTGCCGAGCATATTCGACCATTCGGCACTGGTTAAATAAAAAAATAAAACAAGTGACAACTCTCTTACCTTTAGTTGCTGACTATCTCTCTGCAAACGGTATCAAGCTAGGATATAAGCTAATGAACCCTCGTAAATACAAAAATATACTTTTTATTTACCAAACTAGCTGAACATGATATGGAACAAAGTGATTAACTGACGTAATATTAAGTACTAAGTCTGACCCACAAAAAGACTGTAAATTGTCATTCTATTCTCCTGAATTAGACTAAGTAATTAATCCCAAAACTCACAAATTATTAGTTTCTACATTTAAATAGTCAAGAGAGAGAAAGAGTCTGTTAATTCTCCTACGGATGCTGCAGTTATAGCCGACTTCCAGTGAAAGAAAAAGTTTTACAATCTGGTGCGGATATTCAAACTACCTACATAATATTTTTTTATATCTATAGTCATTGCTCGAATAGTAACAGCACTAGCAATTCACAAGCTAATCCATCAAACAGTGTTAAAACACATTTTATAACTTATTACTTCTCTTGGTCAACAGAGGGATGAGTAAGGAATAACGAAACCTGCAGTCAGAAAATTATAAGGAAAATATTAGTGCAATGTTTAAATCTTGTTCAAGATTTTAAGCCAGAACAAAGGAAAGTTAAGATTTCTTATAACAAGGTTCCTTCATCCTTTTCTATATGCAAGTTGCCCCTTTGAACTGAAAGCCTCCACTCTAGAAAGCTAACTCTGCTCCCATTGGCTGTTCAGAATTTACCACCTACAGGGATTGGGAGGCACTTACTAGGAGAAGTCTTAAAAGGGCAGGGACCCAGTAGTCCGTCCTCAGAACCTCCTCAGACATTGCCCTGCGGACACCACTTCACCCCTTCTGCTCCCCCTGCCTCCTCTGCAGAAGTCCCAAGTATTTTTATACTTCCATAGAGCAAAGAATCAGCAGATAAGAAGACTACCAAGCCCAGGATTTCCAGGTACTGTGAGAGTAAATTCCAGTTCAGCCAGGGAATTGTTTTGCCTTTGGTCTGTATTTCATTTCCCTTCTTTCAAGGCGACTATCCCCCTCCTTTGTTTAGCTTCTCACTCCCCTAATCTTGGTTCAAAGCTGTGATTACTCCCCTTGTGATACTAGTAAACATCCCCTAGTTAATTCAAGCAACAAAATAGGTCTCTCTCTGTAAATTCCCAGTCCTTTTCATTCCCCCTGAAGTGGCTGTAAACTTTTGATTGAAAGAAAGTAGTAATGCTCGCCCACGTGTGCCCCCGCCTCGGTACTTATGCTAGGATACCATCTCTTTGCTGACAAACACCGTGCCTGATTGTGGGAGAACTTGGGAACCCTTTGGAATAAGCCTTGCATTTAAGTAACCCGTTTGCGCAAAATTCTGAACTCTGTCTGGTTACCCCAGCCATGTTTCCAGTGGAATCGACAATTAACCACCTTATTAGTCCCTGGACCTATGTAAATTAATGTAAATATAATGCATTTAAAACTAAAGTCCAGCTTTTATGTAAATTCCTCCGTTATCAGTAATATTGGCCTTCTGCCATAGTTTTTTTTTTCTTTTCTTTGTTGAGACCTCTCGTTCCTCCATTCAAAGCCATTTTTTTTGTGTTAGACTACATTTTCTAGGAGTGAACGAGCAGTTCAGAACAATATCCTTTACTATACTTTAACTTTCGAAAAGATGTTTATAAATTATAGTTAGTTAGTTTTCGACCGTGTCTTTTTCTACTAAAGTTATTTTCACCATTAACTTTGATAAAGTCCTAACTTGATGACTATTCTTACCAGCTAGGATTTTTTGTTCTTTTATTGATATTTGTTATAAACATTCCATTACTCTTTTCACAATTAAGTCTTTCTATTAGCGAATGAATTAAAAATCGTTATAGTGGTATCAATTACATCCTCTCCAGTGTTTCTCCATTCATTCCCTTTCCTTCTACCTAATCCATGTATCTGAATTATCTAAAAGATACATTCCAATTGTTAAATTTCATTCTCTGTCTACTGTAGTGTGTTTTTTTCTGCTTTCATTTTTCTTTTTCTTGCAAATAAATTCCCTTTTATCTTCGTCGTTATCTTTTTTTTTATTTCTAGGCAATTTCCTGACCCTTTCCCTCTCTGTAGGATTTGTTATCTAAATTTATTCTGATTTCCTCGTTTCCCTGTAAAGCTTTTTCTATGAACATTTCTGACTCTTCAAAATCGTGTTTTTTGGATCTATCCTGATGAGGTCCATCTAGTGAGAAAATCTTTCTCACCTTAGACAACATTTTTGAAAATAATGAGAGAGAGAGAGAGAGAGAGAGAGAAGAGAGAGAGAGAGAGAGAGAGAGAGAGGAGGAGAGAGAGAGAGAGAGAGAGAGAGAGAGAGAGAGAGAGAGAGAGAGAGAGAGAGATTATCACTTTTCCCAATTTCAAACCTCCCGATACAACCGCTTTCTAAAGAAGCAAGTGAGGGGAAGAGGTCCGGCACAAAGGCGGTCACAACTTATTGCAATTTCATAGGTATCCCATTTGCATCTCTGGAGGAGGAGGAGGAGGAGGAGGAGAGGCTACCCTGCAGAAGTTCGACACGATGTTGCTACTATCCCTGAAGGAGGGAAGAGGTGGGGATGGTGGAGCAGTGGCCGGGGAAGAAGAGATGTAGAGGCAATCCTGCATACCAAAGACAGAGAGAGAGAGAGAGAGAGAGAGAGAGAGAGAGAGAGAGAGAGAGAGAGAGAGAGAACGTTGCATATTTGACGAATTAGGGGGACCCTTATTGCTTTTTAAATTAGGAAACGTGAGACACTTGTGTGTTATGAAGGGTATTTGGCTTTTACATTAAAGGAACGCCAGG
>NC_087209.1:23644345-23646845 GCF_015104395.2 Macrobrachium nipponense | reverse complement strand
AGAGCTTATATGCAAAGAAAAAAATCTCGTTCCCCATAATATACGAATATTCATATATCTCTTAACAGTGCGCACTAGAGTCTAGCAACATAGCAACAATCACTGAGCGACAGCGGCAGCATTTCCGTGTTTTTGCCAGTTGCTACGACTTGTAAAATTTTGAATCTAAATGCAAATGCTATGTCCCTTACACACCCCACCTCCCCAACCCCCCCACAAAAAAAAAATTAAATTTTTTTGTCAGGATGACGGTAAAAGGCTATTGAATCGAAGGAACTTCTCATTCTCTAAACATTTCATATAACTACATAAATACATATATTTACATATGTATTATGCATATATATATATATATATATATATACGTGTGTGTGTGTGTGTGAGTGTTCACACACAATATACATATATATATATGTGTGTGTGTATGCATGCAGATCTTTTTTTTTTTTTTTTTTTTTTTTTTTTACGGGGGTTTGCAACTACATATAAGCAAAAGTTTACATTTCTAGTATATTTACCAGAAAGGAGACACTTCTGAAGGCCTGTTTATCATCAGCTCTCCTGATCAATTCGCATTGTTTAAAATATACATTTATAATATTCATTCGGGACTTATTATTTTTTTTCCTGACGCATGATGGTCACCATACATCTCTAAAAGTCCCCAAGAAAATCTCGGCAAACGGAATATTGCAAACTTCACCTTCCATCAGAAGGGGCGCATGTGGTTAATCCTGGTCACCTGTCAGTCACCTTAACAAAAAAAAAAAAAAAAAAACACGAGACATGGGAAAGGCACGATTCTGAAAGCAATAATTCCCGTCTATCGATTTCAAGGGGTGACTAATGTGTTGCAAGAGCAAACCTCCTACAAATGCTTCAAATGTAGGATTCACATACGGTATTTGCTTTCAATAGGAGGAGTCTTTATTTACCAAAAAAGGCGACACTTCTTAGAGGAATGTTCCCATTGTAAACAACGCATTAGCTATGACCTTCATGTAAAATAATATGTAAAAAAAAAAAGCAAGCAAGCTGCGACAACAAACTCCACGAAGGCTAAACCATCCCCAAGAGATGTCCATTCTAAACAAAAGGCATGTCGTTATGAAGTCTCCACCCCAAACACTTAAAAATAATGGTCTCATGGTTAAATTCTATTTGACCTTTAACTACTGAATACCTCAGTTTATATCTTTACATAAACTTGGATTTCCAATCGTACAATTGCTTTGCTACTGAATTACAGAAGGCAAACACGGAGTCTCAATCAAGTATAGTGCAAAGGTTACGGTCAAAGTTAAAAAATCCTTATCTGACCTCTAACTTCTGGGTATGACTTTAGTAAGTTGTTTATGAATTCCAATTTTCAGTTTAAGTAATAGCTAAGTCTTATTCCAAGTTAGTGTTCGATCTTAAAATAGTTTAACTGGGGTCATTCAAAAACTACGGCAAAGGTTAAATTTGTATTTGACCTCTGACCTCCATGAAATGTTGTGAGATATATTCCTTATCTCTCCCAAAAGCTTATTACCCCCTGCTAGTCAAGAGGCCAAACGTACGTTAAGTTATCTATAAGAAAATATTATTTTTTCTTTATAGTACCCAACAATAAACCGGGGCAAAAGCTTGTCAAGAATACTTTGAACAGCAGCGTATGCTAAGTAAGAATGGTTCAGAAAAACCCAGTGCATAAAACCAAGTTTAAGTGAGTAAATACAGAACAGGAGCTTTCGACCTTCACCAAGGTCCTCTACACCTGAAGAGGACCTTAGTGAATGTCGAAAGCTCCTGTTCTCTATTTACTCACTAAAGTTTTATATTATGGCTTTTTCTTACCGTTCAACACAAACACGAAGAATGTGTTTTCATTACTGGAGGGTAAGAATACACTAATCTATAACTCTATTGTAAAACATTACCTTTTAGTTTCCAGACAGATAAAGTATAATTAGTAAGTGGTTGTCAGAAGCAATAATCCAAGTTAGTGTTTAATAATCCTGATATCCTTCAAATCCTATTCGATATCCCCAGGAATCCCACCTTTCTACTGAGCACTCAAACAGTTTCCTTTCTCAACCCATAAATCCTACACAAGCAGGATTCCTACCTAAGCGAAGTACTCTGTTCACTGGACATTTTCATGCAGCTATGCCAGCCAACATATTGATAACCATTAATGGTCAAGGTAAGATTATTTTACTAAACGATCCACTTAAATGGAAACTAGTTCCAACTTATCAATTACTTTTGGCAACCTTCACAGAAAACGTAGGCCATCTGGTAACCAAAAGTTTGATAACATTACTCCAGAGGTAGGGTTAAGAAGTTAATTTCAATTTCTCCTGTTCTGAGTTCAACGGAATTTAACTTTCAAACCCAACGCATCATCATCAATCCTGCATCCTGGATTCTTTTGGAAAAAAAAATCTCTCATCGTTTACCAAAGCTTTTCTTTCCGCAATATAAATCGCTGGTAAATCCTCCTGTCGCAGAAGTG
>NC_087209.1:23589345-23636845 GCF_015104395.2 Macrobrachium nipponense | reverse complement strand
ACTAAGTGAATGAGGAAGCGTTCGAGAGATGAAGGGAACCAGCGAGTAAGGGAAGAGGCCGAGGGGAATGGGGAGGTAATTGAGAGGGCGGAATTGAGGATGGCTGAAATGGCAGACACTCAATTACGTCGAAGAAAGCATCTAATAGCAAACAAGCAATGGACGTGGAAGCAGGCAAGCCATTAGTCACCTGGAATGCAGCCTTGTTCCTGGACCTTACCTGATTATTACGACGGTAATGTCGTTATATATCAAGATCAAGTATCACACGAGGCAAGGTTAAATCGAATTCTCGCTGGCGCTCTCTCTCTCTCTCTCTCTCTCTCTCTCTCGCTAATTTCAAGTTATCTTCTTATTTCACTACTAATTACCTCATCACTCATTTGAACTACAAGTCTTCTCCATGACATTAATCTCTCTGTCTCTCTCTGTCTCTCTCTGTCTCTCTCTCTCTCTGTGCCTCACAAGATACATGTTTATGGTACTGCTGAAAACATGTTTTTAATGTTAATACTTTTCGGATTATGATCTTTCGATGCTTCCTGTCTTAAAGTTGCATCGCCAGTTATTAAGCGAGACATCAATATTAGGTCAGGTTAAAGATGCTTTAAAATATATAACAATAAACACACCAGCAAAGTTAATACTTTGAAGAAAGTGCATTATGAAAGCGAAGTTATTACTAGGAAAAACAATCAAGTCTTTCATAAGGAATATAAGTGAAGATAAAGAATGCATAGCCTACTTTAAATATAACTTGTAGGCATTTGTCGGTTATGGTAATCGAATCAGGCTCTAGCTATTCATTCTTAAGAGTATAACACATTGCCTTCCAATAAAGCAAACAAGTTAAAAAAAAAAAACTGAATTCATCTGGAAATAACTTTTCTTAACGAGAGACATTGCCTAGTACAGTTAAACCTTTAATTATTCTTGAAATAACTTGTCTTAACAACAGAGACATTACCTACAGTTAAACCTTTAATTATATCAAAAGGAATCATGACACTTTTACCTGGAGAGACACGAACATACCTTTCCCCTACCGAAGCTCTTAATCTGCGACACAAGGATTAAATAACTGAAAAGCATTACATCACCGCCCGTTGCCTGGAAACAACACGTCTTGTAATGCGATCACGAATTTCCTCTGGGAGATCAAACAGACGTCCTTTGCGAAGTGCAAAGTAAAATAAAACGAACAAATATGAAAAGAAAGTTAGTTCTCATGTGCCTTTCCCATTATATCCTTCCATGTTTACATTTCGGAAGCCCCCAAATAAAAAGTTTCTCGGCAGCTCAGCAAATTTTTCTTCCATCGTTTTTCGATTGCTCTTAACCGAATTGTCCCCGGGCACTTCCTGAGGAAAACATGTGCTTGGAATATATTTCTTTTTTGTTATATGGTCTTGTTATTTGAAACTACATGTCAATATCCAAGACTGATTAAAACCCACCTTTTAATCATTGATTACTTTCAGTCTTTTTGGTTAATGTTTTAATCTCGATGCATAAATTAGGGAAGTACGTGTAATACTCACCTTACCTCACCAACTGTATTAATCTCAAAAAGTATCAAATAACTTCCAAACTATGAACATCAACTACAGCACTTCCGTTGATAAATAAGAATAAGCAACTAAGCCACATCAGTTTCTTAATATTCACAAATTCCCAGATGTTGAACGTTCATACGCTAGTAGCGCCTGTCACTTATTTCACGAACTATATAACGATGATCAATACAGCGCGAAAATCCTTTGTTAACCCTTTCTGAAAAAGCCACTATCGACATATTTCACATTCCCGAATCCATTAAGAAGAAATAGTCCCTTCCTTTGACAGCTAACTACAATCTCAACAATTTGTAACTGCGTCATTTTCCACCCACGGGTGTATTACAATCATCAATCCTTCATTAGCTGCTTCTTTATATTAACTTTAGAAGAACCCTTCCACTAAGTGTTAAATACAGATTCTTATTTTAATGAATTCAACCAGGGTCTAATCCTATATCCACACGAGTGGTCCTCTCGTCTAGCTCGATAATTTATCATTGTATACGAACTAAACTGAATTGAATATAGAATTTAGGCCAAAGGCCAAACACTTGGGACATATGAGGTCATTCAGCACTGAAGCGGATATTGACAGCAAAAGGTTAGAAAGGTTTAACAGGAGGAAAACCTGCAGTCGCACTATGAATCAATTGTTAGGGGAGTGGAAAGTAGGATGGAAGATGTACAGTGAAAGGAACGAAAGGGGATGCAGTAGGGGCCGAAGGTACACTGCAAAGAACCTTAAGTAAGGCCTACAGTACCGCATGAGGTGCACAGGCGGCACTAACCCCGTAGCGAAGATAATAGCAAAGAAGGATAGATATGACACCGTCAGTCACAGAAATGGCGAGATCGCCTAAGAAACTTCATATCGATTGCATTAAAGAACGTCATTTTTAGTCAAATAATAAGACATAAATTTAAAAAAAAATTTTAAACATTATTTTTTTGGAGCTGGCGGTAAATATCTGCAGAGGATATCACTGAAGCTAATTGTAATTGGCCGCTCATGCTGCTCGTTACCCACCAACAGGTTACGATGGTAAAAATATATCATTCAAAAAATATCGGTAGGTTTCGGTTTAGATTTCATCATATTTTATTTTATAAATAATCCCCAGGTAAACCAGTAACCTAAAATAGTATCCAAATGTTCAAGTCAAGGTCTAACTTGATAATAGTCAGCAAGATCTAGAATTAAAACTAAAATGATACCACTATCACTTGTGTCAACGTTCCATTATAACAAGAAAACTGCGAAAAGGGAAGTGATTTTTCTGTCTGAAAAAATTTCACTTCAGTAAAGATATATGGCTAAGAAATCAAGAGGCAATTCATTTTTATTAAGTTAATTTTTCACTAACAGTCAAATAAAAAGTTACTACTGCAATCGAAGTCTTTTAATCATCAGGTAGATAATCTAATACCCTCTCACCCGAAAAAAACCCTAAATTCGTGTTAGATTGCAAATGGCCACTTAACGTGAATTATAAACTAAAATAGAAATGCTTGTATCTATCCCTAAATTTCTATCTGAACCCCACAAGGGGGGAATAATGGACCCTCCAGTCCCAAGTGTACAATCCGTACTCTGAAATTCTGCTGCATAAAAACACATCTACCTACTTACCATCATTAAATTTGATCTCATTTCAGTCGTAAACAAGCAGCTTATGTAAAAACTCTGAAATTGGACCATACCTCTTAAATGGCCTTAAAATGTAACGACGATGGAGGAATCTGGATAATATGAAGGGATCTTGCTGGCAGGCATATCCAGACTTCCTTATAATCCACCTCTCGTTTAATGACCAAGTATAAAACTTCGTTAACAAAAGTGTTAGTCCTCAACCAAATTAATTACTATTATAGAAAGTATCGTCCAGGGCTCGCATCCAAACAACTAAAATATACCCTATGCCCTTCCATTAAGGAAACCAACAGGTGGCACAGTCCAGAAACAACACTCATCCTATTGAAGATTCACATCAACCGTGCATTTGATGTCTAGGCCAGTCCCTTACGACGCTCCTGATTGGCTGTTGATAAACCAATGACAGGGCTGGAAACTCTCAGTCTCTTTCGAGAGTTCCACATCTCTTGACGGATACTTTTGAAAGACGTATCCCTCAGTAAAGGTGGTGATTGGCTTGTCAACAGCCAATCAGGAGCGTCGCAAGGGACTGGCCTAGACATCAAATGCACGGTTGATGTGATTCTACGATAGTATGTGAACCATTCCATAAAACATCAGTATTTTATTTTTTCTTTTTACTTTTAAAACCCTCTCACATTCTTTGTTGCTTTCAATTTCCACTTTTCTTTCCTCCCATTTCTTTCGCCCAGTTCTTTCCCGTCCTGGTGATTTCGGACTAGTTCCTCCATGAGCACCATCACAATTTCATTCTTTTCTCACCCCACTATATAATACCCTTCCAATATTTCCCAATATCATCCTAATCATCAATTCGCCCCCTTTCCGCCACCCACTTTTTTTCAGCTTTTTCTAAAAGTAATCTTCAAAGTTTTTCCATAACCTCTTACTCGTCAATTCACAACCCTCCTTCCATGTGACATTCCAATCCTGCGTTGTTATTAATAGTGTTAATGCCCAACACCCCACACCCCCCACTCCCCCAAACCCTCTCTCTCTCTCTCTCTCTCTCTCTCTCTCTCTCTCTCTGCTACAGAGGGAGAAAGAGAACGAGATTATCGTCTCTTCTGCACTTCTTTGCTTTTAATTTTATTCACACATTGAAGAGGTGAAATTGCTTTTGTCCAGGTGGAAGAAAAATATGAATGTAAAGACGAAAAGGACCAATTACTGCTAATACAATAAGTTAACAGAAATGAAAAAGCTTCAGAGTGACCCAAAAATCAAAATCAATTCAAATAATATTGCAAAAACCTGTGCTGATTAGGAAGCAGGGAGGAGGATTTTGCCATTAATGAGGTCAAACTTTCCATTAATAAGGGCTTCCAAATTTCTAAATAAAATCTACTTTTATATTTCTACAAAACTGCGAAGCTCTGAGAGAAAAGTAATTTCACCGACTGATGTGTATTCTGTCAGTATCCTTATTTACACCGAAGAAATTAGTAATCTTTGTAATGCGTTCACAACACAGTATACATGTCATACACACGTCAATCACTTATCACATACAGATTACAAACAGGGTGAAAACAAGTCAACAACCTTCAGTGGAGAACGAATCAACTGAGTTGAGGTGAATATAGAATTAAGGCCAAAGCCCAAGCACTGGGGGCTATGAGGTCATTTAGCGTTGAAATGGAAACTGACAATACAAGGTTTGAGAGGTGTAACAGGAAAACCTCGTAGTTGCACTATGAATCAAATGTTAGGAGAGAGTGGAAAGTAAGATGAAGCAAGAGAATATGATAGGAGGCACAGTAAAAGGAACGAAAGTGGTTGTAGCTAGGGGCCGAGGGCACGCTGCAAAGAACCTTAAGTAATGCCTGCAGTGCGCCACATGAGGTCCACTGACGGCACTAGCCCTTAAGGGGAACGAATCAATTGGAAATGCCGCATAACCGTATAAAGCAATGGTTGGGATTATCACCTTGTATTCAACTTGTTTGTGACGTGTATGAGGTAAGTTGTCAACGTTGTGTTTATGACACGCCTCACTGCTGCATGTGTACCAGATTCGAATTTCTCGTCCTGTTTCCAATTTCCTCGACTCTTCCAGCCTTTCATTCCTCAGGGTTAAGCCTGACTTTTTCCTCCCTTCTGTTTTCGTTTCCAAAAAATGAGAAACGTCCGACGATACACTTAAACAACGTACGGTGCTTTGTTTGAACAAGTCTCCAAAAATAAGAAAGAACAGTTATCAAATCCATTAGCTTCGTTTGCAAAAGAGATTTGAGTGTACTCCGGATGACAATCACTGCTGGTTTGTCAGCTGAAGATGGAAAAAGAATAGGGGGGGGGGGGGGGGGGGTTAAAGGCGGCTCAGAGTGATGAGGGGTTATTGCACTGAATTGTCCAAGGGCACATAAAATAATCAAGCCAAAAGTAGAAAGCTTTATTACGAAGAGAAACATTGTTACCGTCAGTTCTGAAAAAAGGTCGAGTTGGATTCTCAAGCATTTTTACAGAGGGATGAAATTGGATTAAAGTTTAATTCTGAGCGGAAATGACTTGCCTTTTCGAGCACCAATTTCCTGAAAGTGAAACCATGGAAATCAAAGGATTATTGTATATAAACTTATAATACCCTTTTCCATTTTGTATTGAGGTATAGCGAAATAATGGTTAATCTGAATAGGATTTTTCGATTAAAAACCATACCTGCCCAAAGAGTCATTACCTAGAAATAGTTTCTACACACCCCCTAACCCCAACCGATATCCAACCAACTTCCCTCTAGTAGCATTCCTGATGATGAAATATTGTTTGTTTGTTTGTTTTTTGTATGGCGTTTTGACGTTGCATATAACCTGTGGTTATTCAGCAACGGGACAAACGGCTTAACGTGACTTCCGAACCACGTCGAGAGTAAACTTCTATCACCAGAAATACACATCTCTGACTCCTCAATGGAATGCCCGAGAATTGAACTCGCGGCCATGGAGGTGGCAGGCCAAGACCAAACCGACCACGCCACTAAGGCTCCTATGATGAAATACTGAAAACGAAATCATGGTTCTCGCAAAAGAAGCACGTAACTCCTACAATACGTTTGTTAAACAGAATGCCCACAGTGGCAGTCACCTATAGTCCAGCAACAATCACGTCCATTGTTAAGGTTGTGAACAAAACGTATGACATTTAAACCTAAAACATGACTGAAATCCATGTTACAATAAAAAGGTAAACCAGACATACACAAACATAAATCTCCATGGAGATTTATGCATGTTGATCTACCTTTTATACCTAGTTAGATTAGAAAACCTTCAACCGCTCCTTAGTTACACTGAGAGGGTAAGTAAGACAGACATGTAACAAGACATATGAAAGTTTATATTTAAAATTATTTTAACTGGAATCAATTGAACTGTTTACGAGGACACGAGATGATTAAGTCTGACGGACAGATGCACATCTATAAATGATTGTCTACAATTAAACTAAATTTGTTTGAAATCCCTTCAACTATATTGACGGAACTGAGAGGATACGGTAAGAGACAAACAGACTGCATGTCTCTCATCATACACGATTTCTTTTTTAAATAACAGATTGACTGAAATCCCTTGGCGTAGGCAATGAACAATCTCTACTTATGCACATCTGTGTAATACAGTCTACTGACATTGCCTTTGTATTTGTTGAAAAAAAAAATATACGGTGACTCGTTAGTGATTGACAAATATATAGAGAATATAGAATTTTGGCCTATGGCCAAGGAGCTAGGGCCTATGAGGTCATTTAGCGCTGAAAGGGAAATTGATAGTCGAAAGATTTTAAAGATGTACAGGAGGAAACCCTCGCAGTTGCACTAGGAAACAATGGTCAGAAAAGGATGGAAAGTAAGATGGAAGAGAATATAAGGCGAGTATTTGGTATAGGTGCCATGCAGGCAATGGGATGGACAGTATCAGTATAAGGTTTACGTTCTGTGATACACGGACCGGCAATAAAACCCACAAAAAGTTAACTGGATCTGTGATATATGCATTGATGAAGAGAACGTGCAAAATTTGAGGCATGGGTATAAAAAGGTAATGTATGGCAGACAAGAAAGCAGATAACTGAAAATAAGACTGTAAATGTAGATGAAGCGAGGATATGCCACCGGAAAGATCATATCGGTATTCAACGATCACTCATCAAGATATTCGAATGCTGATGTAGTCGAGCTAAGAAAGTGCTACGAAGAGTCTCCTAGTTGTTGAATCTGCAGATAATGAGAAGCCTGATACTTAAATAAATAAATAAAAAAGGGGGCGGGGGAACTGAAGAGTTGCTACAGGAAATTCGTGAAAAATATAGTTCTAAATTTTGAGACTGAAAGGAGAGAACTTCGACTGTAATTGGCTCCCCTTCATCATACGCTGAGGCAGACAGATTTTTACCAAAAATGCAATAAGTCTAGTGTTTTCAATATTATTTACTTCAAGGGTTAACTGGCATAACAAATTCAACCCGATATACTTTACAAGGTTTACACGCTTTCAAAGACAAACAAAGACAAATACAAAAGTGTTCATATTAAAATCTTCAAGACTCAACATTTACTGAAAGTTGTGGATTTTTTTTTTTTAAGTATGTTCAGCGTATATTTTAAAACTGTTTAGCTCTGTGTTTAATATCCGTCATCATGAAGTAATTAAGTGTAATTTGCACTTACTGGGGTTCCGCTTTATGTCGCTAACTTATTATTGCTATTGATGTCTGGATTTTTTAAACCATCTCTGTTATATTAAACATTTATTAATTAAAATAAAATAATCTTTGAATTACTGTCAGTCATTTTATTAATGTCTGAGCATTAGCATTTTAAGGATCGATTCAATTCATATATGTTCTTTCTACGATTAACTTCAAAATAACAAAAGCTCTGCTTTTCACCTCACCAATAACCACACCAGTTATTATTACATCTTCCTAATTCCGAACTATGTCCCATGACTTATAAGATTTCTCATATTTCGGTGACGATTATCCTTGTAACTGCCTCTCCTTGTTTTCCCCCTCTATCCTATGAATCTCTCGCCCGTCCCCGCCCCCGACCTATCCCCCACCTACACCCTCAACTTCTGAAATATCAATAAGGATTTTATTGTCTCCAGCATCCTCCGTGCCTTGGGTAGGAGGAAAAATCTGCCTCAACTGCCACCTCTTCTCTTCCCGTCCAGGACATCCCTCGTCATTAAATGCTATCAACTCTTGCGGGGAGAGAGAGAGAGAGAGAGAGAGAGAGAGAGAGAGAGAGAGAGAGAGACTTTCATCAAATATTTTGGAATGGGAGGATTTCAAATCTGCTGTGAATTTTATTCCATTTCTTAACAAGAGCAATTTAACTACTCAAACAAGCAATTTCACGTTAAAAGGCCATTTGCGAACGGACAACAAGAGGCTAAGACGATGAAACATTTCTAGCATGATATAGTCCTCTGGATTCTCAACCAATCAACAGAGACGTCAAATTCTTATGGGTTGTGGTGGGGTTTGGGTGGAGGGGGAGAGAATTAAGAACCCAAAGAATGTTACATTAAAGCTAAGGATCTGATGCGAAATCTGACAAAATTGGCAACAGCAAGACGAGGAAATATAGTGGGGAAATGAAATGATGGAATTAGTAATACGCACGAACCTAACCCGAGTTTAAAATCATGATTGCTTTTCTTATAATATAATATTTACGTCAAACATAACTAGGCCTCCAGCTTACTCGGGGAGCGTGCTACAACCTAAGGTCAAATAGAGCGCTGCTTCACCAATGAAAATGAAAATAAATACGCTATATTTTATTAGAATTAGTTTTGCTGTGCTGTTTAACATGCACATTATTTATTCTTTAGATTTTTCATTCAAATAAATAAATCATAATTATCCTATCCTAGAATTCATGTGTTTAATTCAACGCGAAACAACTGCCTTTTTATCAGACCGCAGCAACACGGCACCAACAACAATAACAACAACATCAACAACAACAACAACAACAAAGTAGTTTGTCGGCTTACTCCCCGAGTAAAGTTTTGCAGTCTTACTCCCCAAGTAGGCGAAAAGTATGACCTGCACACAGATATGTTATAAGTTTCAAATAGCATTTTTTTCCCCAGAACATAACGCATGAAACCATCACGCTTCTATTTACCAAGATTAAAATTTAATATAAATATCTAGAATTATTACCCTTATATTACGACTGACTGATTTGAAAATAAATGAACCAATATTTCCCAAAACACAAGCGCAGAGAGTTAATAATAGAATGCACTCACTCCTCACAATACACTGCAAATGTTTCGCATGTCGACAATATGAATTATGATATATAACCCGATGGCGTCTGGTAATATTCAATAGATATAATAAATCAAAAGAAATGCTATCATTGGGTGAAACAATGGGCGATGAAACGATATATTATGTAATATCAACATACTGATGATATGATAATACTTATCGTCATGCAGTAAGGCGGAAAATAGCGATCCTTACCTGTAATGAAAGAAAAATATTATTAGGATTAAAAAAAAAAAGATACTTACAAGCAAACTCTTTTACAATTAACAACACATATATACGTAAATACAGAATTATTGAGTTTTGTACCCCGCCTGAATTATTATACCTAAGAGGATTTCTTTACTGCCCAATAAATCAAGGTATATAAATGTTGAGTATTAGAATACGTTTAGTAAAATATCGTGCAACAACAATAGTCATACATTACAAGATAAAAAAAATTACCATATATCTCTGAAAAACCCATAACTAAAATTTCTACAGATAAAACAATAAGCAGTTGCACAACAAAACTAATTACATGCCATGATATATATTACAAACTGTATCCTCTACGTGTTCATTGATAGGGCACCTTTCGGAGAAATTAGGCTTGGGCAAAATGCGTTGAAATTTTCCTGAACGTCCTTGAATTAAAGGTATGTTTTGGGTAAGAAAATATTACGTATGATTCTTTAAATAGCATTTTAAATTACTAACCTAATTATAATACAAGAGCAATTTACAAACGAATATAAAGATTTATATTGAATAATAAATAAACACAAAATATTTGTCTTACAAATGCTCCTAAATCAGAAAACATTCAGATAAAGTATACCAGTTCAAACAAACAAATATAGTATTTAGCTGATATACTAGAAGGGTAAAATTCATCGAAATCTTTTTATACAGACAGAAGAGACACTGGTATGCATACTTACAAGCATATAAGCGAACCTGAACATATGCAAAACTTCGTCATATTAGGTTGCTAAAATAATAAATACAAATCAAAAGCTCATCTCAAAGGCTTGTGGCTAAATATGATTATTTCTTCTAACAAATGCCCTAATTTACGCTCAGGAAAAAGTCCTTCATCAGAAGGTCAAGCAAAATACCAAACTTACTTTTCTTAAATGTTACAAAATTTTGAGATTTCTCGATCCTGCTTTGATTTGGCTGCTCTAAAACTCAGCAAGTAAAAAATGTGCCTAAGTTTCTTCGGAGCAATCGAGTTTTCTGTATAGCGTACAATGCTGTATGAAACCCTCAGCCACGGCCCCTGAAACTTAACAGCACCCCATGAAGTTTTCAGCAACTGTATTGTTGGTACCTATAGTGGTGGCAGACGCACGATCATGGCTAACTTTAACCTTAAATAAAATAAAATAAACTACTGAGGCTAGACGGCTGCAATTTTATATGTTTGATGATTGGAGGATGGAGGATCAACATACCCATTTGCAGCCCTCTAGCCTCAGTAGTTTTTAAGATTTGAGGACTGACAGAGAAAAGTGCGGACGGACAAACAAACCGCCATCTCAGTAGTTTTCTTTCACAGAAGACTTAAAGGACGAACCGTTTTATTCGAGATTCGTGACACAAAGTGACCACAAAATCACAAGTAATCTTTCCAGATTGCAGACAGTAACATTTCTGCTGGAGTTCACATAACCACAATGTTGATTCCGGCTTAAATAATTCAACCGGCAATTTCCAGGGCGAAAAGAAACTCCTCCCTCAGTTCGGTAAAAACAAACGTTTGTTGGTGAAAGGAAGAGAAAAGAACGGAGCCAAAGTTCAGATACAACTGCAAAACTAAATAACACTAAATTTTACATTTTTTACTTCAGTAGCAATTTCCTTGGGTAGATAGGTGGTCCATCCAGAAAAAAATTTTTTTCGATGAAAATGAAATCAATAACTTGGAAATACTTTTTTTTAACAGGGAGAAGTAAAACGAAAGCATTAATACTGGAAAATGGTTTTAGATAAAAGTTCACAAGAGGTTTCTTCGTCCTAACCTTTCACAAATACAGATATTACCTCACACAGGAAATAAAGACAGTGTAGAATACATAAATGATAACCTCGTTACAAACATTTCAATTTACCGATTTTCTTTAAAGCGAATGAGGAGATAAACGAAGATGTTATGAATATTCGGATCGATATTAGAAAGGTAATACCAAATATTCCTGATGATATTAACCTGATACATGTAAATACTTGGAACATTAAGTAAAAATGGACTTGGGAGATAGCATTGACTTTATAAGACTGTCTCAACTGCCCAGTTCAGATCCAAAGCGCTAACAAAATTTGAATGGACTGGCTTTTGGCCCGTGGCAGAAGTTTCTTAAAGTGCCTCGAAAATCGCTCATAGATTTTTAATAAGGGTACTTGTTTGTTTGTTTGTCTGTATGGTGTTTTTAAGTTGCATGAAACTAGTGGTTATTCAGCAACGGGACCAACAGCTTTACGTGACTTACGAACCACGTCAAGAGTGAACTTCTGTCACCAGAAATACGCATCTCTTACCCCTCAGTGGAATGCCCGAGAACCGAGGTTCGCGGGCACCGAAGTGGCAGGCCAACACCACACCGACCATGCCACTGAGTTTGTGGGTGTGTGTGTGTGTGTGTGTGTTTTTTTTTTTTTTTTTTTTTTTAATAAGGCTACTAACGGTCACACATGCGAAAAATGGGATAACTTTGACAGTACAAGAACACATAATATGGTAAGTCATTTTTGTTACAACCAGGAAAAATACAGATACAAATATTAGTGGTACAAAGAACAAAATGAGAAAAAAGAAAAAAATACCTAATGTAATTCGATACGTGCCGGCCACGCTGGACCTGCACGTTTTATTGCCAATGATTGTAAAAGTTTTCAAATATCGTCTTCCTAAAATCCAAATATTGAATCTAGCTCTTTCAATTTTATATTACTGTAAACTTGTTTACCCTCCAATAATAATACTGATTTACATAGAAATCTAATAATAACCTAAAATTCATACTTTTTTTCATTTTTCGATGAATATAAATTTCTAACTCTTCAATAATTATGTTGACTTGAATAAAACTCTAATAATAACTTTTTATCATTTTTTTTTTTCATTTCTGAGCAGTTCCGTTAATTCCTCGACCAGGTTTTCACGCAGCTTTGTTATTATTATTATTATTATATTATTATTATTATTATTAATTATTAATTAGTATACATATATATATATATATATGTATATATATATATATATATATATATATATATATATATATATATATATATATATATACTCTTCCTTTCTTACGGTTTCATTCGCGTTCTTCACTTTCAATTACTCCTTTCATTTCCTTTCTCCTCTTCCTCTCTCTTCCTTTCCAATGACCCACTGCCATTCTCTCCTTTTTCACCCGAAGATCGAGTAAACCCAGTGTGATTGCTTCCTCTCTCTCAATATCCTGTCAGGGGCCGGAATTACGCTCCTGTAGAAGATGATGATGTAAGGAGGTGCGGATGCCTATCCAACGAGAGAGAGAGAGAGAGAGAGAGAGAGAGAGAGAGAGTTGTATACACCTAACCAATAAAGGAGGGAGAGGGATAGAGAAAGAGAGGTATGTACACCTAACCAATGAACGAGGGAGAAGGAGAGAGAAAGAAAGGTGTATACACCTAACTAAAGAAGGAGGGAGAGGGATAGAGAAAGAGAGGTATGTACACCTAACCAATGAACGAGGGAGAGGGAGAGAGAGAAAGGTGAATACATAGCAAATAAGAAAGAAAGAGAGTAGAGAAAGGAGAAAGGAGAGAAGAAGGGTTTATACACCTAAACCAACCGAACAACAAAAAAGAAAAGAAAAAAAATATATGCCTAACAAAGAGAGTAAGTACAAACACTGAACAAACAACAATGGTGGTTATTGCGGAGACCAACGAGAGACAGGAGACAGAGAAGGAGAGATGGAGAGTGGAGAGAGATTAGAGAGAGGAGACGAGACGAAAGAAGAGAGAGGAGCGTAGAGAGAGTGTGTGGATCTGAATCCAACAAGAGAGGGAAGAGATACGGATCTTATTTTAATAGTAATTCATGTCCACAATATTCGTTAACGAACACATATATATAAAAAAAGTTTTTCATCTCTCATTGGTGAAATCAACAGGAAAATAATATTTTGACTGGACTCTGATTAAGCAGCACCTTCCATTCTTTCATAATTGATGCAGCCATCATTATCATTTCTTTAACAAATAACTCTTTCCAGTAAGATAATCTCTCTCTCTCTCTCTCTCTCTCTCTCTCTCTCTCTCTCTCTCTCTCTCTCTCTCTCTCTCAATAAGATCCAGCGTTACACTTTATCCTTGTCGTTAATAATTACATATTCTTGATAACTGATGTCTCAAAGAAACTGCACAGGCAATATTGTTTTAACATTGTCAGGATGGTAAACCCATTTTCGACATTGCAGTTATTCCAAGAAAAGCACCGACTACGATGAAACGGATTGCAACGCTATGCAAACAAAATTGACAACAATTAAAGACAGATATGAAAACTTCCAACGACGAGAATCACTTGATACGAACTAATTGTGAACCTAAGACATTCACTTCGATAACACTTGTTTTTCGATATAATATTTACAGCAGATGACAGCAAAATGTTACTGGAAATCAACCAACCTAATGATAGAAAAACAACATATGACAGGAAAATGTAATTGGAAATCAATCAATCCTAATAATGATTGAAAAACAACAAATGACAGCAAAATGCCTTTGGAAATCAACCTAATAATGATAGAAAAATAATTAACCTTTATCTGTTATCTACTGAATGCCGTTTGTCCTAGGTATAAACAAACGTGCAATAATCCAAAGATTGGAGAAACAAACATCCACAGTTATGTAAATGTACAATTGATAAGGGGAACCGTACAGATTCCCGAAAGCTATCTTTTCTGTTTTAAACTTAAATATATGTACATTTACATAACTGTGGATTTGTTTCTCCATTTGAAGACTCGTGCTACTATGAGGAATTTTTAATCCAAAGATTATTATTAAAACAAAAGGTTGACCAGTTTGAACACACAACTAGCTGAAACACTTGACCCTTGCTAGCACAACGGAACTTTGTCTAATTCTAATTCTTAAACAGAAGAATTAACATCGATGCGCTACAGAACAACCTCAAGAGTTTTAAATAGGAAACTTAACCCACAGCTTTCTGTCCTCCGTAAACTTGAATAAATACTGTGCTGAAAACACCTAGGAACGGTATTAAAGCACACCCGATGGTTCAACTGAAAACACGATTTTAAAAGGTTAAAGTCTTCCCATAAAGGATTTCCAATGGAAACAACGAACCTGTCTATATAACACAGCTGAAGAGTTGTCTATAATATCAGACAACAGATAAATGGCTGGACTTGAAAAGGAACGAAAATATATGAAAAAAAAAAACAATGATCGTGAACATCAAGCCTTCGACAACTCTGGCGGCGGCGCCGCTCAACTCCCTCTCTCTCTCTCTCTCTCTCTCTCTCTCTCTCTCTCGCTGAACCTTTTCTGGCGCGAGACTTTTAAAAGTAGCGAGGACACGTCAGAGAGAGAGAGAGAGAGAGAGAGAGAGAGAGAGAGAGAGGAGAGAGACTTTTGACCACCTTCATCGCTTTGTCTTTCGGTTCTTTGTCTCCAGATCAAAGAATCTTCCTCCCTCTTGGTAGCAAGTTAAAAAACCCTCCTCCCGAAAAAGGAACATTCACATTGTTGACATTTTTCTTCTGTGTCGTAGATGATTATGTACGCACGCATTACATAGATAAATGCAAATGCGTGAACGTGGAATGTTGAAAAAGATTCATAAGTCACGATTAGTTCTGCGACCTTTTTCCTGAGAGAGTGAAAAACTGAGCGATAACTACAGAAACACTTAAAAACGAGAGAGAGAGATGATTGAGGGTGCTCTGACTGGCATGAAAGAGCAAGCAGAATCAATTCATCCGGTCATGCTCCCGTTATGGTGTAAGAACTATGCACTCTAACATTCTAAAACATGAGAATGAATTCGCCTTGGTTATGATCAAGTTACTTAACGCGTATGAAGAACGAATATATTTAGGTCATGACGCCACTTTAATACGTCAAGAAAAAACATCCACAAGGTCATTCAAACGTTACTACTATAAAAACAATAAACCTAAATCGACTGCTGCATATCAAATAAAAGTGATATATATCAAATAAAAGTGGTATCAGTGAAACCTAACGAATTGCCTTAGGTCATGTTCACACTAAATCAAAGAAGACTAAACTGAACTGGGTCACTATGATGCCAAGAAATATTCAAACCGGTCACGCAGACATTAAACTATACAAATGAATTCATCCATGGCACGCTACGTTAACACTATCAGATTTTATTCTTACCGGCCATGTCTACGGCATGGGTCTGTCATTCACTTTTATATTTCGTTTAAAATCACTTTCAAACGCGATGCAGTATTAAAGTAACGAATAGTTCAGGTGTTCCGCAGAAGCTGACGTATGACTTTTTCAAATACCTAGCAGATGATGTTTTAAAAACGAATTTTAAACAGATGCGAAATCATCATCCTCGGACAAATTAGCCAGGCTACACATTATAACGATACCCTCGACTTACATAATAAGAGCCCTGTCACTAAAGTGCCCACACTCCTAGAGTACTACTACCAACGAATTCCTAGGAATGGAATAAAGAATTTTAGCCCAAGGCCAAGAGTTTGATCGATGAGGTCATTTAGCGCTGAAACGCAAAATGACAGTCGAAAGGCTTTAAAGGTATAACAGAAGGAAAACCTCGTAGTTGCACTATAAAACAATTGACAATTGATAGGAGAGTGTGAAAAGCAAGATGGAAGAAAGAGAATGTGAACAGAGGTACAGTAAAAGGAATGAAAGGGGTTGCAGCTAGGGGCCGAAGGGACGCTGCACAGAACCTTAGAACCTTAAGTAATGCCTACACTTGCACCGCACGAGGTGCACTGAATGCTCTACCCCCTGACGGGGCGAAATTCCTAGCACTACTTCGCAGTTATTACGCGCAAGAAAAGAGTGACGCCTGACGCCGAGGGAAGAAATAGATCCAACTATTGATTAAAGGAGGACTTATGTTATCATGGAAGAGTGAAATATAGTTAGAATTCCACAGTTCCAAGTATAAAAATGAGAAGACTAAGTAACATGAATACCCAAGTTTTATTGATGTGAATTTCTAGAACCGTGGAAACGGAAAGTTTGTTTTTTCCACTACACCACTGGAACAACTTCATATTTGCTACTCGTAGCCCGATAGCAAATATTCATTTATGAATGGACTGCTGCGTGGGACCACATGCATAACACATGTTACAATACGTCACGGAAGCATGACAAAAGTATTCTCTCCATTTCTGCGACAGTTATTCAAAGTATGACGATGCAAGCAAGGACCCAAGCTAACAGTTGGTTATTCCATCTGAATGTGAAACGGTGTTGACGATGAAAATAATTCTTATGTTATTTCTCGAGTTACTGAAATAGCAAAACATTGTTTCCTCAGTATCGAACGATAAATATATTTAATATCAGTCATGTATAAAAAGATTCTGAATTTTTACAGTTATGCTTCAATAATATATTCTTTGAGGCCTTGTTGCCAGACATGCAAAAAAATTCTAAATAAATAAATAAATCGCACATACATCATAATGTCACCATTTCAACGATTCTTCATTAAACTAAGGTTTCTCATATAGAAGTAGACGAACTTTTATTTCAGTGCACTAAATATAAACTGGTTATTCAAATAAAAAAAATATATATATTAACGAATTAATCTAATGAAATACAAAAAATTTACATACTGAATGAACTGGTCATAAAAATGCAGGGCAAACCTGTGGAACTAATATTGTTTAATATAAAATTAAGCATACTAAAGAAATTGCTTTTAGATTAATGCTAACACAATGACAAGTATATTGTTTTTTAAATAAATGCCAAATAACTGTATACTGAAATCATAGCTCTTTCAAATAAAATGCAAATATTTACATAGTAAATTTACTATTCTTTTAAAAATAAAAGACAAACATTATATAAATAGTGATGATAAAAAATAAAAAAGAACTTGGTCCGAGTGTATTCTTACAAGGCAATTTCAAGTTTTACAATAAAGTCACTTGGGACAAAGTTCAAATCGCTCAGACATACGAATAATTTAAAACTCATATCAACAGCTCTCTCTTTTATCAGGATGAATGGACACAAGTGTGAGACTTTCCCAAAAGCATTCGTTCTTATATATCCCAAGTTCATTGCTATCGCTAGTGGATTTTTTTTTTTTTTTTTTTTACATTAGTGTTATATCTTTCAAGAAAAAAAAGGGTGTTTTTGAACAAAGGCTCACATCATAGGTAAAGAATTATTTCAAGAACAAGACTGGGAACAGTATTCGGAAATGTACGTGCTATGAGCAGCCTTCGTCAGCCGTAGAAGAGAGAGAGAGAGAGAGAGAGAGAGAGAGAGATAGAAGAACAGAGAGAGAGAGGAGAAGAGAGAGAGGAAGAGAGACCGTGTATGACGAGAGAGAGAGAGAGAGAGGGAAGAGAGGGAAGGAAGGAGAGGGGGAGAGAGAGAGAGAGAGAGAGAACTACAGCTATTTATAATCTAAAAAATCCTGTTACATCTACTGATCTTAAGATAAATGTTTCCGTCTTGAACCTGGAACGAGAACTTATCAAGTTCAGTTCAGTTCAAAGACTAGCTCTGTTTACTTTCTCAGCAAACTCCCGATCCATGTTGGGGAAACTTGTACATGCATGATTTATTCATACCTGTCCTGCTAAGTTTGCCCCAGATCATTTATGCAGATTTACTTTAGTCTCATTTATTTACGAGGAAGGAAAGAGGAGAAGGGGGTAGAGGAAAGAAGAAAAATGGGTACATCCTTTTTACCAAATGATCGATCAAACGATGCTATTTTGCTTAAGCTTTTTCCACCCAGGTTTTATCCCAAGAAGAAATTTGACATATACCATTTGAAAATGTTTTCTAGTACAGCATGGATATAAATTTGACCTATATCAATTTTTAATGTATTTTACCACAGCACTGACATAAATTTGACCCATACCAATTTTAAATGTATCTTACCAAATCTTGGATATACATTTGACCTATATCAATTTTAAATGTATCTTACAACAGCATGGATATACATTTGATCTATATAAATTTTGAAGGTATCCTACCACAGCATGAATATAAATTTGATCTACATCAATTCTCAATGTATCTTACTGCAGCATGGATATAAATTTGTCCTATTTCCCTTGTAAATGTATCTTACTAAGTATGAATATAAATTTGACCTATTTAAATTCTGAATGTGTCATACTACAGTAGGAGTATAAATTTGACCTATGTATAGATTCTAAATATATCTTACTACAGCAAGAGTATAAATTTGACCTGTATCGCTTTTAAATGTATCCTACTACAGCAAGGATACAAATTAGACTTACATCTCTTTTAAATGTATCCTACTCAGACCGACACCAAAATGTTACTAACACGAAAACGAAAGAATGGACTGAGAGACCCGCATGTCAACTAATTCTCATAGCATTCTGCCTGTTATCAAACTAAACAAAATCTAAAATGCATCCTTGTTGTTAACTCGCTGATTAGTTATTTGTGTATTTTACTTCTGAACAGCCTCCTACAGCCATTTTGCGCCTAGAAGTAAAAGAATAAAAGAAAAGGTTCTATTTCATGTTTTGACTGGAAGTTTTCTGTGACTGGCTATTAATTTCATGCAATAGATAAAACCCTATAAGTACGATTCAGATAAGTTCAACAAAATCAACAAAATTATTTGGTTTATCTAAGAGAGAAACCATAATTTCCTACTTTCGCGCATTATTCTGCTTAACATTTTTCCTTTATCTTTTCTAAAAGTGATGTACGGTTAACTGACCACTCTCACGATGTTCCTGGGAGATAGTTAACGATTTTCTTGACAAAGCATTGCATAACTTACAGGTCCTTACGATTATATATATATATATATATATATATATATATGTATATATTATATATATATATATATTATATGCATGTGTGTGGCCCCCACCCCCACCACCACTGCACGTCTCTTCCATTGTACCAGCAACATTTTCCGTATTATTATCCCGGAAACACTTGTTATTCCAAAAGCCACTCAACTCCTTTCCTTTCCCGAACGTGTGGTTTAATTTTATTGCTCCCTACAACCGCTCTTTCCAGAATCATGCATTACTTTCCAGTGTACCAAATTTTCACTAAGATCCTTAGATGGGAATATCGAAGTTGAGCAAACACATACACAAGGCTAATATTTTGAGATACAACAAAAATAACCTAATCAATATTATACTAATGTCTGTTCAACACAGGTAGGTTGTATTAACACATTCCCCTGCTTCTGAATTACCGAGGTCCCTCCAATGTAAGCAACAACTTGACCATCACGTGAGAATCTCATCCACATTCTCACAGAGTTTGAATTTGGCAGCCACGTCGAACTCTGCCCCCAAACCATAAAACAAATCATAAGAAAACGACTAAAAATATACATATAAACGAAAGGGAATCTCGCCCTTTCTTTGCTTCCTTTCGTAAGAATCAAGGAGGTGACAGTGAAGAAACGTGAAGGAGGCGGACGAGTCTTCCTATTTCCTCAAGGAAGATGTTAATTAATGTTTCACGAAGGATGGAATTACTGCCCAAGGTCACGTCTGACTCTGAAGATCAAAGGGACTTTCCGACGTTGCCCAAAAAAGGAATAAATGGTCTTTCCAAAATACAGCTGATAGCGCATAAAATCTCAAAAGCAATTAAACAAATAAATGAGGTTCAAATTAAGGGCCAGAAACCTCCGATTTTATTATTCACTGCGAACTTTATAATGGAAATATACGTCGCTGGAGAATGCGATTTGTCATCGCTCTCGTACGTTTCAAATAACATACTTTTAATCATTATGTTTTTTTCTACAATTGCTCTCATAACTGGAAAATGTAATACAGATAATGCTAGAGTGTCTACGTCAGGTTGTTTGAGTACATATTAATTCTACGTAGTTTTAAATTTACTTTATATGCTCAATAATATCAGTAATGAAACTTGAGCAACTAGCTCCAGGCCCTCTTGGGGCACATGAAAGAACTGTCTCGTCACCTTAGTAAGGATGAAGCTGCTTACAGGACACCAGACGCTGCTTTAGAGCAGCCAGTAGTAGCCCTATACCATCATATGGACACTGGTTCATGCTCCACCTCCTGGGAAAGAAAGTGAGACTTCGTCGTGACAAATGTCCAGACGTTAGTGCTAGACTCTGATTTCCTATGACACTACAGGATGATTGTCGAAAATGCACGTTAAAGCCTCTTAGGCCTGGCTTCTTTCCAGACTAGCCCAATGACACTAACTTCAAGTCCCAAAAGCAATTGCTCTTATCCGTTGTAGATTTCACATACCCACAACTACTTCTGCCGGAGTTTCCAAATGTCTTTCAGCTTGAATTCCATCAGATGCTCAGCATGCCAGCAAAGCATGAAATGCACCATTACATTAGAACAACAAGCAACCCCATCTACTCCAAGTTCCATTATCTGCCACAAGATAAAACTACTCATCAGAGAAAAAAAAACCCTCATGGAGATGGAAAGGATAAGCCTTTACCAGAAGTTCACCAGCCCTTTGGCATAGCCGCTGCACATGGTAAAAAAAACAAGTTTACATCTTGGAGCCTCATATACCACTACTAAACATGGTAGATATCACCTCCAACCTCCTCAGGGCAGCAATTTTCTCTAAGTACAACCTCATGAAACGATATTTTCAAGTTCCAGTACACCAGGATTATATCCTACAAACAGTAATCATCACACAGTTAAGGACATACGTCTTCAAATAGTTTATATTCAGCCTCCAAAACACAAGGGCCGCCTTCTTGCGACAGATGGATAGCATCTTTGAATACAACCTTTTCTGTGCCTTGTACATTATTGACATCCTTATCTTTTCAAAGAACCACGATCAGCAGCATCATAAGTAGTATGCCCCAACAAGTATGTAATCAGGGTCTCCTTCATCCGGTTCCTGGGCCATCGAGTCTCACGTGAGGAGTTCAGACCTTAACAATTATGAAAGGGCTTCAAATAATCACAGGATGGTAAATTGTTTATATCAATTTTTACCAAATATCACCAAGACCATGTCCCCATTTAAGAAATGCCATCAGCAGAAATGTCAAAATTCCGAATTGGAGTTCTGCACAATACAAGTCTTTTTAAAACAATGAAAAATTACCTGGGAGATACTACCATACTGGTATCCCTTGACCCATGAGCCAGTCTCACTCCCATGCAGTTAAGCACCAGAAATTTCACACACGTCCTTGAGGATACATCTTCACTAATGAATCTCATCATCAACCCTTCATCCATGCCCTAACCAAAAATCAGGACCTACATATACTAATTGTCCCACAATTCTTAGCTATAACCAACTTCGGGATCACAATTCAGCACACTTTTGTCAAGAAAAGTCCAGTGGAAGACTCACAGTCCAGAGAAAAAGTGAACAGGTATGGAAGCCATTCACACAGCAGCTTCCAGGCGTGCTAAATGTCATGGGAATCACCAGACAATGAGCCTCAGGCGTAAACAAATTTGACGTTCTTGTAATTGCATTCCTGCCAGCAGGGCTTGTCAAAAGCAGGCTTAATCCTAAGAAATAACCAACTGACATGAGGCACGCGTACTTCTCTACTTTTAAAAGAAGAATTCTACTCGCCATTAACCATGTCATCATAGTGACTAACTAAAGTAATTGACTCTGAAAAACTTTCATTGAAAATGGCAACTGCTCAGCAGTTTTTGAATTGATCAACGTCAAGTGTTTCAATTTAAAAACATCTCATGAAGAAGTAGAGACAGAAGTTAACATAAACTAGAGGGTACTGACAGACTATTCTTATAAGGTGCTAACAAACCAGTCCCTAAAGGTTCTTAAAAACGATACTCGACCAAGTATGATTTCGAAGCATGGTACCGAAGCTGTGCTCGGAAACGGCTAGTGTAGACAGAAACGCTCAACAACCTACACTTCCTGGGCAGCTACGAGTGAGCTGAAAATTTGCGTACTCGCCTACCATACTTGATGCTGATCCGAAGCGTTCGTCAAAACCATACTTGGCCAAGTATGGTTTCGAAGCAAGATACCGAGGCTATGCTCGGAAACTGCTCATGTAGACAGAGACGCTCAACCACCCACGCTTCCTAGTTCCTGGGCAGCAACGAGTGAGCTGACACTAATCGCCCAAACCATACTTACCCACGTATCATATATAAGAGCCCTAAGAGCCCTAACAAACAGGGATGCTAAAAACTCGTGAAATAATAAAGGAAGGAAGAGAACGCTTTTAATCCAAAGTGATACTAGTCGGATGCTAGATTCTAGTATTCTGCTACAAGCAGTACATATTTGGATAGCTTGCAAAAGCTATGCTCTATACATAATTTGACACTACAAATTATGCTTAATTTCAAGGCTAGAAAAAATGTCCAATTCTTTAACACTTCAGACAATCTAACTTTCAAGTGTGAGTTAACCTGGTTCAGACTGAAACTGCCTCCGACGCCCAATGTTATTTATATACTGTATATTTGAAATTCTCCTTCAATTTCAATCCATATGAAACGCTTTTTCCCATTAGCTTACTCTGATTAGTTTCGACCGCAATCGCCTACTAACTAATATACAAGATCATTTGTATACAATCAATCATACTTCCTCCATTCATCTCAAGAAAACTGAAATCTACTCCGTTGCCCAATGGCGCAGTTCTTTATATGAAATTCATAAAACTTCCGTTCGGCACTCCATTCAACTTAACTCTTCCGGAGTTCCTGGAACTCCTCGCCGCCACGCGCCTAAAAACAAATTCTGGGCAGTTTCGGAAGGATTCAGAGTTAGAAATTTCCCCGCACTTCGTTTTCTCTCCAAAATCCTACGATGTGGTTTCCTTCCTGCATGATACTTCAACCGAATTTCACTGCTTTTAAGGATGCCAGCATTTTCTCTGTCTCTTCCATATGCATGCGTGCCAGCAAAACACGTACATACACACTATATATATATATATATATATATATATATATATATATATATATATATATATATATATATATATATAATTATGCTACAGCCATCCCACGCCAAAAAATCTACAGTACATATATCTCATTGTGATAATCAATATTTTTAAAATGCTCAATTCATTCTGTTCAAGGAAAACTTGTTGTGTCTACATAAATAAGGTTACATTTCGTTATAAATTCTCCCTAATAACTAACAGACACGTCATTAACTCCTTCGGCTTTTATTTAGAAAAATGGTCTTGCTATCTAAAATTTAAAACAAAATTTCTATGATATAAGAAAATGAAATCATCATTCTTGGGTTTCATTAGCTAGTATTCAGATGTCATAATAATAATAATAATAATAATCATACTTGCCGACTATCACAGTTCCCCTGAATATGATGAAACGTAAAATTATAATCTGATTCAGGCTGCAAGCAAACTGAAATTAATTGATATCTGGTCATCATAATGGTCGTCTGCTGATGCAGTTTCGAGAGGCAAGACATAATCACAACCAGGAATGGCCGGACCGACGAGAGAAAGGAATAGGGAGGCACTAATTACTTTCTTCCCTCTTTAATTGACCAACTGAAGTCCTCTCTCTCTCTCTCTCTCTCTCTCTCTCTCTCTCTCTCTCTCTCTCTCTCTCTGTACGCTCTCTCCTCGCATCCAAATATTATCTTATTACATCTATTTAATACCCTCCCCTCCTCTCTTCTCTCTCTCTCTCTCTCTCTCTCTCTCTCTCTCTCTTCTCTAGCTTCCCTCCTCTCATCCAAATATTATCTTAATTACATCAATTTTATACCCTTCCCCCTTCCTCTTCTCTCTCTCTCTCTCTCTCTCTCTCTCTCTCTCTCTCTCTCTCTAGTCTCTCCGCTTTCTCTCTCATCCAATCGTATCTTATTACATCTATTTTTACCTATTCCCCTCCATCTCTCTCTCTCTCTCTCTCTCTCTCTCTCCTCTCTCTCTCTCTCTCTTCTCTCTCACGCTTTCTCTTCATCCAAATATTATCTTATTAAATTATTTTATACCCTTCTCCTCCTACCTCCTCTCTCTCTCTCCTCTCTCTCTCTCTCCTCCTTCTCCTCCAAATATCATCTTATTACATCTATTTTATACCCTTCCCCTCCTGCCTCTCTCTCTCTCTCTCTCTCGGTAACTTCTCTTCTTCCCCCTATATACTTGAAAACCTTTGCTTCCCCAGCCACGCAAAGAGGTGGTTTTACTTGGAGTAATCGAGCCCTGCTCGTTACCGCAACCCTCCTCTCGCATCCATTTGCTTTTTAGGTTATTATCTTTTACTATCAATTTGTCTCCCGCTCCGCGTTCCACTTCATTTTCCCCTTCCATTAGTTTCCACATGAGTCCCTAAATATGGCTCAAAATGAATGCACGCTAATTTTGCAGTGTTTTTTTCCTCTCTCTCTCTCTCTCTCTCTCTCTCTCTCTCTCTCTCTCTCTCTCTCTCTCTCTCTCTCTCCAACTGCTGCCACGCCTAAATTTTTTATAGATAAAAATATGCAGAATATTCTACTACTTTAATAGGACTGTACGCGAGCACTGATACTTTGTTTCATTTTGTTTGGTTTTATGTACAGCCCTTCAGAGGGATGATTCCCTCTCTGGCGGGGGCTTGTATGTTTTCAAAAGTAAGTTGCTTCTTATATTTGACAATCGGTTTTTAGTGTTTTCTCGTGAGTATATATTAATTCAATCTCGCCAGTAATAAAGCATGGCGTATTAACATTGCATCCTATTATCACCGCTGTCGATACCTGAGGACAAGCTGTGCATACCAGCCGTAGAAAGACAAAATAGGACATAAGTTAAAATCAACAAATAGCATAAAGACATGTTGAAATGAGCACTGAAAATGTGGGAGAAAACATTAAATCTTCCCAGATCCTTCCTAACAAACGGAGAAAGACATGAATTATTTATAGCCAATAACACACTCGATAGTCACATCCGAAAATCAATATTATTCCACAGAACAGTTCGGGTAAGTTTTTTTTATTCTTTTTTTTTTCTAACCTACGCCGACAAATGTTCAAAGTCAAGTATTATGGGGGGGAAATCTTGCTGATTTACGGATGCTCAAGTCCAAAAAAAATTGAGATAGAGAAGGACAACGCTTATAGTGTCGCTTCCTCTAGAGGAGAAGAAGCGTACTGCGTAAATATCTCCATTTAAAATTTCACCTTGACAACCATTTTCCACAATTCCAGCCAATCTGTCTTGAGAGAATCAACGTCTAGACACTGAAGAGCTCTGAGCTTTGTAATTAACATAGCTATTTTCTCATTCATTACATTTAAGATCATGCTTAAACTGAATTCTAGTGAGATGACCATTTTCTATGTTGGCCACAATTTTTCAGTTTAAAAAGTCGAAATTCTGGTATTGTCAAAGTGAGTTGAGCTTGGTGTCATTCTGGATATTTAATATCAAGCATAAACAGATTTTGCAATGAAAAAGTGCGTACAATATCTTATAAATAAATACTAATACTATACCAAAGTTATCTTATGGCAGCATAATGTTTTATAATATTCATCTGGTATAATGGCCCATATGTCGGGCCATTACACATCGAAAGAGAGGATATAACGGACCTTGTCTTTACATAATCTTGAGCTTATCGATATTACATATATAACATTCCACAATATTTAATGGTGAAATTCCGATCACATTCCCGCATATAGGGGTGTGAAAAGACAAGGAAACTCTCGTGAATATCTTAAAGGGACTTACTCTCAGTATTATTGCATTATTGTTTCCCCTTGGCTTCTCAGAACTTTTAATTGACATTGCATGCACCAATGCAGTTAAATTCAGAATCAGACACGGTATTACGCTACAAACAAACTTCGACAGCTTGGCATGGAATCGCCAAGTTTGAATTCAGCTCCGCATACCGGAGGTGTGAGCACTGAACAGAGAACGAAATTTTGATTGCATTCAAGACGAAAGTGAAAAAGCAGATGCCATTCACCTTGTAACCGCTGCCGGCATCATATAAATTCAACGTCCAAAATGAACGTTTACTAGGGATTTGTTGAAGATTCCATATCGCCAACACTTCAGCTTGTAATCAACTTCGAATATAAGGATATCAACGTGTGCACGAGGAACACTGGGTATTCAAATTAGAACTCGCTGTATTGTACTTGACACAGTGCAATCCCCACAAGTCTCCACAAGTGCGTAAAGACATGCTTCATGTATACAGAATCAAGATATCATTAGACAAATAGGGTACTGATACTCTGAACGGCCAGGGAAAATCAGAGACGAACAAGCAAGTAGTGAATGGGGTTCTATGCCCATCTATTTCGAGGAAAGGGTCGATCACCCACCATCTGGGATCTAAACAACCTCCTTCACGTCACTGACAATACTAGTTTTCTGTTGTTAACGAATTACAGTTGGCCCCTAATTGTTTGTTTGTATGGTGTTTTTACGTTGCGTGGAACCAGTAGTTCTTAAGCAACGGGACCACGTCGAGAGTGAACTTCTATCACCAGAAATACACATCTCTCACTCCTCAATGGAATGGCCGAGAATCGAACTCGCGACCACCGAGGTGGGACGCCAACACCATACCAACCACGCCACTAAGGCGCATGTTGGCCCTTTATTAAGCAAAACTTATTAAGCAAAACTGGTATCTGGGTAATCAAAACTCCCATAATTAAAATGCTACCATTAAAAAAAATTGAATGTTTTATGCCATTTGGAAATAATTTGTTTTTACTTGGGCACAATGTAGTGATTCGAAGCGACTAGGCCAAATTTCTTTTAGTGATGCCTGTGCAGGATTCGTGGCAATATTTCTACTTAACACTACTTGAATGGTTGCATGAATTCGCAAATACAACGCTGTCGCATTACGTTCTTTTCTAATCAGTAACTGGGCTCTCATGCCCAACAAAAAATAATCCAACACCTTCTTATCAAGATAACGAGGCCATTGATATATTATATGCTTGTGTATAGCGCGTACAATATTAGTCTCACTCAAACAAACATAAAATTTTCTTCTGATAAGCCCAGATCACAATTTTCATTACCGAATCAAAAGGTTTCCCAATTAAATCAAGCAGCAAAAGATATCGTCCAACTGTTATGAGAAAATGTTCCCAAAGTGAAAAGCCATCTGCAAGACGTACTCCGATGGTATTGGGGCGACGGCGTTAAGCCCTTAATCATCTAAAAAGCTTGGGCTCTTCTGAAACTTCTCATTCTGGTTTTATTACCGATAAAAAACCCCTTTTCCCGAAACGTTGCAACCAGGTAGAATCTTCGAAACGGAGGAAAATACCCGATATTCCTTTTTTTGGAAGTAACAACCTAAACTCTTAAGCTATCTCTCTGGCAATGGTGACGAAACATCATCATTTCGTTGTTTTAATGAGACGGGGCAGTGTTACAACAATTCATTACTAATATTACAAAATTACTTTTCTAAATATAAAAGAGCAATGTTTGTGTACTTTGTAACAAGGAAAAATACATTCTGTACACAAGTTTTTGTACGTGAACGGCACACCAACATATAAGGTAGCACCAGCTATTTTGAAAACATAGCCATATACCAAGCTGCTGATGGGTATCAGCACCGTGAGTGAATATTACTGAATATTACCGGAGCAAATGCTGTTAAAAATCAGTTGAAAGCTTCCCTCTTACTAGTACATTCCCGCATGAACTTTACGCGAATTTTTTTTAATTACCCACAGTAGTTCGTCCTATTAAAAACAATAAATATTACCAACTAATAAATATGATGAAACGCACACTGAAAACAATATAAGAGGCATGACGTATTGGTTAAGGCTTTTTCTACTATATGCCAGATCTAATGCTTCAGTACAAAGGCACTAGACCTATACAGTCCTGATTGGAGCATTTTGCTCATATATGGGTAACCGACTTACAAATAAGAAACAAGTATTCTCTCTGATAATCGAAAACGGGCATGTGGCTAGCAATGTCATCCCGAAATAAAAAAAAATTGAGATAGAGAAGGACAACACTTATGGTGCCGCTTCCTCTAGAGGAGAAGAAGCGTACTGTGTGTGTGTGTGTTTGTGTGTGTGTCCGTGTGTGTGTGTGTCTAACCGTTTAAAGCACCAAACCCTACGGGGATTAAAGGTACATGGTGCAAGAAGCATATAATGATGTATATAAATATGCTATACACACGTGTAGTTACACTAAATATATATATATATATATATATATATATATATATATATATATATATATTTTACACACACATACACACACACACACACCACACACACACATATATATATATATATATATATATATATATATATATATATATATATATATATATAATAAATATTAAAACCAGGGCTTGAATGAAGAGCATCTTAATTTGCGACTAGTTTCGGAGATTTACTTTCCTCCGTCATCGGGCAATCTATAATGAAATATTATTTACAATTAAAATCAATGACGTAATATAAGTTACATTAAAACAAAGCAAAATAAGATAAAATTACATAATTATTATAAGTTACATTAAAATTAACGAAGCAAAATAAAATATAAAATTACACAATTACAGACATAATAACCTAAACTCGCAGCAAAATCTTAAAAAAAATATAGAGAAATACATTGTTTGTTGTCAAAGAGAGCATCTTCAGAACATCTCGGAAGATCTGTTAGGACAAAATAGGCCATTAAGCAAAACCACCATTTAGTGCCATTCGTCAACACTCTGAAGAATATGACCATCCTATCAATGTAGATTCCTTTTCAGTCCTTACTTGCAGAACCGACGCAATGGAGCTCGGAGTGGTTGAGTCTCTATATACCATAAGAGATAACCCTCTCTTTGTAATAATGAAAGGTCTGTTGAATTGCTGTGTTTTAGATTTTTAGGCTTTTTTTCTGCTCTCTTTGACAACAAACAATGTATTTCTCTATATTTTAAGATTTTGCTGGCGAGTTTAGGTTATTATGTCTTTGTAATTGTGTATTTTATATTTTATTTTGCTTCGTTAATTTTAATGTAACTTATAATAATTATGTAATTTTATCTTATTTTGCTTTGTTTTAATGTAACTTATATTACGTCATTGATTTTAATTGTAAATAATATTTCATTATAGATTGCCCGATGACGGAGGAAAGTAAATCTCCGAAACTAGTCGCAAATAAAGATGCTCTTCATTCAAGCCCTGGTTTTAATATTTATTATTCGTCTCCGATTTCCACGGAACTCTTCTATTGCTGATATTATATATATATATATATATATATATATATATCTATATATATATATTTACACTCACATACATACATACATACATACATAAATATGTATTATATATATATATATATATATATATATATATATAATATATATATATATATATATAAATAAAGGTTTTTTTGCCACGAAGGAAAAAAATGAAAAAAACGAGTTGGCCGGAGTACTTTCGGTCCTATTCGGACCCTTTACTTAGGCATATATATATATATATATATATATATATATATATATATATATATATATAATATATTATATATATACACATTCAGTACCCAACAACCGTGTTCGCTTTATTTTACAATACACCGCAGATTCAACGCTTGTTTTAGTTTATTACAGACAGATGTTCCATTACCATAAAGATCATCAATTCCCTAATTCAATTTGAATACTGTTCGAATTGCCGTATGAAATGGAATACATGACCTCCACCTCCACGACATCAAATTACATTTTCAAATCAAACCGCGGCAGTATTTGCCAATAAAGGCAGGCATATGAACGTAAATAAATATATTAAGGTATACCAAAAATAGATTTCAAATTGCTATATTTTTCGAGTAGTGGGGACACGGTGTTTATCGTCGAGTTAAACTGGCTGGGTGCTAGCACGGGCTCTTTCTAGTTAAGAGGTATCTATGACCACAAAATTATTATTTTTAAAAAAATATTCTCAAGATAAAATAGAATTTAGGTCAAAAGCTGGGACCTATGAAGTCATTCAGCGCTGAAAGAGAGGATGGAAATTCTAATGGAATATACACTATGAACGGAGGTACAGTAAAATGAATGAAATGGGTTGTAGCTAGGTGCCTTAGGAACGCTGCAAAGACCCTTTTACGTAATGCCTACAGTGTACCTTACGTAATGCCTACAGTGCACCAAGAAACACCAGACTCCTGGAACCCAAGATCTACGAGTGACGGGAGACCACATAATGCGCCTTACTTTCACCTAGAAAATTTTACTTAACAAAATTGTGAATATGACTTTTTCCTTATGAAAAGTTCTACCTGAAAGATAAGTATAAGTAACAATGCTACTGTACTACAGTGATGCTTATTACTGAGCGTCAACTGAAAGTCTAAGAATTGAAAATTTTACAATAGGAAAATTGAGAGAGAGAGAGAGAGAGAGAGAGGAGAATTTTTGAAGACGTCAAGAATTACACTGTAATGACAGACAAAACGAGTGGAATGGGATTAATCTCATATCAAAGAAGACTTGGGTATTTATTCATAGTTCAATCTGCCAGTTAGGTAAACGATCTACGAAAATATTTTTTTACTGCATAGATTAATTTTATTTTAAATTTCCTAATAATAATAAAATAGCATCTGGTTATTGTAATAGCCAATTAACTATTCTGATAGATTAAAGAAAAATTAAATATATTTTTACTTTTATTCTCGGAAAAAAAATTAGTTAGTTTACCGAGACTGTGGAGAGAGAGAGAGAGAGAGAGAGAGAGAGAGAGAGAGAGAGAGAGAGAGAGAGACTATCCATTACCTTCCATATGGATCCAACAAAATTGAACAGTATTTTCAATTCTGTTACTTTTAATGAAAAACATTTGGGCATCCGTGCCTAACGCAATTACTAGACCGCCATAAAGCGCAGATGCCCACTGATATGAGAATCGTGGTAAAATCTGGTTTTGCTGATGAACAGAGGGAGAAGGAAATAAGTGGTCTGTAATAAGCCCTAAACCCGTGAAATGAAAAAGATCAATGGCTACACAGGGAACAAGACATATGATACTGTATTATATTGCAGTTTGTAGTATTGACCTTGTAACGTGCTCGTATTAAACACACATACATATGTATGTACATATATTTATATATATAGCACATATAAACTCGTTTACATACACACACACAATATATATATATATATATATATATATATATATATATATATATATATATATATATATATATATATGTTACAGTCAATATCTAAATCCAGAACAATTTGTAAAGTGACTGATTTTTTCAGGCAGTTTTGTGAATTGCCTGGTTACACCCAGTCAGTTTGTAAATCAGCTAAAAATCGCAGACAATTTATCAAAGTGACTAAAATTTTTATAGATTTTCTTGGCATATTGACTGAAATGATCCTGCTACGGGTCACAAATCCCCAACCGATCTCAATAACATCAATGTACTTCTGAAGCACCTACTACGAGTCTCAGGCACTTCCCCAATTCAGAGCAGTATCCCAGCAAGAACCAGACATCTTATGCAGCTGTTTTAGCCCTTGAAAAAAAGTACCCAAATGCAAAACTTCAAGCCCGACCGAACCTGAAGGGGGAATTTATTATCACCCCGAGAAATGTACAGTCGGCAGACAAAATTATAAAAGGTAACTGATAACTAATTTGGTTAAGTTCCAAACCACATGGCAAGTCTATCACCATTTATTAAATGTTTTCTTTTGTTATTAATCAGAGGGCTCTGGTTATCCAGACAGTCCACCCTGTGGCCAGAATCCTCAAGGAAGGCTTCATAAGCTCCAAGAAGACATTGCACTTCAACGCACCAGAGCAGCAGCTGGTCAGTTAGCTCAAGCTGATCGCATGGTCAAACGTAGTTCGTGTAGAACATGTCCAGGTAATCCAGGAGATAACGTGACAAATTCCCATCCCGTTAGTTGATCGAGGAAAAGGTGATCCACGAAATGTTATCGGTGTTATCTTAGATCGTAACGAAAATGCCATGTATCGAATAGGCATGCGAGATGGAATACTCAAGGGGCGCTACAGTAGGAGCCAATTGTTTGATATTTGTAGCCAGCAACTGTATATAGTATTGGTGAAGTGAGTGCAGACAAGGAGGTAGGACTACGTCAGGCAGTACAGCAATCATCTAGGTTTGGTGGTCAAGGTTATGCTAAGTGCAACTGTACTGTAGGCAAGAAACAGTGTCAAACAAATCGCTGTAAATGTTACAAAGAAGGTTACAAGTGCAATAGTCGGTGCCAATCTGGCTTGAATTGTAAGAATAAAAACTGATATATTTAAAATGTCACATTTTATACTTTATTTTTAATTTTGATATATTGCTACATAGGTTTTAGAAAATAAAATTTTACTCATTACTTCACATGAGTCCATATCTTAAGGAAATAATGAGCTCTGAGCTCACACTGAGAGGGTAACAGCTAGTTAAACACACACACACAAAAGGACCTGGGTTCGTTCCTCGGCCGGACGGGGTTGGGGATTTGTGACCCGTAGCAGGATCATTTCAGTCAATATGCCAAGAAAATCTATAAAAATTTTAGTTACTTTGTAAATTGTCTACGATTTTTAGCTGATTTATAAACTGACTGGGTGAACCAGGCAATTCACAAACTGCCTGAAAAAATCAGTCACTTTTCAAATTGTCTGGATTTAGATATTGACTGTAACATATATATATATATATATTAATATATATATATATATATATAGTATATATATATATATACACTATACTATACTATACTATACTAATATGAAATCCTTCCCAACAACTAGCTACACTTTCAATTATTGAGAATCTACCACAATCTATACGCTGGTATGTATCTTTATTATTTCTGACGACTTTAGCGATAACCAAACAAGTTATATGAACACACACATACACACACACATATATAAATACTATATATATATATAGAGAGAGAGAGAGAGATAGGTAGATAGATAGATAGATAATATATATATCTGACATCGTTCCTAAATACATTCAATTATAAAAGCAACCTGCTTGGCACAATCTATATATCCGTATGCATCGTATTATCTCTGTCGACTTCAGGCGATAACCAATCAAGTGTCCTGGCTTCATCCGTTTTAATATCAATATGTCAAAAATGCTCCGAATCTTCCAGCATTTAAATTTCTCGTTATGTATGAAATATAGCTCTTACGGTTAATTTTGTCGTACTGATGGTCAGTGGCAGAATTCAGCTGCATCTCTGACCTTGTCACAAGATGGACACATCAGTTATAATTATACTTCAACGTCGAAAAAAAAAAAAAAAAAAAAAAAAAAAAGGAGCTTTTTGCTTCAAAGATACAATTAAAAATGACTGTCTAATAAATGATCGTTGCATATTTTTAATCTGAACGTAAAGCGTTCAGATGAAGACGTGGCAGAGATTCTGGCATAGAAAAAAAAGAAAGAAAGAGAAAAGTTTGAGAAAATAAATATGAAAAGGACAAAGCTCAGGGAAGCTATTAAAACTTCTGAGTGGTATGATAGAATCCCTAAAGTTTAAACACATATTAGCAAAGATGAAAATCTTAGTGGCCCACGTGAAGCTCTGGCTATAGATTCTTCTCCACTGCGCTGATCCAAGTTTGGTCAATATACGGTTATTCGTCCTGACATAAGATACTTACTCAGGATATAACTTTCAGCTCTAATACATGTGTTGAAACTAAAATTACAAAGTACACAGCTTAAATTAAACTAAAATTGAAACAATTAATACGCTTCTATTAATATTATTATCATCATTTCAGTAGATGACACCTATTCACATGGAACAAGCACATACGTAGGGGCCATTGACTTGAAATTCAAGCTTCCAAAGAATGTTGGTTTCAATCTCCCACCACAGACCCCACACTGCAGCATTAACTGATCATGATACAGGGCCAGGGATTTTTCATCGCCTTGCGGAAGGCGCGAACCCGCGACTTCTGAGTGGCATTCCACGACATTAACCACTATACCAGCCGACCTGCAAAACGAATGATTTATATAAAAACAAATACCCTGATTGTTTTTCAATCAAGAGATGGGAAAAAAATACTTAAGAGAAATTTGCCGGTAAAGTTAATAATAGGCTCCAATGAATAAAAGTGATTGCGATATAACCGTTCAGCTGAAATTAAAATTCATGATCAAACCCCAGCAACAGGAAATGGCTTCTAAATGTGCTCATAAAACTACTTTTCATATGAAAGTGTAGCACAGATTTTTTATTTTACTTCCACCGGACATTTATTTACATTACACAAAAGGGAAATCGTCAATCGCTGTACATTTTTGGGCAATTTCTAAGAATCTTTTTGACTGGTGTTGGTAAGCGCATACATTATATATATTATATATATATATATATATATATATATATATATAATATATATATTATACATATATATATATAGTATATATATATATATATAATATTATATATATATATATAATATATATATATATATACATATATAAACAAATAATATATACTATATATATATACATATCTATTTATAATTTGATATTAAACAACATTTGTGATATATATATATATATATATGTAGTGTATATATATATATATATACGTATATATATATATATATATATATACATATATACATATATATATATATATAATATATATATATATACATATATACATATATATTATATATATATACCTATCTATTTATAATTTGATATTAAATCAAATTTGTGATATATATAGTATATATATATATATATATATATATATATATATATATATATATATATCTATATATATATCTACTATATATATATATATATATATATATATATATATATATCTATATATATATATATTATATATATATATATATATACACATATATAAACAAATAATATATACTATATATATATATATACATATCTATTTATAATTTGATATTAAACAAACATTTGTGATATATATATATATATATATATATATATATATATGTAGTGTATATATATATATATATATATATATAACATATATATATATATATATATATTATATATATATATATATATATCATATATACATATATATATTATATATATATACATATCTATTTATAATTTTGATATTAAACAATATTTGTGATATATATAGTATATATATATATATATATATATATATATATATATATACATATATATCATATATATATATATATATATATATATATATATATAATACGTATATATATATCGACAAATAGTTTAATATCCAATTCACTAATAATCGGGACAAACTCACCCAAGGGATTATAAATCATAACTACTTCGTCACCCATGGATTCCGACGATTCCTGGTTAACAAAAAAAAAAACAAAAAAAAACGATGTACGGTGACTCTTACCACTGAGACATTTGAAAAAAAATAAAAAATCTGTAAAAGTTTGTGCGTCGATTCTCAACCAGGTTACGACGCAGTTATCAATTATAATTCCCCTCGTGTGCTAATTATTCCCCAAAGCGTGGTGAACTGGACATTAAACAATATTTAGGGCTTAACATTTTTTACTATAAAAAATGTCTTGGTGTAGGCCTACGGGACAAAAACTCACAGCCAAACACACACATGGTTATGGTTTTATACACACAATATACGTATATATACACATATATGTGTATATATATACTATATATATATATATATATATATATATAAATATATATATATATATATATATATATATATATATATATATATAATATAAATAAAATAACATAATTCATTACGATATTTGAGTGTTTGTGCGTATAAGTTAAATACTGATGTACACACGATTATGTAAACTATTTACGTATTATTACGTATTCGATCATGTGCAAACATCCACGTCATATTATGTATTCGTGCTATAAACAATTTTTCCAAGAAAGACGAACAATTAAAATATCTCTGAAGCATTTTCACTACATTTTTATTTGAAATAAATAAATATCTTCCAATTACACCCCTAGTTCAACTCATTTCCCCGTAGTACAAGGACACTTATCGGGCCATAACCTGAAAAAAGTTATTATAAAATCATAATAGAAAGAACAAACTTAACACCGGATGACAACTAATACACAAAATATGTACCGGAAGGTGTGACCTGACCGGGAGTTAAAAGGTCTCCTCCATTAGCGGTAAAGCCAAATAAAATTATAAACAGACTCTTCATATTCATGAAGCGCTTGAAATGGGATATGTATACCCGTTTGACGAAAATACATTAGTCTCGTGAAAACATATCATAATAAAATCATATAGCAAACTACGAAGCCTTAAAACTTTAACCTTGACGGTAAAACGGCTAAAGGTTTTATTTGCATTAAAAAAAACAGTGTGGTCATATTTGTACCATATCATTCAAGCTTCACTAATGACAAAACTGTGTAATATTTTACTCACATAAGGATATAACTGCCATATTTCCTATGCCTTTTACAAAACTGCCAACTTGCTCGAAATAAATCCGAAAGAATGACATTCTAGCATTTATAGAAAAAGCTACGAAGCCATTCGCTATCCAATCCAAACCTTATAGCTATCCCATGTTGAGGCACGACTTCCGCTAACTGAATGACTATAAGCCAAGGCCGCTGGGCTATGTTCCCCTGACCACTGCAAGTAGCTAATTTATACGACATCTATGGCCTTAGGCCCAACTCAAGTCTCTGGAATAGCTGATTTGATTTAGAAATGTGAAAATCTTCCATTGATTTCTAAATATGTGACTGTCTCAAGGGGCAAAATAGCAAACTTATTACGGTGAACAATACAAATGACTGATTTTAGCATATCAATAAACTAGTCTTGACATTTCATAGTAGGCAGCCACCAAATTTCAGTCATAGCATAAACAAAACGATTTTACATTCCATCACGAGATAATAACCAATGGGGATCCCAGAGGAGCATCGGCATCTTGATTGGAAGATTATGGAAAATACGTTTTCAGGTTCTGTCGCCGTTTTGTCTTCCGTTCTCCTGCGTTAGCAGCGACGGCAGAAAAGAAAATCGGAAGCGACGGGGGAGGTGACAGAGAGGAGAGGAGAGGAGAGGAGGGGAAGAGAGGAGAGGAGGAAGAATGTCTGGGGGGAGAGAGGGAGACGGAACTCACGTCGAAAATGCATTCGATTCGACCAGTAAACACACAAATAACTTAAGATTTTTCTTAATGGGATGACACAGTTCAATCGGAGAAGGCGCCCTTACCATTGGAAGTCATTGGGGCGGAATTCCCTCCGTGGCATCCTCTTCTGCCCAGAAAGAAAGGAAGGAAGGAAGAAAAAAAAATAAAAAGTTTGGCGAGGATGGGAGAACTTGGAGAGCGCTGTCAGTGGGGCGAACTTCCTTCTCCGGGAGACGGAGGAGAACTGAAAATAACGAAACCGTCGAGGAAATAACGAGAAATAGTATGTTAGTTATCTTCGCCGAACGTGAGATCCTAAGTGGTTTTATTGCTTATGGGAACGAAATGAACAAAAGACTAAAGTGCTCTAACGGCTTATGGCTAAAAGATACGGACCCGAAGGATTGAGGAAAACTATTTTTCTGATTGAATGGAAAGTTAAAGGCGCATTAGTCAGTGAAAGAAGTTCTCTTAGACCTTTTGGAAAAGACTTAGGAGACTTTTATTAGTCAAGGAAAGACATAAGGTTCTCCAATTTTTACAAGGACAGAACAGGATTACGAGCCTCCCGCAGGATTTACGTCCCGAAATTCCCTCCGTATTTAGTCTGGTGAAAAGGAAAACACCCATAATTAAACTGCAAAATCGGAAGTCGAAAGCAAATTTATGAGACTAATATTTGCATTTCCTCGGGAGTATATTTATTAAGACCTTGAAATCAGTTCCCTCGGTGAGTCTTACGTAATCTTCAAAAAGAAAAAAAAAATCCATAAATTATTAATAATGCCACCCACTTCTTTCGGTGTTAGAGACCAAGCTCTCTCTCTCTCTCTCTCTTCTCTCTCTCTCTCTCTCTCACAGTCAGAAACCAACATAGGGTATGGCCCTCTCTCTCTCTCTCTCTCTCTCTCTCTCTCTCTCTCATCTTGCCTTCAGTCAGATAGCAATATAGGGTAGACCCACTCCTCTCTCTCTCTCTCTCTCTCTCTCTCATGCCCTCAGTCAGATAGCAACATAGGGTATGCCCTCTCTCTCTCTCTCATCATGCCCTCAGTCATAGCAATAGGGATGCTCTCTCTCTCTCTCTCTCTCTCTCATCTCTCTTCTCAGTCAGTAGAACATAGTAGCCCTCTCTCTCTCATCATGCTCAGTCATAGCAAAAAATAGGGTATGCCCTCCCTCTCTCTCTCTCTCTCTCTCTCTCTCTCTCTCTCTCTCTCTCTAGTCAGACAGCAAACCATCAGTAGGGTATGCCCTCTCTCTCTCTCTCTCTCTCTCTCTCTCTCTCTCTCTCTCAGTCAGATAGCAACATAGGGTATGCCCTTCCCCTAGAAAATTTCTTAGAAAAATAAATAAATATAAAATCTTTACTCAACGTTAACATGAATAAGAATTCCAACAGAATTCCACTGCCTACGATAAATCTTTTCTGGAGGCCAGGTTGCCCCTTTCCCTAAATTACTGCATATGGAAATAAGGACATATATAAAGTGAAAGAAAAAATTCGAAAAAAAAAAACGAAATAACTGCAGGTGAAAACTGAAAGTACGACGTTATTCAAGCATATCTCCCACGAATGTTATCATTTCAAATAATGCTGAGACAAAAGTAGCAAGTACGTGTGTACGTATGTAACTTTTTTACGCTGACATTTTAAAAAAGCAAAGCACAAATATCACTTTACCTCTATTCCCAATGTAAAGTGAATTCGATATTAAGCCATATCTATGGCGTAATATTTGGAATTTGTATAAGTAACTTCCAGAATGTTCTTCCATTAATGGGTTACCTACTATGTGTATGAAATCTACAGAGAGAGAGAGAGAGAGAGAGAGAGAGAGAGAGAGAGAGAGAGAGAGAGAGAGAGAGAGCAACGTTAAATATCCATAATAATGTAGTTAATTAGCAAAATACGGATTAATCTCTCTCTCTCTCTCTCTCTCTCTCTCTCTCTCTAAGAAAAAAAAAAAAACTCGCCAAAAGGTAAATGTCTAGACTAAAAATCAAAAGATATTTTCGCAGAGGTGCAGAAGGGTGTTAGGGAGGGAAGGGGAGAGAGGAAGGGGGAGGGGGCTGACGTGGCGGATAGAAGAGATATAGAGACCGTAGCCGGCGTTCCCATGAAAGTCAGCCCGAGTCTCACTTGTAAGGTGGTTCGAACTAATTAGCCGAGAGCAATCACGCCAAAGATAACATCCCCCCAAGAAATTATAACTTTGGAACGACCAGGGCCAACCAACCTATCAGGGACTGGAATCATCACATGACAACTATATTATCTATATAATGACGACGGGGAGAGAGAGAGAGAGAGAGAGAGAGAGAGAGAGAGAGAGAGAGAGAGAGAGAGAGAGAGTTATTTCTTGATGGAAAGAGCGTTATACTATGCATAAACTCAAAGAAAATTGCTCTTTATAACGTTAAGCAACAATGATGTTCAAACACCTGATTGTGACATAATTGACTTCGTAAATAAATGTTTTAAACTGTGACGTAATTGACTTCGTAAATAAATTTCTTTACGACCCAGACACAATTACTACGACAATCAAGCAACATTCTCGACAGCATCTGCTGCAAACTCCCAATGGTAAAATAGAAGCACTGCGACAATTATAATGGAATACCAACAATGAATTACAACTAAACGATTGATAATAGGGATGCATATCTAGAATGGTCCTAAACGTTACAAATTATGGGCATATACAGTACTGTGGTATTCATTTGCAAACTGCGCACACCAAAGAGATAAGACTTGCCTTGGACAGCGGGCACCCTATGGTGAGCCCTTTAGTTAACAACCAAAGTGGTGTTCGCAAAGAGATAACACTCGTTTTGTGAGAGTGGAAACAAGAGGGTCTGAATAGGGGTAGGTATGTAACCTTTAGGATACAGGACTTCACAGGTACTTTTTCTATTTCCTCTCACCTTATGCTTCAATGGAAACAGTAGAAAAGGTGATATTAGATATTTTTTCAAATATATAAAAATTGTGCGTATTCTGAGTATGGAGCCATTGTTTAATGATGCAGCTCTGCGTGTGAAAATTATATATAAAGATAAACTAATAAATATTAGTTATACAGAATCAGCTACAGCTTCAAATACAAATTTAGTGACGACCTACGAAGCTACTATACGTGACGTCCCTTTTGAAATGGCTGATGAAAGTACGACTATCCTAAGCGAATACAAGAACTTGGAATCTGAGAATAAGATAAAAAAAAACGCCGAAGGATTATCCCCCACGGAAACAAAAGAACGACAGAAGGTGAGCGAATTCGGAGAGAGCACTGGGGGACTGACCACGATAACGAGGGTATTATCGAGGATAATCAAGAAAATATAGATGAGAATCAATCTACGAAAAAGGGAACGAGGATCCCACCAATTACTGAAAGCCAAAACCGTGAGTATTTTGTTAACTTTTCCACTCCTTGTCGCAGAATGATGGAAATGCGAACGGTGTAGTAATAGCTGAAGTACGGGGAGAGAATAAGGGAACTGAATGGAAAAAAAAAGGGTGGTGGGTTGGGGAATTAACAGCAGAAAACAATTGGTAAAATGGAAATCAAGAAACTACATACACATAGTCTGAAGGTAAGTGATACACTTGATAAGATTGATTGATTAATTGTGTCTATTAAACCTGGCGTCACAACATGTAGGTTATTGACACCGAAATAAATTTAAATAGAAAAAAATTAAATTTAAAATTAATTTCATATAAAAATATCTAAAAATACATGTATATAAATATATTTGTTCAAATATATAAATTCTTACATAGACAATCTATGTATAATCTAAATTTTGTTGAGGAGGCCAGCATTCCACACGAAGATATATAACTGCTCTATATTACAATCCTTTCCGAGAATTGCAGGTAGACTAAAATTACCGGCTCTATCACGTCCCCAATATACTTGATAAAAAATAAGTATATATCAAAGAAGCTGACAGCGCTGAAAAGCTGCAAAAAGGATGATTTTGGTAGAAGACAAAATACAGAATAATTGGGAGACATGAAAATGTTCTGACGAAGAGGGAGAGAACATAGCGACTGTGAAAGGTCTCAAAACTCAACGATATTAACATTAACCCATCTCAATTTATCAGCAGTTTTATCCAACTATTTATGAATTAGTTTAAATAAATGGATTAAAATAGACGTACTGTCAATATACGAACATACTACGAAGACGCCAGCTTTTATTGATCAACTTTCCCATTGGATACCAAGGGTCAAATATTGAGTAAAATGTGGTATTTCTGACGTAGTCAGATGCGTAAACTAACACCCAAGATAAATGAAAATTTGTATCCGAATGATTACAGCTTCCATAACAAAATGAAAGTACCAAAAATTGATGGTTTGCCGTGGAATACGACGAATTTATTTCATATGTTAGTCGGCAATAGTATAAGCAAAGAAGCATAACTAGAATTGATTTCGGAAGGGTAGTATTTGTATATGAGATATAATCTAAAACTTATCACTTAATTATATTGGTAACAGATCAAAGACCATAACAATGGCAAATAGACTGAAATTATATATTTTTCATTCCTATCGCAAACAGTTTTGTAGAGCTCCTGGATGACCCTAATAAATGTACATATAACCGATAAGGATATAATTTATGACAGCAATAATCCGGGTATAGCATCCGCTTTATTTAAAGCATTGCAACGGTTTCGGATGGCTTCAAAGTTTTTTTTATTTCCTTTTTTAATCGTGTGTGTTAACACTGGTATGTCGTTAGAATTAATTTAAACCAGTTCCCTTAAAAAGGTTAGTTAAGCAATGACGGCCCCTGTCGATGTTGCCAATTATAACTGATCAAGGGTTTTTGTATTGAAGGCTGAGAGAGAGAAAAAAAAGTGTGCTTACGTATTCTCCAAATGCCAAATCATTCAAGTTTATTTGTTGATAGATTTGCTGACGACAACCCTATTGCAGTATGCAAAGATTAAAAAAAAAAAAAGTCTAGGATTCTATTATTGTACGAGGTCGCTATCGGTGTCTGCTTTGAATGTAAATAAAACGACTATATTTGGCCTATTTCTGCAGAAATGTCACGTATTGCAGCCAATACAAACTAGGATTATAGCCTGGTTGCTGTAGAAAATTTAAGTATCTTATACTTAATGATTGGGGAGACGCTACGCACGAAATCGATAAAAGTTTTATCTGGGTCACATAAAAAGAAATTAACCTTGTATATTTAAAAAATTAAGCTTGTATATTAAAAAAGGAATTAACCTTATATATTTAAAAAAAATTAACCTTATACATTAAAAAATTCGATCAAAATGCCGATTAAATGGTCCTTACGTATCCAAAAGCCACGAAAAAATGGGAATTAGATAGAAAAATATCTGGTTAAGTATTTGTGGAATGGCAACTATCAGCTATTAACGGAAAGACGATGCATTTACCAAGGGGGAAAAGCAAATGGAATGGTAAAGGAGCCAATGAATGGTACAAAAACCCCTAAGAGAAAATAAGACCATTCTCTCCCGTACCTTTTTAACAAGAGGGCTTTCAAAGATGGATTTTAACTATGAGGTTATGAGGCCTAATTGTTTTATGTGCTGAATTCTCCCGACTGCTAAAAAATAAAATACCAGTTGTAGCAATAGTATACCTACTCCGAGAAAATAAGGTGTTCTTTGAGTTGTCAAATGGGTGATTATATAATAAATTGTATATTTAATGTCATTTGCACATAGCTACCCACTATTTTACTGTAAAGTTAATTAGGAATATATAATGTTATACCATCAAGTTAGAAATCCAGTACCCAAGTAATGATGTACAAAAATCTATGTATGCAAAGATACATGGATCATGTCAAGATTAACGAACTCATTGTTTTTCAGAACGATATTATACATATATATATATATATATATATATATTATATATATATATATATATATATATATATATATATATATATACCATATACCAGTGTTATATTATCGTCTTGAAGAAAATAGTGGGTTCTCTATTCTTGACATGATCCAGATACATTACATGCAGCTTATCAATAACCGTAAATTACGTTGCGAACCCGGTGAAGCGTTTGGTAGCAAACACGGTGAAAATATTCAATTCTTGCAAAATGAACACGGCAAGAGTATGGGATGGTTTAAAAATGTATTTGTCACGTAAATTGTAAAGCCAAGACAAGGAATTTTCTTCACATACTAAACTTAACTTTAAAACTATTCGTTTTTTGGATCGGGAAACTGGAGATGTTTTGTTATCGGATTTCAAATCTGATATTTGTTGTTGATATAATATTGGTCAGGATATATGGTATACGTTTAACTAGTTTCATCATCAAAGAAAATATTCAGAATAATATAATTCCTTTAAACCGTATTTTTTATATTGCAAATTAGATAAAAATTCCACAGTATTGTACAATACGAGTATCAATATAAGTGCATAAATGTGATAATGCGGCGCAGCTTGTAATAAAAAAGAGGAGGGTAATTCTACGCAAGAAACATTCCCGCGAATACGACAGCCACTAGGGATTGGGCGTCAAATGTACTAACCCCTGGGGGTTAATTACTGTCGACCCCCCCCCCCCCCCCCCGCCCCCCCCCCCCCCCCAAATAACGATAGATTCTTAATAAGTAAGCCAAATACTATAAGTAACTTTACTTTCCAAAGAAATACCCGACGCGGAGTTATCTTCATCTACTAAATGGAGAACTCTATGAATGTCACTAAAAAAATACACGCACTCTCCTTTTATTAAAACTTTGTCGTTGACTAATCCATTAAAACCCAACACATCTCGTACCTTATCCCGTAGTATCCAGCGTTATCTATCTTATGAATGTTGCAGTGAAATAAATACTACAGGCGATGTTTAAAAATTTCGAGCACGCGAGACGATCAGTCACAACACAAGGTAAGCCCGTCAATGAAAATCACGCCTTAGTAATCGTACGCGCGCACATTCATAAACAAGACATAGTTCCCGAGAGCGACAATATAATATAAGCTTACACACTGAGATTGTCAAAAACGAATTACAGCAGTGTAAATGGGGTCAATAAACGTTTGAGGAAACGGAGCGTATCGGAACAGCCCTTGTTGCTGTGTGATGGCTTGTTCGTCAAGAGACACAGACTTCACTTGATTTTCCTCTCCGTTTCTGAATTTTTTATTTTCTTTAAAGACTTGACTTCATGTTTCTGAGTCTGAGTAGTCATTTTAATTGTTGTATCATGTTAAAGCAAACACGGTAATATGAGGGTAAACAAAAATTTATTCGGTTCAAAGACGTTGGGGGTAGTGACGAGGTCATTTTATTTAGCGGAGACCATATAAAGCGTACATTTTATTCACATATCATTAAAGAAAATCAGCTTGGTCCCGCGTGTTTCAGTATTCGGTAAAAATAATCGTTTTTTTTATTACGAAACTAAAATGTACGTGTCTCTGAAAAATGTAATGCACTATTTGGTACGGGAATTAGCCATGCGTAATAATTATTGCTACAATTTACCACAAAAAATGGAACATATATTTTATATAATATAAAAATATAAATTAAGCCTTTCGTTTCAGGAATTACTGAGACGTCTGATGGGAATTTCGAAAGCACTGTTTAATTAACCTGCTTTTACCCGAGGATTATGATGATTCCATACCAGATGCTGTTGGTAGATAGACAGAATATACAATTTAGGCCGAACGCCAAGCGCTGGGACTTGTGAGGTCACTCAGCTAAAAGGAAAGTAAGCGTTTGAAAGGTGTAACGGGAGGAAGACCTCGCACTTGCACTATTAAATAATTGTTAGAAGTGGGTGGACAGTACGATGGAAGGGAGAATATGAATGGAGGTACAGTAAAATGAATGAACGGGGTTGCAGCTAGGGGTCGAGGGGACGTTGCAAAGAACCTTAAGTAATGCCCACAGTGCACCATCGCGTGAGGTGCAAAGATGGCATTAACACACCATACGGGCACTGACATCACTACCGGGCCTACGGGAATCTCTGTTGGTTGCCCAGAACCAGAGGTTCACATTAGGCCTCCTACTCACATTCATAAAAAAAATGAAAAAAAATACGAAACTGTATTTCATAGTTACGTCATATATATAAACACATGCTATAAAATTACTAATTTTATTAATAGGTTATAAACTTACTAACACACAATCTGGATGACATACGTTTTTATAAGAGACGCAATCTCTTCTTATGTCATTTTGAATAAACAATGTTAATACCTCTTTTTATTGTCATTTTAAATAAACAATGCTAATTATACCTCTTCTTGTGTCAATTTAAATAAACAATGTTAATAATACCTCTTCTTATGTCATTTTAAATAAACAGTTAATAACAGCACAGTACAAAGAGAAGAAATGGCAGAGAATGAAAATGGCTAGCTTTATATTGACAGTAAAGTCAAGAGCGTCAGCTTCTCGGGATTTCTTCGCTGACATAAAACTAAAAGGTGAGTGCCCCGTAATTAGTTTCTTGAAGCTTTCATTAAAAGCTTCGTCTTTTTATAAAATCCTTAAAGGGAAATTGATCGCCGGCGAATTTCCCCGTTATTAGATTAAGATCCATATTGGGCAACGAAGGAAGATAAATAAAATAAGATAAAAATTAAACGAAGGTGTTTTAAAAGTATTACATACAGACAGTCTCTAAATGTGAAGGCCGATGGGAGGGGAGAATGGACGTTTTTCCATAGCCTATGGAAATTATTTAAAGGTGATTTCTAAATACACAGTACACCATACTATATAATGTGATTCTTATTGTAGCCTTCATTCTTCTTTGCATTAATATTATTATTATGTATCAAAATTTTTATCAAAAAATATATGTTACAGTAAAACTCTCGAAGTGGCTACAGTTTCTATAGATTCCAGCTCCCAAACGAGACAATAAAATACAAAACTTCATAGATTTGATTTTATTTCACAACTATTTTCGTGTACTTTCTCTAGTTTATTTGTCAACTGCTATTTCAGCAAGTCCATAATCAATCTAAATGGTGTGCAGGTCCTTTAATAATACATTTGGGTTATGGTTATAATTTTTCCAGTTCATATAAAAAAATGATCTAACTTGCTTCTTGTATTTTAGCTACTATAAATAACAATAAATGTCATAATAAAGAACAAGATGCAAATAAATTTCATGGATATCAGACGAGTCCATTAATGTCGTATAGTCAGATAATGAGGTCACAAAGAGCTGTTGTATAAGTCCGGATTAATGTTATAATTAGTGGGGGAGAAGTTTTTTCTTTTTCTTTTTTTTCCAGCGAACCTCTCTACGGATGAACTTTTCTTTGTCAAAGTAACACTAAGGGAAGGCCACCAATGGCAAAATACGAAGAAAAAAGGAAATAAAAACTCCATATTAGAGGCTTCGTGAAAATCTAAAGGAAGTAAGAACAAAATGTTAGAAGCAGCAATCATAACGAAACCCATGAAATGTTACTGTAACGGGGTGTTTTCAACATCAAATAGGAATTTACAGATTTGTTGTGAGA
>NC_087209.1:23544345-23581845 GCF_015104395.2 Macrobrachium nipponense | reverse complement strand
AACATAAAAATGTAATAATCATATTTAAACAAACTCAAATAAAAAATATTTATTATTTAAATAATAGAAGAACAGCAACACACAACTCTTGTTCGATGCCGGCTCTAATAGCACTTACATGAAAAATCACTCTTACTAATGGCCACGAAGGATTTTACTTCGCTAGAATTATCTCACTCCCGATTTATGAAACGGAATGGAAGAAGTCATAAAAGCCCAATTAAGTTGCACATTCTAGAAAGAATAAAAAAAAACTTCAATTCTAATCTAGTGTAAAAAAAACTTCAATGTCTAATCTAGTGAAAAAAACTTTAATGTCTAATCTAGAGTGTAAAAAAAACTTCAAGGTCTAATCTAGAGTGTAAAAAACTTCAATGTCTAATCTAGAGTGTAAAAAAAAAACTTTAATGTCTAATCTAGTGTAAAAAAAAAAAAACTAATGTCTGATCTAGAGCGTAGAAAAAAAAACTTCGTGTGACTAGAGTGTGAGTTCACACGTAAATGTATGTGTACCAAAAACATGTTAAGTGGATAGTCAGGTAATAGTTGAACTTGCGCATTTTCTTATTTTAGATCGAGGCTACGAAGGCTTTTCATCTGTAACACCGCATGCGGGATGTACACCTTGATCCTAGAGTGAGTAAATGCAATTTGCTGTAATGCACTTCAATAAAAGGATCCACGTGGAAGGTTTATGTGTTGGCAAATGTTTGATCAAGGTACTTAGCCCACTCCACGAAGCATACCTAAGCTTCAAAGCCCATCTGCTTGGCAGGTCCTCCTCGGCAGTTATGATGGGCTAGAGTTTGTATGAATATATTTTTGTGACATTTCATAGTTTACTATTATTGGAGTGGACAAGGGGTTTTATATGCAATGCAGTATACAGACACGATAATTTTGTTTTGCTAAATTCATAATATTTGCTTGAAACTAAGCTGGAACTTTTTAAAGACAATAAAACTTCTTCATTTCATAGTTTGGGAGGTCAGGAATAGATTACTCTTCTGTTCTTCATTAGTGTTGAAATGTCTACACAGCCTTTTATGAAGCAAACCACAGAAATCGTTAAATTGCACAGGACACTTTCAAAGAACAGAATATCCATTTAATTAACAGGAATACAGGACACACGTAAGAAACTGAAATACCTCTAAAAACGACATCAGACAAATAAAGAAACACAGCAATGTGTGTAGATAAATGGTAACTGGAAAAGGGGAGCAAGGCGCTTCAAACGAACATTCCTGTATTTCTTGAAACTGACGGACGCCATCATTCCTAATGCTATCAGTAAGACTGTTCCACAGCTTCACACTAAAGGGAATAGAAGGATTCCGGTACTTAGTGACAAAAGGGTCGCACCTCGGAGACACATTGGATGCTGGTCCTTTACACACACACACACACACTACACACACACACACACACACACACACACACACCCACATCCAACCTCCAACACCCCCGCCGCCATTACCTTCCCATCTCTTCCCTTTCTTTCCACAATAAAAAAAAGAAAAGTAACACGTACTCTATTGAGGCACATGCCTAAAGGCGATAAAGGAAATTCCCTACTGGAATGTAATTTCACAATTTTTAATAAGCCATTTTGAAAAATAAAATCATTATCTACGCCATTTCATTTTTCTTCAGAAAGTTTGTTAAAGTATCTTTCACCGTGAGAAGAATAGGAGTGCACACAGCTGCCCAAAATAAGATTAAAAAGAAGGAAAAAAAATATATATTTTTTTCAAATTAATACGACAGGCGTAAAATCGGACATGATTTTATATGGAAGGACAAACTGCAATAAAATAGGCAGCATGGAAAATTTGTTTAAGTTTAAAAGTAAAGAAAATCAAAATGACATATAGCGCGATTTTGCATAACAAAACACAAAATAAAAAAAGCCATTACGAAAATTTAATCATCCTCCACAAAGTCAATTTGCATTCGAGATTCATCGAAGGTTTAGACTACTTGCTTAGTCAAGCCGGTTGTCATCAGCAATATCCCCACATTCAGGTTTCCCTTGGTCATTCGCGGCCTGGTTTGATTTTGCCTTTTCGTGGTTCCTCCTTTTCCAGACCTCTGGATCGACGACCACAAGAATGTAATGTAACTTTAAATGATTAAATCAAACAGTTCTCAATAAGGGCTAAATTATGGGTGTCGTTCCTAAAATCTGTAAAAAAAAAAAAAAAAATAATCTTTGACCCTCAAAAACAAGAACAAAAGACAATAACTACGCCCATGAAGTACAATCACATTAAAATTAAGGGCGCGAGCAACACTGGGCTTGCAAAGCCCCCGTGAGGTGACGTCACAGCCAAGTTGCTCTCCCTTGTAGGCATCCTCTTGAATGCATTCCGCGCGCTGCGTGCATCGATTGCTCGTTCATCTCCCCTTTTGTAGCAGTTGGCCTTTGTCTTTTGTGCATTTTGCAAGGATCGACTTAAAGCGGAATACAAAACAGGGGCACAGCGTCAGCCTAGATTTTCCACAACCGTTTAAAATGACAGAAATACAATTTAAAAAAAAATTGACAAAGTGCTCTACAAGGGTGAGTCAAAATAGAATGCACGCGGCTTTGACCAAGAGTTTGAGCAGTTCTCTATTCGTTACACTCAAATGTTCAAAAGTATATAAGCATAAAAATAACTATAATTAAATACATCTTAAGCGATTTTATGTAATTTCTGAAATACTACTTGCAACTGAATATGCAAACTCTGTAGTGTACTGAGAAATACTATAATAGATTCACATCAACCGTGCATTTGATGTCTAGGTCCGTCCCTTACGACGCTCCTGATTGGCTGTTGATAAGCCAATCACAGGGCTGGAAACTCTCAGTCTCTTGAGAGAGTTCACATAGGCAGGATGTACGTATGTTCCACCTCTCCTGTGGGATACGTTTGAAAGACGTATCCCTCAGGAGAGGTAGAAAATACATCCTGCTTATGTGAACTCTCGAGAGAGACTGGAGTTTCCAGCCCCGCGATTGGCTTATCAACACCAATCAAGAGCGTCGTAAGGGACGCGCCTAGACATCAAATGCAAGGTTGATGTAAATCTACTATAGTGAAAATACTGACAAGGTGAACAAATACTGCTGAAAAATACAGCCTAGGTGAACATCTAATTTCCACGTGCCAAAACTAATGAAAATAGGCTGGTCCAACCTCTCAACTTTGTGTTGTACTCCGTCACAAATAAAAGACAGGAGGGCAGAATAAAATGAGGCGCAGCTCACTCCTCCCTCATCCCCACCAGATGAGAGTAAGACGCTTCTCGAATGCAATAACACTGACGAACTCATTCCCTTTAGCGGGTGCAATGAGAGAGAGAGAGAGAGAGAGAGAGAGAGAGAGAGAGAGAGAGAGAGAGAGAGAGAGAGAGAGAGAGAGGTGCCACACATGGAAATTGCCCTCAGCTTTACGTTACCCTTTACAGTTTTTCTTCTCTCTCTCTCTCTCTCTCTCTCTCTCTCTCTCTCTCTCTCTCTCTCTCTCTCTCTCTGCTGAAATAATACTTTATCTAAAATTTTGACCGATTGTCGAAAACTGCAACAAACCCCAGAAATGTTGAAAGGGCTTATTTATGTTTGTTTTCCAATTTATAGGCCTAATGCATTTTCCTTTAAGGTTTTGGAGATAGTAGGTTCCAAAAGTGCTTACAAGCACGTAAAACCATTTAACAATGGATTGAAACCAAAGTTAAGAATCCATTTAATATACTAAGATTATTACAAGACGATTTTGAAGATTGGTATGATGAATGGTGAACGTGAATAGAACGTGACTTTTCCATAGATCTAATTATACTTGTTCATAAAACAGCGTTATCAGGCATCAAACTCTGAGTCACTTCTGAACTATACTGATACGAATGGAACTAAAACATATACATGTATAGTACGCCAACGAGAACGTAATTCATACAGTGTTTAAGGTGTCGTCAAACATGTAATACTACAAAACAGAATGTTGCAGACTATTCTATGCTTAAAAGCAAAATTAAATGAATAAATAAATAAATAAGTAAAAAATTTTTAAAAAGCTCAAATAATAGAGAATGTAAAAAGGAGACTGCTTTATTGTTAGGAAGATTTGTGAACTGTTTAATTTTTAACTTAATATTCTTCTGAGCTCCTTCTTTTCAAACGCTAAGAATTTATAATCCTAAGTCACTGTACTGTACCATGAATCATGCCCAAAAATCAGAATACTCGCAACCATTATAAATTTTTATTTTTGTATGCACCGAAAAAATGCTATTATTCCAAATATTTTTAAGCATTCCCATTACCTGATGGGCCTTTTTATAATCTTTCCATAAATTCTGTGCTCAGCGAACCCTCCTTATATAAATAAGTCCATAAATATTTAAACTTATCTACTTGCTTTACAACCATGCCTTCAATTAGACAATCCTGTGCATTTTCAATATTCATAATCATGATAAATACATATCTATATATATACACTAAATATAATATAACCTGGTATCATATATATAATATATATTATATATATAATATATATATATATATATATGTGTGTATGTGTGGTGTGTGTGTGTGTGTGTGTGTGTGTGTGTGTGTGTGTGTGTGTGTGTGTAACCATTGCGAACTTCGTAAACGATCAGGGAAGTTGAGGTTTTTTAAAGTTAAAGATAAAAATGAAATTTTAAGAGCTGTGATTAGGAAAGGTTGTCTGAGAAGTAATTAAACATTTTCGACTTCTTTGTTAAACTTTATCGAAATGGATAGGAACCGTAAGTCTCCGCTGCTTGCATCAAGCGATATTCGCATATTTCAGGTACATTCTAATATCATTCAAGTATTCTAATAAGAAAGCTATGAATCCCAGAGATGCCGGATAGGAAAATTACCGTGATCCGTTAGCGATCTAATCTATTCATTATTTCATATAGCCAATGAAAAAGTTTATTTGGCAGTGTCAGATCACATAACCCACGCGTTTTGAAACAGTTTAATATAACTGAAACTAATAGTTACTCCTTAATCCCTAATGTTGTATTTTCTCTACACACCTTTTGGTTTCGTGCACTTAATTTACCCTTTGAATTACATTATTAAGAATGAAAAAGACAAAACACACCTAAACTGACTATAGTCCGTCTATTCTGCAGTTCCAGAACCTCAGAAAAAATAGAGGATAAGTTCATGGATGTCTCCGTGCATAAAGCTGAATTCCATCCAACCCCTTTCTGGACAACGGGTCTGTATAGTGACGTAAGACGGGCACACACCGAAACTTTCTACAGCAGAGTTAGGTAGTTGAACATTGGGCCAGTTTCGCACTCCCAGACACCTGTCATCCAGAAAGGGGTGAAATGGAAATGTCTCTCAAACACCCGGACATCCATAAACTTATATGAGTGACTGTACCTCCTGTATGAAATATCTAACTCTCCTGTAAGTCCTTGCTCCTTTAACAAGGAGAAGACAAGCAAACAATCCGATAATCGAACTAGTCGTTGTAAAAACAAGAACTTAGATGGCACAGATTAGATCTTTTGATAAACGAAGTTGTTGGTCACTTTTAACAGACATACATACTTGTATTATCATTAATACCCACAATGCCGTCTGAACTTCCCGACTTCTTTACATTTGTTTTGGATACGTTTAATCTTTACATACATTTATCCAGTTAGGAAAGAAATTAAAAACCTCGTGTATTCTTCACTTGGTTTTTAAAAAAAGGCTTCTAAAAATAAGCATATCCAAAAATGTCTGAGGAAATTAAGAGTTAAAAGACACCACCATGGCTACTGAAAATGTAACTTACACTGAAAATGCTGTTATGCCAAAGAACACTTAACATTCAGGAACTTTTCTCTTAAGAAATGTGTGCAATTTAGCTGCTGTTCGTGTCTCTACAGGCTTCGTGGCAAAACATATCTTAACCGGGCCCCCTCTCCCAAAACTGCGCTCACTTTTACGTTATGGCCAGAGGAAATGTGGTCTAAACATTGATGAACCTTTCTGAGGCACGGAGTTTACTAATATATCTGTAGTAAATTAATGGTCTGCAAATACTTATTGCAAGTAATTTTACAGATATTTTCAACAATTATCTAACGTCATCCAATGATGTGTGCCAAAAAATTATATTTCTATCTTTGAAATGCAACGAAACGGCAGCTTTAATATTAATCGAAGTTTTAAAAATCATCATCATATTTCCTAATAATCCTCTTGACAGCTTTTGAAAAGGTAGCTTTGTGGCTGATGGCAACGGAGATTAGACTTGAATAGAGGCGGCTGATGCCAATTTTTGTTCTCATTACAAAAAAGAATAATAATAATAATAATAATAATAATAATAACCTAATATAATAATAATAATAATAATAATAATAATAATAATAATAAAACCAAAAAAAAAACATTATAAGAAACACAATCATTACAATTAATGCAAGAATCTTCTTTGCTTGTCAGGATTCTGTTCGTTTTTTTGAACTGTGACCGAAGCTGCTATATGAGTTTCTCGAAGACAACAATGATACTAATAAATACATAAAGCTTCTCTTAAACTTCCTGCATCGCGTTCGTCCTTAAAAATCAGCGTAGTATTCACAGACGTCTGAATAAATCCGATTCAGATAATAGTGACGCTAAAAGCCCCGGTTCCAAATACTCACGGAACTCTGTAACTTCGTCTGACTATAAATGAAAAAATAAAAAAATACTATCGAATGCCATGACAAAAGCCCTCTTTTCACCGCACAAGAATAGAGAGCAAAAAACCCAGGCACAATAGAGGAGCGTGGGATGCTCCACTATGGGAGCCGATAGCATATCCTACGGGTTTTTATATTTCACCATCACCCGCCCCTCTCAACACATTTACTAGGATTCTTGCCCCCTGAATCTCGTTCACCTTATTATCGACACATTCATTTTGGTTATTTTTTTCTTCCAGATGTATAACTTAAAAAACTCGTAACATTCACCTTATTATCGAAACATTCATTTTGGTTATTTTTTTCTTCCAGGTGTATAACTTAAACTCGTAACATTCACCTTATTATAGACACATTCATTTTGGTTATTTTTTTCTTCCAGGTGTATAACTTAAACTCGCAACATTCACCTTATTATAGACACATTCATTTTGGTTATTTTTTTCTTCCAGATGTTTAGCTTTACAAACTCGTAACATTCACCTTATTATAGACACATTCATTTTGGTTATTTTTTTCTTCCAGATGTTTAGCTTAACAAACTCGTAACATTCACCTTATTTTCAACACATCCATTTTGGTTATTTTTTTCTTCCAGATGTATAACTTAACAAGATCGTAACATCACCAGGATTTAATTGTCTAAAAAATAACAACATAAATAAGAAACGATACCTAATCGTTTGTTTATCGATACAGAGAAAATATTACTTTAAAAAAATAATTTCCTTAAAAAAAATTTTTTTCCAAAAAGCATCACTACTCAAAAATGGAATTTATTTGTTTAAAGAAAGTGTGACATTAAAAAAACCGTATAAGCGTCCTATTAAAATATCCCTGTGTTCAAAAAAAACTTTTAAGTGTCAAAAAACCCTCTAAGTGTCCCTTCATTTAAGTAAAAGTCACTCACAACGCATCAAAAATTAATTCACTTAAAACAACATAACATTACATAAAGACAAACCAGAGAGATATACCCAAGAGAAACAACTTCTACAGCTTTACATCCAGTAATCTGATTTGTTCCATTATCCTTTTCCTACGTTTTATTTCATCTTTTATTTTTTATTTTTTTTTTTACTATCATCCGCTACAGTCAAACGCTCAAACTTTCCCTTCTTCACAACACATCCTTCTTCTACTTCAAACGTCTCCAACAAATCTCCTCCCCCAACTTCTAAAAACTTCTCGACTCTTCATCTTTCCTCTTTCTTTCGGCTTTACAAAGTCTCTCTCTCTCTCTCGCTCTCTCTCTCTCTCTCTCTCTCTCTCTCTCTCTCTCTCTCATATGTATCTTCTGATGTCGTTTAAAACTGAAAATCATTAAAGGAGATTCCACAGTGGAATTTACTCTCTCTCTCTCACACACACACGCACGCTCACACACTATATATATATATATATATATATATATATATATATATATATATATATATATATATATATATATATAAGAATGTTACTTATGGAAATTCCAGCTAGTTTTCCAACAACGAGACAACACCATTTTCCTACAATGTCCGCTACGTTGAACATCGCTCTATCATGTTTCTCGGCTTGAGACATCTAGTCCGGCGTTGTTGCAGTATTCCCAACTTTGTTTCGAAGTCCCAGCAAGTTATCCTTTTCTTCAGTGAAGGACATTTATCAATAAATGTGCGCCTATTAAAGCTAACTTTCTGAATTCTGCCGAAATTTAAGTCAGTCACCCTAGTGCAAAATAAAGAATTAGGTCAAGAATACAGGTGGCGTAAGCGAGTGCCGAGCAACGAAGGATAAAAGAATAAAGCTTAACCATTCGGTAATTAAGGAATCACTTGAGTCCTGTTTCGAGAGATGGCACATACAAAATTAATAAAAAGTAAAAACTAACTTCTTTCGGCAATAATCATATATAATCTATTAATATATATAGTTATAATCTATATACTATATACTACTATATAATTATAACATATAGTTATATATATATATATAATTATATACATATAATTTTGTTTTTAATTAAGGTTACAATACATGAAGTCAAACGCGGCATTGAAGACACCACGAAGTAGTGACGTACTAATGATTGAATCGAATAATAAAATCTGTAGATGAATAATGTTTCACATAATGACAAAGAGCAATTGAAAATGTAGAGATCCTACATCTAGTTCCCCATACGGAAAATTCTTATTTATTTTCCATTTAAATTCATAACACAAACAGCAGGAATACGTTTGGCTCAGACATTGCTGATGGATACTGAATCATTTTCATTTCTTAAGTCATGCAATATCCCGTAAGAATTACAACATCTTAAAATATTTTTCACAATAGGTTATAAACTGGTTACCTTTTAATAGTCTGGTCTCAGGACGAAACTAAGTAGAGCAATAAAGATTACCCTGGATATCTCATTAAAACCTGGAGCTATTTATGGGGCATGCTGAGAAAAGCACATTTAAAACAAAAATGACGGATTTTCCATAATTAGGGACTCTTCGAAAACCGTCTCGAGCATTAGCTTCGTTTCAGCTTCATTCATTGACAAAGCTTCTTCGGGATTTGCTCATCCAGCGCCTACAACAGCTGATCACTCTTTAACGCGATCACCGTAAAGGAAGTTCATAATCACAGTGAGAAAAAAAAAAAAAAAAAAAGAAAACAAAAAAAAGAACGAGTGGGGCTGGGGGGTGGTTGGTGAGTCAAGTCCACGAAACTTTCCGTTAATGCAAAACAAGCATTTCCATTAAAAAAAAAAAAAAAAAAAAAAAAAAAAAAAAAAAAAAAAAACCAAGATGAAGAAACTGTCTAACTTCAAAAATGGTCCAGTTTCTTATTCTTATTATGAGGGAAACGTGGGAAATGTCCCTCGTGTCATGCTTCAGCGATACGACTTTCATGGCCCATTACTGACTTACTTTGTTAGCAAAACAGTATGCCGTACGCAGGCGCACGCACGCGACTCGTCGAATTTTATCAGGCCAGTAAAAAACGACGAGACGAGTAATATCATTCAGCGCTCGGGAGATGTGACGAAGACGCGCCGTTTCTCGAGACGTTAAGAGCCTGATAAAAACGTCAAGGAGCTCCGTCAATCTTTCATGCAGTGCTTATGATACTATTCTCTTAATTTCAAAAGAAGGCGACATTATTTGCAAGCAGTGTGTGTGTGTGTGTGTGTTTGTGAGCGCTCGTCAGAGAGAGAGAGAGAGAGAGAGAGAGAGAGAGAGAGAGAGAGAGAGAGATTACATGGACAAAATCAAATATAGATTTTCTACAATAGTAACAAAAGTTGTAGCAAAAACTGTTTCAATTTTGTTTAGAATTCAATTCCTAATTCAACAAAAGAGACTATAAAAAGATGTAGCCTGATATACGTCTTTCCACATCTAAAATGTCAATGACCTGAAAGATATCAGTAACAGAAAGCATCTTTTTATGACATAACGATTCTTAAACTTCTTCCTACGAGGGACAGAAGAGAGCCAGTTTCCCCAAGTAAGTGAGTGGGATGCAGACTTAAAAGGCCAAAGAGAAAGGCAGAAATTGAATTAAGATGGCAAAGAAGAAAACTTATTATTATTCCTAGAGACGACTTAAAGGAAATCATCCAGGCACGTGTCAGAACTCGACAGCTAAGTGATTAACTTGGGCTACAAAAAAAAAAATCACTGCAATTCGACTCTCTTTTTCAGCATGAGACAAAGATGTAAAATTATATTTCACCGCGGATTTTGGTATTTCTTCAGCGCCGGTAACACTTTGTTACATGACCGACACCTAACTTGACAATGAATTACTTAGTTAATTTCGCTTTCATGAAGAAGTTTCTATAGACTATAATTGTTTTTTCTATTTTTACTTTGGTATAACTACCATCTTTGCACAGAATACTGATATCTCAACTGCATCAGCTTGTACACTCTAAACCAGAGGCGGCCAAACAGTCGATCGCGATCTACCAGTTGATCGCCGTTCCCTCACAATCCTATAAACAAACAACACAAGCATATATATGTATATGACATTTTTTCCCACGTAATAATATGTGATTATAATAGTATGGTAGATCGTAAAGAGTTTCAGTCTATAGAGTAGATCTCGGAGTCTAAAAGTCTGGCTACCCTTACTCTGAATCTACCTTTCTTTTACTTCTAAATCAGTCTCGCTTTTACTTCTAAATCAGCCTTACTTTTCCTTCTATATCAACCTTTCTTTTAATTGCACGTATTCAAAATGCAAAGATGCTCTTTGGGCAATCAGTTTCAGCCGTCCAGTAGCAACCTTTTAACTGCATTTTCTTTTCAGAGTAGAAAGCCTGGCTCCGAGTTGATCCCATTACTCTTTTTAGCTTGAAAGTGGGTACCGCTAAAATACCTCAATGAAAATAATTCTTTTTTAATCCATTATTCAGTTTAAATTAAAGAAAGAGTCGGCTAATTATCATGACTGCCACAGATCTGGGAACTCAGAATAAGAAAGATGCTGTGGTGCTAACTAATTAACATCATACTGCTAGAGGCTATATATATAAAAAATAACACAAACAAACGCCATTATAAAATTTTATTTTCACTTTCAACCCTAGAAATTAAAAAGGTTAACGTCACGAATGATGATGACACTTTATAAAAATCATAATTTCATGTAACTCAAACCACAGTTCAAGTGCAGCCATTAACCCTGAGGACTGACGGATACAAATTATGACTATATAAGTAAGCCAAGCTTGTCAAGGTCGTTTTAGCGGCATAATACCGTGACTCTCAATGCATATAAAAATGAGAGCAAGTTAGATTCGAGAGATAATGAATTATTCTTGAATGAAAAGTAATCTGTCATTCCACTGGGTCGAGAATCCATTTATACTCATTACCATTTGCATCAGACACTCCTGTGTCGCTCTTCTTTGCGTTATATGCTTCGACTGATGGCAGATATCAAAACACACACACATTTGTAAAAAAAAAAAAAAAAAAAAAAAAAAAACAAAAAAAAAAAAAAAAAAAAAAAAAAAATCCCTACGCTTGCATAAGACCTGGAAAATTTCTGCTAACGCATCACTTTGGTGTCCATTTCCAAGATCTGAGAGAGAGAGAGAGAGAGAGAGAGAGAGAGAGAGAGAGAGAGAGAGAGAGAGAGATGCCCCATTTCATTCGTAAATGCAGCTCTTACTGACAGCAACTCTCAAAGGTTCAAATGAAACCTTAATCAGCTGCCTGAAAGCGCTCCTACGCAACGTACGTAATCTGAATCACAGCTAAGTCCCAAACTCAAAACATTTCATGTAAGTTTCATGACGACTCAGTCTTTCAGGTTAATTCTTTGTTTTCGTTTTTTTTACCCCTATAAAATCTACAAAATAGTTCACAGTATGCAAACAGATATTACATCAAAATTAACAATGCAGTTGTTGTTGTGGTTTCCTCCACAAAAAGACTGATGAATATAAAACCAGTAATTTGGATGAGAAAATTGTCATAAAACTACATATTGAAGTCACTCCAAATCTGAAACATGTTTCATTCGAAGCTTTAAATAATCTCTCTCTCTCTCTCTCTCTCTCTCTCTCTCTCTCTCTCTCTCTCTCTCATTCCATTTTTTCGTAAACCTTTTTCATTTGTTCTGTCAAGGAAAGAGATTCATCATGAGATAAAAGTATTCCAGTCACAGAAGTTCGTCTCAAGACTTTGTCGCAGCCATACGAGTTGGGAGACTATTGTAGTCATGCCCTACATAACACAATGGGATAAAAGGCTGCAGATGGAAGCGATGACGAATGGGTAAGCCCTTGTAATATAGAAGGGAAAAAATGACGGAAATACATTACGTGGGTCTAGTGACAAAGATATCTCTATAGTTTCAAAGTCAGCAAAAAGTGCAGTGCTACTACTACTTGCGTACTCTACATCGGAAGCTTCACAAGTTTCATCTCAGCACGATGCTTTATTCTGCAACTTCTGGTTATTTTTTTTTTGAGAGAACGACGGGAAGGCTCCATTACATAATGGCAATAAGCGTCCATACCGGATGAACAATTTTGTGAACAGATGTATATTTATTTATTATATATATAATAATATTCTATAGGATATATATATATATATATATATATTATTGTTTTTTGTTCATAAGATAAAGGTTTTTTTCATAAATATAAAAGGAATATATATATTATATATATATATATTCATATATATATAATATATATTATATATTATATATGAAATAATTATATATATATATATATAAAATTAAATATTATAATTTATATATAATAAGTATTATAATAATAACAACCCATAAAGAATGGTTTAGTTACGTTTATATTTGCGCTCACCTGTTCAATTATTTTTATCTCAATTTCACAAAGCTTCCTTTCCGGATTTCCTTTACGCAAAGCATCAGTTTAATTAATGACCATTCGGTCGTTCTTGCATATGAATGTTATAAATAATAATAATAATGACAAAATAATAAACGAATGAATAAAAGAATGAACTCTGAATAAGATGAGAAAATTGGCAAACTCGAACTCTTCAGTAAGTAGCTTGATATTACACTTGAGCAAGTTTGTTTTGAAACTCGTAAACAAAAGAAGACAAAAGCATCTTCCTCCTTTCACCGGAAAATGGAATTAGACTCTTATGAGAAAGTTTAACCTTCGCTGAACACCTCCGTTTAGGGTTTTTTTTTTATTTAATGTACCAAAGACAAAAGTTCCGTTGTCTTTTACTTTGAACGTGATGCAACATAAAAAAACTTACTGAGTCTAATGAATACAAACGGCCAGGTATTTAGATATACAGGGCTTTCATTAGTTTTAATAAGCATGAAAAAATATACCAGCTCAGCAATAGGACAAGCATTGCGTGAATAATCGCAAATAACTTCTTGAAGTGGAAATAGATTGTTGATTGCAATCTTCTCTTCTATTCCGCAATGCTTCCTTTTCCAACAATTCCAATTTGCTAAGTTTTTTCCTACTTCTGTTTTCCTCTCAATCCTATCTAACTGCTCCTAAGTTAAGATACTTTCCTGTTTTATCCAATGTTCCCTGTCTATTTCTTGCTCTCGGTCTTAATACACGCTAGCCTTCACATTTAATCAAAATAAACATGAAAATTTTACTGAATAAATTTTTGTCACTGCCAATGTATACATACACATACACACACACACACACACACACACATAAAAAAGAATGCAGGTGATGCAGTGTAATATAAAAATAATAGGCCCGAAACCATTTGGAGATACTTTTGTCACCATTATCAATACATAACCCTCAGTCATTTCCTTCTCAGCCAATAATTATTCATGGATAAATTCCTATATCCGTACAATATTTCATGAAAACTGACAGGTTTATTACCGACATCTATGGAGAGCGGTGCATTTTGACATCTAATGAGCATTCATCATTCAATTATTGTCTCTAACTATTTCGTTTTAATACGTAACGGTTGTTATCGCGTGGATGTCTTCGCCAAAGCTGCTCTTAATAACATTACGCGCAAGAGAATTTAAGTAATGACGGCAATAATGTTAGAGAGCACCTGAGTCCCGCATTGCATGGAGATAATGCATTCTGAGGCTTGAAGCGTCCTATTAATTCTCATTCATTAAAAACAGTAGATAGAATAAGTGTATATTTTGCACGCTTTATGCAGTAATTACCAAATGGATTATAATGTGGCATACAGGATTTCGAACGTAGAAAGTTGACCAACCAAAAACACTGGAATTTTTTTAATTCTATTTTATTTATTCATCTATTTTGTCATATAAAATTTTACAACGATGACTGGAATTTATCTGGAGCTTGTGGCTCGGTTTCTAAAGAGGTCCAAACCCGTCAGATGAAAGGGAATGGACTGATATTGTTTAATTCATCCTGATTAACGGTCTGTATCGAAAACACATCAGGTTTATGTGGCCAAAGGAGTGTGTTCCTTAAATTCTGAAACTAATTCCCTTTGGAAACCCAACAGTCATCACAAGAATTCCTTTGGGATCTTATGAACATAAACTAAAATAGGGTTCTCTTTTTATCTATGGAACTTCATACACCACTTGGTAAAATAACAATTCTTTCTTAATTCAGGCAATGGTTATTCTGCACAAAAATGTCAAATACAAAGAAAATTCCAGTGTCTAATTTAAAAGTTTGTATTTATTAACAAAAAGTACTGTTGGTTAGGCAAGGAAAGTTGCATCTTATAACTTGAATATCCTAAGACCAAACCGACGTAACACAGTAAACCGTTGTTATGGAGCGTGTAATATTTTGAAATAAATAATAGCATTCAAAATCAACAAACATTCTTTGGGAATAAAACAAAACATTCATAAACCTGAAAACCAAGCTTGCATGAGTAAAGGGCTCGTATGTGAAAAATTGAAAAAAAGAAGAAAAAAGAAAGTTGGAGGTAAAAAACCATCCAGTTAGGCAACGTCTTTTCTCAAATATCAATGGATTACAAAGGGAGCTTTTCCCCTCTTTTTTATGGTGGAAAGATCGAATGAAATTGTCTGTGTAATAAAGTGCTAAAGGACTTTCCCCTATAAAAGTGATGATGACAAAGAAATAGACTCTCTCTAATGATGAAGAAGCTGCCTACTAGAAAGAGGCAGTTTAAATGATCCAGAAAACACGGAGGTTGCAAAAGAATTCCACATCTCGGATAATTCTCAAAAACTACAATAACTGGTAAAAGATTTCTGTGAATCCGACGTGAATTTTCATAAGAACGCTAAAAAACCTTAGAGTTTTTCACTAAATAAAAAATTTAAATATAAAAAAAGGAAACTTATCTCTCCAAAGTCCTCTGAGGCACAAGTATTTTGTTTACACGAAAAGAAACAGAAAAGAAATGCTGGTTTAGTCCCAAAGAAAAATTCTAATGGAGGAAAAAACCCTAGAAGCAAATGAATAGAAATAGGGAGGAGGCACGAAGCTACAGGAAAAGAAAAAACAAATTAGAAAAGAAACCAAAAATAACTTGGAAATTGGTCAGTCTGAAGAGTGGAGCGTTTTCCGGGTTCTACAAAATTGAAGGCGCATGAAAAAGAAAATGATTGATCGAGAGATTTACTCATCGGAAGGACACTGAAAATATGGCAGATAGAAAGGAAAAATAAAAATCAATGAATCGATCAGGCTGAATATTCCAATATTAAAAGGATTTATCCCATGAAGTATAGCGGTGTATATTATTTTAGGAAACCAACATTAAAAAAAAGGCACTCCCCTTTTCCGAAACAGGTTTAAGATCTGGCAAGAATTTAGAAAGTCATTGATTAAGTCCAAATAAAATTTAGTTAAATCTCTTTATTGGCATTTGATCTGTAAATGAATTATGAAGCCAGAGTAAATGGAACCTAAAAATACGCTCTACCACAAAAAGCTGAAAATGCGGCTTTCATGAATTCTATAGCCGGATTCCTTTGAGGTTCATAAAAAGGAAATCCCGGCGGACACATTTTTCTCTGACAATCCAAAATCTAAAAGTGTTTTAGGCAGTCCAAACAAACACGAGGAGCAGAGCAAAGGGGGAAAAGAATGTGGCGGATTTCAGCCCACTAGTTTTTACGGCTGGTTCCTGCTGATGCCGAGGAAACTCGTATAAAAATCATTTTCTGGTCATCTGATAATTGCAGAGTGAAAGAAATTCTGTAATGCAATAAGAGGAGAAAACACTGAAAGGAGAATATGAATGTACATTTAAAATCTTGACCCGAAAGTGACGTTCTGAAACCAGCGTTTCGACCAGAAGGAGGACGCAATCTAAAATTTCATCTGGAAATGAAAAGAGGACGACGCTGGCAGGGAAAAAATGTTTTTGGGTATCAAAAAGGGAAAAGGGGGAAAAACAGAATACCAATAAATCACGCAGAAGTAAAAACTCGGCTGAAGGTCAGACCATAACCAGTTGCACTGACAAAAATAAATCACGAAAAGAGAAAGTGCTCGTCTGATAAATCTGTATTATAGACAATGGGGTAGATCCATCCGAGTTTTTTTATAACAACGGAAGGAGAGCAAAAACTGATTTTCACGACCAATTCAACCATTAAAAAAAAACCTGACTTTCGTGAGTATTAAGAAACAAAACAAAAGGTCCAAATTCACCCGCGGAGTGCACAACATGAGACTTTGAAATGGAGGTTTGATAAATGAATTTTCAGACGTAAATTGATAACAGTTCCGCAGTTGATAATAAATTGTGTTCAAAATATTATGCATGCATTGAACAATGGCCCATTTCTTTTTCTGATATACGGTACTATTTGTATATGTGCCGACCATGAATCCACAAAGTGGAATTGGGTATGATGAATATGAATAATGTTCGCAAAATGAATTGAGTAAATCATTGCTAACAAGAAAACTCTATGCCGAGTACCTATTCGACTGTGCACTAATTTACCTAAATTAAAATCTGTCTGTTAAAATATGGCTGTCCAGAAATCAATTACTGTACAAAGTGATCTCGCCTTCTGAAAAGACAATTATTATGCAAGGGTATTGACGAACATTTTAGTGATACTCTTACAACAATCCTTGGAGAAGGAAATTCATTAAGCAGAAAACTGAACGGCAGCAAAAGTTGATGGAATGATTTGCATATTTCGTTCATCTGGCGAAGGGAACTGAAACGCTGCTATTACCTCAAAGTCACAGTGAATATGTCAGAGAAACCTATTTCGTTTCGACTCCCAGTAAACCTTGGAAATATATAGCGTAATATTTATTACTAAAGGTTGAAAGCTATTCTATATGAATAAATTCTCCAGCTTTCATAAATGGTAACATGTAACGAAGATGGAGGGCTTTGATGTAAATTTTTCAGAATGTGGCAAAGAAGTCAGATATTTTGATCGTAATGGCCAAAACTATATAAAAATAATATAAACTAAAGGGAATCAAATAAGAAATACTGTGATGATAAAGCAGATTATACGATAAAGTCCTTCTATAACAATTTTTTTTTAAGAATTGCATCATCATATATACTCCATAATACCTCACTTAGCCCTAAGTAAATTTCTTTCTTCCTTCAATGACTTAATATTTACCTACCTGAAATTACATCGATAACTATACACAAGTTTTTAGGGCATGTAATTGATGTAGCAAAACAAACCGTTATCATTTCTCCAAAAATGAATCTTGCTGGAAAATATAAACATCTTCGCTATCGTAATCCCCGGATACTTATCCATAAGCTCTCAGTGCCACACTCTCCTAATATGACTCCATCCATTATTTTAAATCAATCTCTTGCTGTTACATTGTCAGATAAACTTCTCTTCCCCAAAACATAAGAGAAAGGTACTAATGATTCCGGAAATGACGGGGGTGAAAGACAGAGACGCTGATTTCCTTGATAAATGAAGCGCGGAACAAAGTAGGAGTGCAGTCCCCTGGAAGAAGGGCATCTAAAGAAGACAGATGAGATGAAAAGGTCAGCTGCGGAAGATAAACGCAGAATCAAACTTCGTAACAGAGCGAAAAGTAACGAGAGCTGAGTCGTAGGATGATACGTCACAAAATGCATCAAAGAAAATCCTCACGAAGCTAAGGAAGCTATCGACATATGATCAAATCAGTAGGCGGTCCATAATGAGACACACAGCAAAGAATACTGGAAAATGGGTCACAATGATAGCCATCTAACACAAGGTATGCTTTATTCATAGCCAAGACATAAGATAACCGGAGCTTTAGGCCCAATTCTTTAGGACTATCTCCCTTACTTCACAGGGGAAGAGACCAACAGCTCCTCTTTTATAGCAATTCTGCAATCATCACAGTATTTATGGAAATGGAATGTGGTTGCTGAATGCAAATGGAAGATAGAAGATTGTGCGCTATATATAGAGCAACGGCAAATTAATTGGTGAGAAAAGTGAAAATATGTAAAGGTCAGGAGGTCAGCTTAGGTGAAAGGTTGGATTAGTAATCTTTTTTGAGATGGTTTGTTCATGTGGAACGGACGCAGGACGATGGGTTGATGACGTATGAGTTACGAAGTGAAGAGGAAGACCTAGAAAGCGCTAAATGAATGGTATGACAGAGGCACTGAAAAGGAATGGCTTCAATACCCAGGAACCACGAGTGTACGTGCAATATATGAGGTGAAGTGTGTGTTGCGTGTATTAGGGGAATGGGTGTAATTCAACTCACTGCTGAAGAATTTGGCGTTGTCAAATGAGTGTGTGTGTGTGTGTGTCTGTTTTTTGCTTAACTAACACCGGTAAGGTAAACGATGTTGAAAAAAATATATAAATTGATCCAATAGCCTCCTCGCGTTATCTAACAATTCTCGTCTGTCTTTGAGACTTGAGAAACGAGGCTGGAAGACAGCAGAATACGAAATGTCTACTAACAATGTTTGGACTATGGGACTCGGTCAAATAAACTTGGCGATTCCACGGGGAATCGCCTCTCGCCAATCAAGGTTTCTAAAGCCAACAATGGAGGTCTTCATTGACTCCCAGCAGAACACAGCAATCGTCAGCAAGAGCTAAGTCAGTGATATTGAAATTGCAGATGGGATGGATATTGATTTCTCTGGAACGGATCTGCCGAAAAAGGAAGAAAGGAAGTCCATTCTGGAGCAGGAGGGAGAGGGAGGGTTAGCGAGACTAGATGGAAAAGGAGGATACTCATCTTTCCCGTGAATCAAAATAAAAAAGAAATACAAAAATAAATAGAAACGAACTCTTTCTACACCATTCTGGTTAACCCCATTTGAAGGTTCATTTGCGTAAAAATGAAACTAGAAATGATTACCGTTATTAAGCAAGCTTTATCAGGAAGCATAAACACACTGGTGTCTGCTATTTACTGAGATTATCAAATGTTTATCTGCAGTGACTAGGATAACCCAATTTCAACCTTGCAGGAAACGCATTCTCACACAAGCAAGAAAGAATGAGCAAAAATTGGCGAAGAGGAAAGGTATGCAGACACTAAACAGAAGTGACCAACACTGCTCAACTCTCCACAATCTACAACAGGTAATCAGAGAAAAGTTTAGGCAATCAGCATGACAGAAGAACCCCACCTCTCTCTCTCTCTCTCTCTCTCTCTCTCTCTCTCTCTCTCTCTCTCTCTCTCTCTCTCTCTCTCTCTCATTTTTTTTGTGCGTGTGTGGGATGGGAGATCTTCGGGAGTCAATTTCCTTTCCTGCAACTTTTTCCTCAGTATTTGGTTTTCGTTCCTGTATCTCATTGTTTAAGAGGCATTAGTTAACGAACGAGAGGAAGAGTGGGAGAGAAAATTTTCCTTCAGAAACATACATGTGTTAGCAAAAGTACCTTAGTCTTGTTTCTATCGAACAGCCAACAAACACGAAAATAATGGAGAGCAAACAAGCACATGTAGACACAGCCGTAGAAGAATTTAAGGTTTGAGATGTAGCTGGTGCTCAAAGTACCTTCTCACGTGTCTAACACGAAACCTTTTCTTAACTTAATCGTTTTATAAAACATCATACTCACAATCACGGTGTCAATCAAACAAAAATAGATATAACACAGCTTTCTTAAAACCTTCATAATAAAACGAATCGGATTGCTATGGTCTAATGGCAGTCCCAAATGAATGAGTGTAAAAGAAAACTCAAGGTTTGATTTGATAAGATTGAACAGATGATAAATATCAATGAACCATTTGTAGTTTTCACGTTTTTCAAACGAAGGAATAAAATTTCAAACTTTCCAATATAACTGTTGTGATTACATACTTCAGGTACTTATCCTTCATTAATTGACTGAGAAATTCGGTAACGAGTATAGCTCTCTTTTTTATTCATTTTTATTTTCAAGGGATAAAAAAAACACACACACACACACACATACCATCACACTAATCGTCACAACAATTTATGCATTGAAGAAAAAGGCTTTACGAAATTGACACAATCCTTCATCGTCTAAAGGGGTCATTTAAAAAAGCAGATACTTTATTCATGCAACAGTTCCAAAAGTTTTCATTTCCCATTTTACTCCTTTAAAACATCTAAATTTTGTCTGTCCGACAGCAGACTCACAACTTGCAGGAACAGTACCCCAAGATATACTGTTACCAGGCACATCATCAATGCCTAGAATAATACTGCCAATAACACAGACGCTAGAAATAACGCCGTAAGAAAAGGGATCACCGATATGTGAAATAACGCTACTAGGAAAACTAAGGCAAAAATGCTGCTACAAGGAACGCCCAAGCGAACACTTGAAACCGGTTGAAATATGCTCATGCGACAGGCTCCTTTAAACTGTACGGTCTAAAAACATTAATCAAGACCAACTGAACTGGACGTGACACCTACCAGCAAGAAATTGACTCGGAAGAAAGGTAGAAGTGACCAGGTGATAGTGGAAAACCCAAAATCTGTACGTTAAAACCTGGCGGAATGGGGTCAAGTCACTCACACCTTGACTGACACATAAGGCCTTCCATTGATACAACATTAGTTGTTCAATTCCTGAAAGTGGAATTCTATGATATCCTCTTCATATTACTGTTTTGTTCATAAAAAGCTTGTTGTTTATAATTCAGTGAGCTCTATATAACGCCTGGCTTTATTACAGAGGTATTTTGGGCAAAACTAAGAAGCAGGTTTCAAGAGATCGACCTGTGCTAAATCAACGAAATTAAGTTCACTCAGAAAAGAGCTATGGTGCTACTAAGTGATAAGGTGTGTGGAATATACGGCTGGCAATGATAACAATAGCATACAACCAATAAAAGACTGTAATTAAGAGAGAGAGAGAGAGAGAGAGCACATGGATACCCAAATTCAAATTAACATAAGAATACCAACAAGTTCATCAAGTTTTCTCTAATTTCGACTGCGGAACAAAGACATAATTTCTCGGATGCATAGGAATTCTCAGACCATAGAAATCCGACGAATCTTGTCAAATGTCTTCTCAATAGTGTAAGAATCTCTGTAGGAAATTACGCTGAAATACTTGAAAATTGGCGCCAGTAATAACAAGAAAAGATGCGCCGGAGTTTCTTCGGTGCAATCGAGTTTTCTGTACAGCGTATAATGCTGTATGAAACTCACAGTCGCGGCCTATGAAACTTTCAGCCACGGCCCGGTGGTGACCTGTAGTGTTGGCATCTTAAGCGGTGCCGGACGCACGATCGTGGCTAACTTTAACCTTAAATCAAATACAAACCACTGAAGCTAGAGAACTGCAATTAGGTGTGTCTGATGATCGCATGGTGGATGATCAACATGCCAATTTGCAGCCCTCTAGCCTCAGTAGTTTTTAAGATCTGAGGGCGGACGGACAGACAAAAGGCCATCTTAACAGTTTTCTTTTACAGAAAGCCAAAAATCAAAGAAATAGATGGCAATGAGAACTCTATGAAAACATAACTATTCCAGAAAACCAGAAAGAAATGCATAAGCACCTCCAATAAGTTTCATACCTCTCCCTTCAACCTTTCTCTCACTCTAACCAAGAAATTTTAAATGACATAACTATTTCGCAAAATTAAATTGAAAATATACCACTAGACTTTTATTGCACGATTGTAAAAGGAATATAAGCGATCTCTCTCTTGTAAATGCATTTTGCCACCGACCCCTTATTATAAATGAGGTAAATAACTCTGGCCATGATAAATAACTAATTTGTCACCGATTGCTTAGTATACATGAAATAAATCTTCCTGAACTCAAATGTTTAATAACTCCAATGATATATAGGACCCCCGATATCTAGTCGCACTAATGTAATGCGATATCTATAACAGTACGAAGCTAAATCACGATGAAACCCATTCCATTTGTTTCTTCTCCCAATAACACGATATAAACGTGATCTGTGGCCTGAAATACGACGGGCAAGGGAATCGTCCATCTTCATTTTAAGACATTATGGTGCAATAAACTTATGAGAAACTGTAAATATTTATCACTAACAATATTTATGGTGTATACTGCTTATCTATTGCATTCCAATCCCCGCTGCCACTGATACACTGATTCAGCTGAAACCGATTACAAAATATTTGCGGCTGCAAGTGATAGGCTGCACTAAATAAATGCGCGGAGATGGGTATGCAGTAAAAATTCTATTAACATTTTAAACATGTCGTAAAGAGTAATTAGACTGATATAGAATTATATAAAAATAAACGAGTTTTTAAAGCCACCCCATTATTTAAATCAAAATCATTATGAAAGCCGCGCCACTAAGAATGATTCAAAAATGGAAGTGTTAATAGCAACCGTTAAGGGACAACCGTATGCGCTAGTGTTGCCATATTACTTGGCAAACAAAATTTAATCAACCATATTTCAGAGCATTAACCCAATTAATTTTGCTTACCAAAAAATATACATTTAGTCAAATCAGATACATAGTTTCCAAACACAAAATTACTTTAAAATTTTGCATTCACAAAAGTAGATAATGACGCTTAGTGTAGCCTACACAAAACGATAAAACAATTACGTCCGCGCCCACATATTCAGCAGACTAATTAATGTACGTAACTTCAATAAAGCTCAACTCTACACAAAGGAGGATGTGCATCTCTAGGGAATACTACTCCTTAAGGGCTTCCTTCGGTAGCATCCTTCTCCTGTCTGCTTCACAGATATTATATAGGTGCTTAAATGGCAGATAATGACGCGTCTGCCTTCAAGGTGGGGTAGCTCCAGCTCTCGCTCTCACTCTCTCTCCCTCTCTCTCTCTCACACACACACACACACACACATATGATCATCCACTGCTATGGATGTTGCATTCGTTTTGCTAAAACTACTTTGTCGAATTTTTCACGGTTTTACAATGCAGTGAAACGCTTCTATGAAGAAAATAGTTATATTACTTTGCAGCATAAAGTGTGGCTATATTACAATTAGTAATCTTTGCTATGACAAATTCCAAGCTTTCGTACAAAAATAACATAATGTCTCGAAATCAAAGAATGGCTGGAAAATAGCTCCGAAAAACACGTTTAAAAAGTTCGTAACCTTGTAATTTACATAATTACATCAAAGAAGAAGAGGGGAATCTTTAGAACTCATGATGCATGCGTTATAGTGAAAAGGCCTCAGTAACAAATGAAAATTGGAAAACATTCACCTCGAGAAGTAGTGGTACAATAACTAGGGAAATTAAACAAATGCAGACCTTGGTGGTGCTGTTATTGCAATACACACAAAAAAGCCATTCTATTCTTTGCATCCAAATCAGGGAATACTCCTCTGGCTTTTTTTCCTTTAGACTGGTTTCCCCTCTATAGGAGCGTATTTGGCAAAGTTAATAGCCTTTTAAGTTTATACCACATGAGCGTTTGAACATTACAAATTACAATAACACTTCTGCTTCTGATAGTGTTACTGTACTGAACAATATCTCATACAAAAAAAAACTGAGATCATTTTACCATAACCTTTAATTCTGAAATATTTCAATATCAGAAAAAGGAAACTTTAAGTAACCAATAAAAAACTGTATTGAGATTTGAATTTCTTTTTCTCTACGTCTGAAAACATGCAAACTTCAGCAGCTTGTAGTATATTTTGAAAGCTATATTCAGCACATTACTTATGATACTAAAATATTAATAGAACTTTCTGGTTACATTCTATTCATTGCATTTTTCTTTATAAAGAAAACAATTCATGTTACAATTTCAAAATACTGGGCTGTTTTGAACCTTTGGTGTTTTTCGTACGAGAAACTTGGTTATATAGGATGTATGCCCAAGTCAGGATCGGCCACCACAGAGATACTCTGCACTGACAGTTTTCTTCTACAGTGTTGACAAATGTTTAAAAAGAGCCACGCGGCACTATTCAGGAAAAACCGGAAGGCTAAAAACAGATGGAATGTGATAAGTAACATCCAAGACCTCACACACAGATTTCGATCAGATCTTGAGAAAAGGTTCCATCTAATCCCTGCAAAACGTTTTGAACGACTTATACGTTCGATTTCTTCTTACGTGGAAGTGAGAGTTCAAACATTTACCAACTCCCTCATTATAATATCTAAGTGAACATAACGCCATTTCTGACGAGAAGTTCAAGGGAAAAGGCCTAGACTGTTTTAATCCTGCACACGTTCCCAAAGTCTTGTATGCGCGATTCTTCTTCTTCTTCTTCTTCTTCTTCTTCTTCTTCTTCTTCTTCTTCTTCTTCCCCCTCTTGCCTCGAAGGAGTGCAAACACTACGGACTCCCTCGTTTTGCGATATTTAAGTGATCTTACCGTCATATCTGGCCGTGATGGAAGGGTAATACGTGACTCCCTCTCAGCTAACAAGCACGAAGGCACCCTTCTATATGAGAAACGATTCCGACGACTCACAGACTGGCATCAGTTCCAACACTTCCCTGACAAGCTATACGCGAGGTGGCTGTGCTTTAAAAGGCTTTCCAAAACTACCACACGCCACTCGATTATCTTCTCTGTAGGAACTGAAGCTCCCATAATTCGTGCAAGACAAATTTTTCTTTAATGGCCCGAAATACCTAGAATTTAAGAGGATGTAAATTGGATCTACTGGAATATACCTTCATGATATTTCTGAAGGATTACAGACACACGTAAGGTGTGGTTCATTATAGGAGAATATCTTCCCCGAGTATATTGTAATTTCTTTTAAAGCAGGTGTTTTAGAAACAAAATGAATGTCTTATTTTTTGTATGTATCCTCATATTAACTAAGAACTTTATACGGTTTACCTAAATACTTTAAAAAATTTGATATACATTTTTCATCAACATAACGATAGCCCTTTACCACAGAAACCCCCCCCCCCCCCCATCCTGACCAACTTTCTCAGGAAACCTCAAAAGACGTAAGGAGAGGAATAGTTAACGCATTATCCCACTGGTTCAACGAAATCCAATTTGCTCCTTCATCGTGACATATAAGGATAATTCTGTAATTATATAATTACCGCCACCCTCCAAGTAATCCCGTTTTCAACGACAAAAACAACATTAACAACAATATTAATGTTAATAAGTGATGATGACTGCAAAAGTTGAGTCCTGCTGTTCATTTATATGTTATTCTCAGTTATACTTCTTGCATTTATAACCGTAAGGCTCTAACAGTCTAACACAAGGAGTGACAGAAAAGCAATCAATTACCACACTCCCAAAATATTTTCAGGTCAGGATCAAACTTAATTAACGCTACCGATTAATAATAATAATAATAATAATAATAATAATAATAATAATAATAATATAATAATAATAATAATACAGAGCACTGTGGCAATATATGAAAACCAGTGAAGACGAGTGGCTCAAGAGTGCATGGGAAGAAGGACTGATACAAGTAAACGAAGACCCACAAATATACAGAGACAGGAGAATGACAAGCAGAACAGAGGAGAGGCACAACAAACCAATGCACGGACAATACATGAGACAGACTAAATAACTAGCCAGCGATGACACGTGGCAATGGCTACTGAGGGGAGAGCTCAAGAAGGAAACTGAAGGAATGATAACAGCGGCACAAGATCAGGCCCTAAGAACCAGATATGTTCAAAGAACGATAGATGAAAATAACATCTCTCCCTATGTAGGAAGTACAATACGAAAAATGAAACCATAAACCACATAGCACTTGCACAGAAACAGTACAAAAAGAGGCATGATTCAGTAGCAAAAGCCCTCCACTGGAGCCTGTGCAAGAAACACCAGCTACCTTGCAGTAATAGAGAGTGATAGAAAACGATCAGGCAAAGATCCTCTGGGACTATGGTATCAGAACAGATAGGGTGATACGTGCAAATAGACCAGACGTGACGTTGATTGACAAAATCAAGAAGAAAGTATCACTCATTGATGTCGCAATACCATGGGACACCAGATTTAAAGAAGAAAGGAAGGGAAAAAATTGGATAAGTATCAAGACCTGAAAAGTAGAAATAATTAGGATATGGGATATGCCAGTGGAAATTGTACCCATAATCATAGGAGCACTAGGCACGATCCCAAGATCCCTGAAAAGGAATCTGGAAAAACTAGAGGCTGAAGTAGCTCTAGGACTCATGCAGAAGAGTGTGATCCTAGAAACGGCACACATAGTAAGAAAAGTGATGGACTCCCAAGGAGGCAGGATGCAACCCGGAACCCCACACTATAAATACCACCCAGTCGAATTGGAGGACTGTGATAGACCCAAAAAAAAAATAATAAATGTATTATATTATTATATTATTATTATTATTATTATATTATTATTATTATTATTATTATTATTAATTACATCAAACGCAAACTGAATGAGAAACTTTTTCCTGTTTATTTTACTACAATAATAATGGGATTCTTTCTGGTGGGATTCGAAACAAAGTTTCCATCAGAAATAGTGAAAAGGTTTTCAGATCTTTAGAAATACTAGAATTCCTCTCTTCCACTCGTTCAATACCGACCGAACCCTACCTCACTGTCAACATCAAGAACGATTCCAAAACAAGTGAAAATGCCCCGTAGTTTCTTCGTCATAATCGAGTTTTCTGTACAGCGTGTAATCCTGAATGAAACTTGCAATGTACTGCAGTATAAAACTCTCTGCTACGACCATGGAGCGCTCAGTTGTTCCCCAGACGCACGATCATGGATAATTTTAACCTTGAATAGATTAAAAACTACTAAGGCTAGAGGGCTGCAATCCGGCATATTTCAAGATTGGAGGGTGGACGATCAGCATACCAATTTGCATCCCTCAAGCCTCAGTCGTTTTTAAGATTTGAGGGCGGACAGAAAAAGTGCGGACGGACAGACAAAGCCGCCACAATAGTTTCCTTTTACAGGGGACTAAAAAAAGCAGCTGAAATTCCCTTATCCCTTCCCTTGTCTCAAATTTTCCAAAACCTCATACATATTTACATTCCATTTCGATTTTTGGTGTTCGTTTATTTAGCATTCACGGACAAATTCTATTTCCTGAAACGAAACTTGGGAAATATGTCAACACTATTTATCCATTACAAAGCTTGGCAATCGGCGAACTTGCTACCAGTTTGACTAAAACCATACGGTTGTTCACGCTATACGTGAGCGGAAATCCACATAAAAAATAAATAAAAGACGTGGAAATTCGGGAGAGCGCGACCAACATAATATCAGAATAAAAGTGGAAACAGAATATTAGCTTACAGAAAGTGTTTCTGGACCTTTTAGCGGCCAAATCCCGCGCACTCATTCCCAACATATAAGAGAAGGGGAACGGAAAAGGGGGAAAAAATAAATACATAAAAGAATGTTAAATAAAAAGGAAAAAACGTTCACCGTTGGAGAGTTTTGTGCGGCGCTCCTCCCCCAGAAACGTTTTCATGGCAAACAAGGCTACGAAGTGAACCGCACTTTGATTTATGTTTCACTTAACATCCAACCGATATAGAACCTTCCCCCTTCCGCCCAAAGCCAAGCCCCCTTTAACGATTGGGACGGTCTCCAATCTTTATAAATGGAAGTTAAAGTAATCAATTAACTCCATTTGCACTGCGTGGAGGTCGAGTTTATCTAGCCAGTTGCAATCTGAAAGGAAAAAAAAAATAAAAGTTGGAAATAGAAATAGAAATTGGTCGCGTATGCGTTCCGTTGCTTGACGTTCCGACACCGAATATCTTCGTTTCGTTCTTTATGTAACCCAGTGAATGACTTCAAAGGATATCATCCTCATAGAAAATATGATCTATTCTTTTTTTTGCTTTTTCTTTTTTTTTTTTTGAGGGGGTTGGGGAGATCATTTTTTTGCGATAGTTGCATTATAGACAAGAAAAAATTTATATAATAGATATATATAGATATATATATTCATATATATATACACGCATAATACATATATAATTAATAATTAATATATATATAAACATACAGGTGTAATTCAGCTCTTTCATACAATATTGTGTACTACGGTTGTGCAACTTGGTGCTGACTTTGAGAGAGAGAGAGAGAGAGAGAGAGAGAGAGAGAGAGAGAGAGAGAGAGAGAGAGAGAGAGAGAGAGAATGATATTAAAGATTGTTTAGGTTTTTAACAAAGGAAGGATTTACAAAGGTAAGGCCGACATCGATTTTTCTCATTTTTTCAAGGAAACATCAGCCTTCTGCCGATGTAAATAATACCTTGGTTCGAGTCTGTTTCACAATTTTCTTTAGCAGTGCTATTTTTTGCTTCCGAAGATTGTTCAGTAGTCTGAAAAAATTATCAATGCTCATGAGTTTGGAAAATGCAGCTCTCATACAAATTGTCTCATGTCCTCATAATTGCACCACGAGCCTAATCAAGTCTGTCATTAAAAGCTGTCCATCTATTAAGTGGAACATCTGCCAAGCAGAACGTCATTCTTAAGTCTACAAAACGATAGGATTTCCTTATAAAGATATTCTTGTGGAGAATAAAGTGTCCTTTGTAGGACTAAGTCGACATGAAAAGGCGAGTTGGAAACCCAACTGGGCTAAGGGCAAAGAAAAAGACAAAGAAAGATATTTTTAGTTCAAGATTTATCGGTTCTTTGTTCTCTTAATCTAGAACAATAACTAATAGAGAGAAAACGGCGCTTCAAAGGATAAGAAACAGCTCCCATTAACCGATGGAACGTGATCTCGACTTCGGCGGAGAAACCATTTTAGTTCCACGATTTACATCATCCTCCAAAAGCTGGTAACATTCGGGTGAATTTGTTTGGTACTCAAGATAAATATTCCTCGAGACTTTTCTCAGCTGCTATGAGGTGATCATATTTCATAATTATGTTCAAATTTTCACCTTTTGCAAAATTCGGTGAATCAGCATTTAAAAAAATATACGAATACATGTACATTTCTTCGGTTATTCTAGATTATACTTTATACCTTTTAAAATGCGGTTAGCATAACAGCCTCTTAAAACCGTTTTTTACAGATTTTTTTTCAAACGAAAATCTTACATATCAAATAAAATAGCAAGCGGAAGTTTCAATGTCAGTAATCTTTCATCAGAATTCTTTTTTTATTATTATTATTATTGTATAAACGAACAACACAGTTCCGTTTTGCCGTCTTCATTTTTTTAAAACTGTAACTCTTATACGATTATGTTTACCTCACTTTCTAAGCCTTCTTAATTCAATCTATACTTCAAATTCAGTCTCCACATAATTATTTAACTAGAGCCCACGTATTTAATATTTACATTAGTAAATGTGCTTCACTCACATTTTAAAGAAGATTAGATATATACTCTTAAATAAAATAAAATTCGAACATCCTTTTAATGCGTTGGAGGTTTTTTGAGTTATCTCCAATTTTTCAAAAAAGATGTGAAAAATGAACACTGATATTCCATTTATTGTTCTTCCTCACATCCTCAGCCTCGTCAATTATTCTGTCCCCCGACTTGAATAGTTGTTTCGACCTCATCGTAATCACAATGACTATCATTTTGGTATCAACTCGTCCAAGAATCAGCTTAAATATGTTAGCTTCAGTGATTTCTTCCCAACTCGCAATTCAAAATTGGTAGTGTACGATATGATTCGTTCGATCAATGGGTTAGAGGATCTTCTTCTTCCGTACCAATCTTCGCAAGGCAGAAATCCATTGCAATTCTCAACTACCTGGTTTTCCTTGGTAGTTTATTGTAAGCTAGAAATTCTACGGTAGATTTATTTTACCGATCTTTAGGATACGAGTTTCCATAGGCCGAATATACCCCTGTACTCAATATATTCATCAATGAAGTAAATTTACGCCTATCCGAAGGTCTACTTTAGCTGCAATTAAAATGTATAATTTGGATTGCAAAATTTTTCGGCTAGTAATACCGGCAGCTCTAAATGTTGCCCAAATAAACTAACACTTGAACACATGCCGGTACATATATATTCATATAAGCATACATTTACATATGCGCATACACTTGAAATAAATTTTATTATTTACACATAAGTTCGCATTTCATTTACTTTTACTCTAATACACAGTCTAAATTGAAAGTAGTGCCGTGTTCAGAGTATATAAAAAAATTGCAATCTTACATGTGAACACGGAAAACGTGTGTACGATATATTGGTCAAAGATACATGTTAAATGTATTAAGAGAAAACGTATAGTATAATAAGTAAAGCACTTCGAGAATTATATATAAAATAAACACTGTACACGCTTTATGAATTGCACGTTATGCCAGCATCGCCCGTGAAGGTTATGCCAAATGTTGCCGTGTGAATATGCCAATGATGCCTATTAGGTTTCCCTAAACGGTGCTCACGAGAACATAACAAACAGGGCCGTAAATTCATCCTAAATGGCGCGCATGAGAATATAGCAACTGGTCTGCGAGGTCATGCTACCCTGGCCACATGATTACATTAAAGGTGAACTGGAGGGGATTGCCACCTATTAGGATTAGTCGCCCAGGCAATAAAGATTGATGCCAAATGTAACCTAATAGGAAAAGTTCAAATAGACCATGAAGACTGATGTCAAATAATTTTTTTATAACCTATTAGGATAAGTAGAATAGACAATATAGATGTCAGATGTAACCTACTAGGATATGTTGAAAAGACCATGAAGACTGATGTCAAATGTAACTTATTAAGATAGGCCAAACAGACCACAAAGATTGATGTAGAATTTAACCTATTAGGAGAAGTCGAACAGACCACAAAGATTGATGTAGAATTTAACCTATTAGGAGAAGTCGAACAGACCACAAAGATTGATGTAGAATTTAACCTAATAGTAGAAGTCGAAACAGACCACAAAGATTGATGTAGAATTTAACCTATTAGGAGAAGTCGAACAGACCACAAAGATTGATGTAGAATTTAACCTATTAGGAGAAGTCGAACAGACCACAAAGATTGATGTAGAATTTAACCTAATAGGAGAAGTCGAACAGACCACAAAGATTGATGTAGAATTTAACCTATTAGGAGAAGTCGAACAGACCACAAAGATTGATGTAGAATTTAACCTATTAGGAGAAGTCGAACAGACCACAAAGATTGATTGTAGAATTTAACCTATAGGAGAAGTTCGAACAGACCACAAAGATTGATGTAGAATTTAACCTATTAGGAGAAGTCGAACAGACCACAAAGATTGATGTAGAATTTAACCTATTAGGAGAAGTCGAACAGACCACAAAGAAGACAAATTGCAATCTATTAGGATCGAACAGACTAAAAAAAATTTATGTCGAATATAACCTATTAGCATAAATCGAACAGACCACAAAGATTGGTGTTAGATTTAACGTTTTGGGATAAATCGAAAAGACCATAAAGATTGATGTCCAATGTAACCTATTAGAATAAGTCGAACAGACCATCGACCCCATGTTAAATGTAACCTATTAGAATAAGTCGAACAGATCATAAGATTGTGTTAAGAATACTCGGTGCATTCATGGGGTCACGGGTACCTTTGTATCCATGAAGCTAAACCATATGACTTATTAATTGGGCCTAGCAGAAATGCAAAATCATATTAGACACAAACAAGATTATTCTTGACATGCTTTATCAAAAAATGGCAGAACGATGAGGATACGAGACGGGACCTTAGAATTGTGTTAAGTTCAAGCAAGTTTGGTTCTTAGAAGTATCCACCCGTCAGGCGAATTCCATGCAAGTTCCTTTCTCGAGATTTAGATCAGATTCCATTTTATTCTAATAAATAATTTATTCATCCAATTCTTTACAAAAGGAATTAATAGTTGCAGATCTTTGTGATGTCTTGGAATGACTAACTTCTGATGTTTTAAAATTATTTTAGGAAGGGCAATTATGAAAGAGAGTAATATGAAACATCAACGATACATTAATGTAAATACAGAGGCGAAACCATGATTCAATTTTAATATCGAAAGAGACACTCTTAAAGTAACGTTAGAAAAATATTACCGAGAAGAAAAGGAATATACGTTATGGAAGGCATCCTCCGGGGACGTTCAACTACACATCAACTACTTTTGAAACATAATAATCAATAAAAATAACAAATATGCGGTAAAACAAAATAAAACAAAACCATATTCTGGTATCAAGTTGCAATAGATAAATTACCTTCGTTTTATCAGTCGCAATAGTTCTCTTTCGAAATTCTTTTTGCAATTTCTTTTAAACATGATTTTTCATTTCTTGAGATTGAACAAAATAAGCTACGGCAAGAAAATATTCAAGTGAATTTAACCCTATTATATTCATCTCATAACTGATGTAATTTTTTAATTATCTCTCATCTACAATGATAAGTATTAAGGTTTCTAAATAAAACTAACAGAGAGAATATTTTCACTTACCATAAGACTCTTCCGTTCTTTCTATGCCACATAGTTATGCAAATCTTCCTAAACATGAAATTGGCTTAATATGAACGTTTTGCTTTTCCGAGACATTTTTATTCTGTTAAAAGTAAAAGTGTCAATCACTGAACATAAAAAGTCGTATTTCACAACGGCAGCATTTTAGCTATCAGCATCTTCCCAGACATTTCGTAATAGCGTGTTGCAACTTAGCTGGAATAATAATAAGCGTTGGACCTCGTTATGTGTATCAGCAAGCCTCGTTCCTCTAGTAATACCATTATCATCACTATCATCATCATCATCATCAACATCATCATCATCATCATCATCATTATTATTATTATTATTATTATTATTATTATTATTTCACTATTATTAAATTCCTTATTAAGACAAATGTAAATAACCACCAAATATGCTGAAGAAGAAGAAGAAGAAGAAGAAGAAGAAGAGAAGGAGAGAGAGAGAGAGAGAGAGATGGCCCTTTAAACTGACTTTATAGGTTTATTCCAAAATCCATTTAATTCGAAATCAAATATAAAGTGGACGACGCAGAATTTCAATACTCTATGAAAACGGCCATGCAGTGAATAAGTGCTGGATACAAATGGTATTTTGGCCAATTTTAATCTTATTCTTCCATTATCTTCTGTAAGTCAACTTCCGGTGTCTCATTCTCAATTCTGGTACGGCCACTAAATACCGCGAAAAAAAAAAAATATGTATATATATATATAATATATGTGTGTGTATTATATATTATATATATATATATAATATATATTATATAAAATATATATATAAATATATATATATAGTATATAAAACCAAAGACGCTGCTAAAGTTTTCCGGAATATCGAAGTCACGTGACAATACATAATATAGATCTTACAGATGTTGGGATGAATATTGCTTTGGTGGTCAGCAGAATACATTCCACTATTCTCTCTCTCTCCCTCTCTCTCTCTCTCTCTCTCTCTCTCTCTCTCTCTCGTCAATATGTGGAAGAAGAATTTGAGCGCTCATCCCGAGAGGTGAGAATTATGAGAGCACCTATTAAAAGTAGATGTTATTGAAATCAAAGAAAAGTGCAGCACATAAGACATCCCATTTGTACGTTTCCACTAACAGACACCTCACTGTCATATACATTAAAATTAGGAATCTTTTACTAAGGTGTGTTTCTCCTTCATCTCTACAAGCCCGACTAAACTATGAATATCAGATTAGAATTAAACGTCTTTTATAACAAAGTAACATTAAAAAAACAAAAAAATTATAATTAATTAAATTACTTCGCGATAAACACACTTTTATGTTCAAGGGAAAATCTCCAAGGAAATAGTTTGAAACCTTCTCTCTCTCTCTCTCTCTCTCTCTCTCTCTCTCTCTCTCTCTCTCTCTCTCTCTCTCTCTCTCTCTTTATCGTTAGAAAGGCACATAATGGAAAAGGGACCCATACAGAGTGAACAAAAGTTTTAATTGGCTACAATACAAATTAGAAAGCGAAATTCAATATTTGTCGAAGAGGATTTCTTACATTCATTACTTCTCTCTTTCTCAGATTACCAGTTAGGCTAAACGTGGGAAAGGGAAATCAATAATATATTTTCTGTTATCAAAAAATAAACCCCAGACACCTATTAGATAAAAAAATTGTAATCCACTCAATCAAGTATTGCTGTTCTACCAAGAATCGAAAATTAACACAACCACACACACACACACACACACACACATATATATATATGTGTGTGTGTGTGTGTGTGTGTGTCTGTATGTGTATATATATATATATATATATATATATATATATATATATATATATATATATATATATATATATATATATATATGAAATGACAGAGGTTTTTTTATCACCATCTTCCGACTGTGCTTCCATTTTATTTTACGTTTTATATAATTTTCTTTGATCATTTTGCAAAAACCGTTAAACATACACACACACACACCCATATATATATATATATATAATATATATATATATATATATATATATATATGTGTGTGTGTGTGTGTGTGTGTGTGTGTGTGTGTGTAATGTTAATGGTTAGCTTTGTCTACTATACCTAAAAGAGCAACATTAATCTGTTTTCATGAGGTAAAATTTTCCTGGGTTTGAAAGGATCCATAGGTTCGCGCCCTGGTCCAGGCAAATCTATTATCGAGAAAAAATTCCCCTTCGGTTAAGCATATATGAAAATATATTAATTCCCGCGGTAAAATAGCGCAATTAGATATTAAAGGCACATTGTCGCTGCGATATATGGTAGATGAATCACGGAAATGTGATATGACTTATAGATTGGCTACGTGCTGTCAAAAGCACTACAAACACTACCGGAGTCGAGGTGGGTTGATGTTGTCTCCAAACCAACTAATTACCTGCGCGCGAAAGGTATATGAGGGTTGAGAGGCGACATGAACTTTTAACCTCTCGCGGTGGTGTAGTAGGAAAAGCTTCACTGACGTCCTGGTTTGAAAGGATCCATAGGTTCGCGCCCTGGTCCAGGCAAATCTATTATCGAGAAAAAAATTCCCCTTCGGTTAAGCATATATGAAAATATATTAATTCCGAGGTAGTTAAGCGAATTAGATATTAAAAGACATTGTAGCTCGATATAGTATATGAATCACGGAAATGTGATATGACTTATATATATATATATATATATATATATATTATATATATGTGTGTGTGTGTGTGTGTGTGTATATATATATATATATATATATATATATATATATATATATATATTATATATATATATACTCGTATATATACTTAAATAACGTGAGACAGACAGTGAAATCGGTTTTTCCAAGATGATCAAAGAAAGTTATATCAAAGGCAAAATAAAAAGTAAACATACTCGGATGATGAGAGAAAAAAATCTCTTTGTCATTTCCCTAGGGCCAGCTAGAGAAGAGTGAAATATTTTTCTTTTCATAAAAAAGGAAATAATGTTTTTTTTCTTCCGTAACAACACCTCACGAAAGAAAAAAATCGGAAAATATATGCAACTATATGAACGAGTTCTCTATATCTCCTTTGAAAGCCACACACTCTAGGACGAACATTCACACGAAAGTCGCTGAATTATACAAGCAGAATGAAAATACATTTCCAAAAGTAACGAAATAACATCTCGTTAATGCCGGTGATATACCTAAATGAAACTTGAGATTAAAAGCTAATTCTTCCATCGACGGCGACTTAAAGCGAACAGAGAGAAATATTCCGTTTCTTCCACTGGGAAGGGAAAAAAAAGAGTGGGGAAAAGAAAGACCCCAGGTGTAGCAGACGAGACGCTCCAAGCAGCGAGAGAGAAAGGGGAAGGCATAATCTCAGGAGAGCTTACACGAGAGATTGCGATAAAGACATAATACCAACTGCTCTGCAAGAACAGCAACAATTTGCTGATCGAAAACATATGTTGCTGCAGGGGAAAAAAAAAAGAGTGAGGGGAAAGAAATATTGGGACGCGAAAAAAGAGGAAAGGTTTAATAACGTACACAGAAAAGGAAACGAGAAACGTTGCAGGCAGCCCAAAGGGGAAGAGATCTTGCAGTACGAAAACGTTTAACATCGGCAGCACTATCAAAGGGAAGAGACGAATGTACGAGTATTAGACTCGGTCAGATTATCATGATTCTGCATCGATACAAATTGGGATAGAAAATAAATCAATTTTCATTTTTATATCGTTTACAAATTTGCGGTTCCAATAAATAAATAAAAAAATCATAAACACCTTCGCATAAGACCGAGTTTCCTTATCCTCTTTCCTCAAAGCGTTTCTGCTATCAAATCTCTCTCTCTCTCTCTCTCTCTCTCTCTCTCTCTCTCTCTCTCTCTCTCTCTCTCTCTCTCTCTCTCTCTCTCTCTCTCTCTCTCTCTCTCTCTCGTGGGAACTCTTAGTAAGTTCGCTAAAACATTCTTCCTGTGATCATGTATAGACGCATTTGGCAGATTATGTATCCCTGGAGCGAATGGAAGGAGGAAAAGGTTTAAAAAGAAAAAGGATCGACGCTAGAGAGAGAGAGAGAGAGAGAGAGAGAGAGAGAGAGAGAGAGAGAGAGAGACGCTTTGATGAACAAAAATAAGGAACTCTGTGAAAATATTGTACTATAAAGGCGGTGTACTTTTATATATTCATGAATGTTACCAATTACGATGAATGATGAAATGGATGAAAGACTGTTAAACCAATGAAAATTAAAACCAAGGAAGTATAACAAATTTATGAAATCAATACTAAGAATAAGGAGTGTGTAGTAAGTACGAGGAAGCCGAAGAAAGCCGGACAAAATGAATCAAAATAAATAAGATTAGATTAGATTACACCAACAAGATACAATGTTTGCTTTTTTTTTTTTTTTTCTCCTGTAAAAGAAAACTATTGGTCCGTCCGTTCGCCCTCAGATCTTAAAAACCACTGAGGGCTGCAAGT